>NC_084906.1:16799412-17119263 GCF_949316345.1 Pungitius pungitius | reverse complement strand
GCTCCTGTAGCAGGGAGATAAGACCACTGCTGCTGGCATTTCAATTACACTTTACTGCCCTGCACATCTGTTGTGAGAGCTACTTTCCAGCCTCCCCCCCCCTCAGGCAAATAAAAAGCCTTATTCTGACTCCACCGGCTTTCTTTGACTGCACAGCCTGCTTCCTCGTCCTTCATCCGCAGCGAACTCAGATTGTCTTCCCCCTTAGCTCCGCTCTTCCCACCGTTTTGTAATCTGTTTGTCCGCCCTTTTTAACTCAGGGGGGGGGGGGCGGCTGAGGCCGGACAGGGGACGGGGGACGGGGGGGGCGCAGAGAGGGAGGCTGGGAGAGCGCAGAGCAGCTTGTAATAACGCCGAGCAGCGACTGACACAAAGAGACGCGGCGTAACACAGCGGCGCTCAATAGCGGCGGCGGGGAGAGAGTCACTGAGAGGTTAAGTGCACTGGCTCAGTGGACAGATGTGGAGGACACGGACAGGTGGTGCCGGGGAGGAGGGAGGCACACCGGCGTGCAGGAGTCTCAGTCTCCCTCCGTGCTTCTGTGAGTTCACTGAAGCTGAACAGATTAAAAGGGGAGATCTTGGTTTTTCAGGCAGCGACTAAACATCAGATCACACCGTCTAGTCTGCAACCTGCAAGACGAGAGGAACTTGAAAGCAAAGCAGGAAAACCACCGGGGTTTGACTTACAAGAAAAGACCAGCCGGCGAGGTGTTTATACCTCTTTAAAAAGATACAAGACTTAGGTGTGACTGTGTAATGCAATAGCTGCTCATAGAATACTAAAAGCCTCACTCAGTGTCTGTGTTTCCTGCAGCAGCTTCTCGTCAGCTTTCTACAGACAGATTGGAGTTGTTGTAACATCTTCTGTTTTGTCTGATATAAAAACACACACACACACACCTAGTGTTTACTCTGTGTCTAGTGTTTAATCAGTGAGTTCGGGGGTCATATCATGAAAATTAACTAATTAAATCGCACATTTTGAAATACATTAATCGCGATTAAAAGTTTGCTTTGTTTTTTTTTGTGGTTTTTTTGGAGCTGGCGGCGATTTCGTTTTCCAGGGGTCAACTTTGTTTACTTCCCGGCAAGTAAACCACGTAGCGCTAACTGCGTTAAAGTATTTTATCGCTTATATTTTATGTTGACAGTGTGTTTGCCATTGTTGTCAGGTGGAAGGACATTTTTTTTCTTCCCACCTGGGTCTCCAAAGAAGCACAACGATTCCAAATGCAGCGTTGGAGCGTTGTGTTTACTCTGTATCAAGAGGACCAGGGCAATTTTGGTACTCGTGTTTGCATGAAATTGTACTTGCGATTCCGTCTGCAAAGACCACAGCTTATCACAAATGCGTCGCACAGAGATAAATGTTTGTGGATTTGGTTTCTCAAATGCTTTAAAATCGGCAAAAACCGTTCATGTTTTGCCTCTTTGATTTCGATTCACTCTATATACATACACTCACCGGCCACTTTATTAGGTACCCCATGCTAGTAACGGGTTGGACCCCCTTTTGCCTTCAGAACTGCCTCAATTCTTCGTGGCATAGATTCAACAAGGTGCTGGAAGCATTCCTCAGGGAGTTTGGTCCATATTGACATGATGGCATCACACAGTTGCCGCAGATTTGTCGGCTGCACATCCATGATGCGAATCTCCCGTTCCACCACATCCCAAAGATGCTCTATTGGATTGAGATCTGGTGATTGTGGAGGCCATTTGAGTACAGCGAACTCATTGTCATGTTCAAGAAACCAGTCTGAGATGATTCCAGCTTTATGACATGGCGCATTATCCTGCTGAAAGTAGCCATCAGAAGTTGGGTACATTGTGGTCATAAAGGGATGGACATGGTCAGCAACAATACTCAGGTAGGCTGTGGCGTTGCAACGATGCTCAATTGGTACCAAGGGGCCCAAAGAGTGCCAAGAAAATATTCCCCACACCATGACACCACCACCACCAGCCTGAACCGTTGATACAAGGCAGGATGGATCCATGCTTTCATGTTGTAGACGCCAAATTCTGACCCTACCATCCGAATGTCGCAGCAGAAATCGAGACTCATCAGACCAGGCAACGTTTTTCCAATCTTCTATTGTCCAATTTCGATGAGCTTGTGCAAATTGTAGCCTCAGTTTCCTGTTCTTAGCTGAAAGGAGTGGCACCCGGTGTGGTCTTCTGCTGCTGTAGCCCATCTGCCTCAAAGTTCGACGTACTGTGCGTTCAGAGATGCTCTTATGCCCACCTTGGTTGTAACGGGTGGTTATTTGAGTCACTGTTGCCCTTCTATCAGCTCGAACCAGTCTGGCCATTCTCCTCTGACCTCTGGCATCAACAAGGCATTTCCGCCCACAGAACTGCCGCTCACTGGATGTTTTTTCTTTTTCGGACCATTCTCTGTAAACCCTAGAGATGGTTGTGCGTGAAAATCCCAGTAGATTAGCAGTTTCTGAAATACTCAAACCAGCCCTTCTGGCACCAACAATCATGCCACGTTCAAAGTCACTCAAATCACCTTTCTTCCCCATACTGATGCTCGGTTTGAACTGCAGGAGATTGTCTTGACAATGTCTACATGCCTAAATGCACTGAGTTGCCGCCATGTGATTGGCTGCTTAGAAATTAAGTGTTAACGAGCAGTTGGACAGGTGTACCTAATAAAGTGGCCGGTGAGTGTATATATATATTTTTTCTTTATCGAGTCAAGATTAAACCCCTCAACTTTAAATGTGGTTTGGAATAAATGTATACTAAAAAGCTACCCACATTGTTGGGCATGTGGTTAGCTTTATGGAGAATTTTGGAGGTCCTTACTATAAAATATATATTCATCATAGAGCCGTGTTAACTCATAAGGCACATGAAAGCAAGGGAAGCCATTTTTGTCTATGAACTAACTAAAAAAGAACAATTATACGGCTGCTCTGCGTACTCGTACTCCCACAAACACACACGGAGAATGTCATTGATTTAGAATCAAACAAACTGCTGCGGGCCCAATCCTCCAGATCGTTAAAACTTGTGCACAACCAGGATCAATTTAGAACACGCGAGTGTATTTGTGTGTGCTGCCCTAGAAGATTTAATTAGGCTGGGAGCAGTTAGAAGAGATTAACATCCAATGCTGTCTGAGCTGTCATGTCGACGGAGCGTGTCAAAGCCCTCCGCCGTCCCCATCACTGCCGAATTACAGACTGGAACAGGTGTCTCCGCTGTGCCACGACACACACACACACACACACACACACACTAACAGAGACGCACACACACAGCGAAAGTAGGCTACTTACATGTTGCATACAAACTATTATATACCTCAAAATAAGTTGAAAACAGTCTAAACTCTTTTGGCTGACAGAACCTTACGACATACAAAACTCAAATGAACCTTTAGTGGCGCGATGAGTACGATTTCCACTTGATTTACTCCAACGTCATCAGCGAAGGACAATCACATTGGAGCGTAAGCAAACGTCCCCGTGGTGCGTGTGACCCCGACCCTCTTTGTTAACCTTTAAACAGACCAGCCACAGGGGCCTGGCACCAAAATAGCCTCGCTGGTGCCTCTTCAGGGAAGGATTGCATTTAGGACCAAACGCTGTCTTTTGATCTCCATCGATCCAGCCTGTGGCCAGATAGCGTTGCTTCCTGGAAGAAGAACGGATAAATTATTAAAGGGGGCCATTCTAAATGTGTAGCCCAAGAAGATGGGAGGGGAGAGCATTTTGTCCTTTTATTATTCATAGTATGAAAAGAAAAAAGGAGAAAAGTATTATTTTTTTCTCGGGCAAAGCGGATCTGTGAGTCCTGTCCAGAGCCATCAGAGACAGGCCGGCTGAAGGCTGCTGTTCTCCTGTTGACTTTGATCAGTCTGATCACTGACGCGCAGCGTGCCAACGACCACAGGACCCGGGACTACCTGACACCGCCGGGAGCACAATGCACGCACGATACACAGTCCAACAGATGAGCAGACACACACACACACACACACACACACACACACCAGAACAAATACTGTACACCCATAATTAGCCGGCTGTTACGGGAAAGGAAGCACACACAATTAATAGAGTGGTTAAACAGAGCATCAATTTGACACACGTCACAGTGATTAACTGAAGGACGGCTTCGACTCGGCTTCCAGCCCGGACGTGCAAAACTAAACCGGTCTTCTAATTTTGTGCTGAAGATGATGCTTACTGCATCAGAATATTAGAATAGTTGTTGCCCTTTGAAATAAAATGGTTATAGATAAATTATACCGTCTAACAATCCTGGAACGCAATTTGGAAGGAAACCTGAAAAATAGATTTGTAATTTGAAATTATGTAGAAATCACAAAGAAGTGAAGTGATGAATAATTATGTATATCAGCTACCAAGTATATGGTAATAATTCATTTTTTGTATTGTTAAATGGTACCATAATTAGGAGAATAAAAGATTAAAAAAACATAACAAAATCATACTATAATAACACCAAGAATGGAATGAAACCCCTAATGATTGCAGCAACATATTTGAATGTAGTGGCATCTTGAGCCAGAAAGCATGGTCACATATGGTCACATATGGTCACAGTGTGTCACAGCTCTTCAACTCTACTGGCATGACATAATGCGTGCATGAGAAGACACTGCCAGCCATCTCTTCATGGCAGGTGCCATTTAAAACCAAAATGTCACCAGCAGATACGGATCCAGCCACTTAGTGAATGCCTCTGTGGCATCAAAGACAGTGATGTATAGTCACAGCTGCTAGAAAACGTAGTTTTGTCACAAGCGGCACAAGGGCGTCAGGTTTTGGGGAGCAATGGCAGAGTGGGGGGGGGGGGGGGGGGGAGTTCTAGTTATCACTCATCGTTTTGTTAGCAACTTGTGTGATTGTTTGTGGGCCTATTTTATTTTAAAAAATGTTCTTTTGTCTCTTTTTCTAGCACTCTTCAGTCGGTTTGGGGGGGAAACCCCCAGGGGGCCATCATGGCGAAGGCCCGCTTAAGCAGGGCAGCTCCGCTGGGGCTCAGCTCCTGAAAAGCCCGGTGACAGTGACTAAGGTCAGAAGGCGGCCATAGGTGGGCATGACAGTGTGACAGGGGAACACTGAGGGACAGACTTGAGACCCTCCGGGACAGGCGGTCTCATGTGTGAAAGGTGGGACACGTGTGTGTGTGTGTGTGTGTGTGTGTTTGCATGTCGGGGAGATAGGGGTGCGGAAGTGGCTCCTTCGGGAGCGCACGCATCACCTCGAGCTTAGTCTGCTTTACATAACCTGACAGCCTGTTCGCAAAGTCACACTCTGACAATGTCAACCAGTAGAACCAAATGCCATCAATGTCACTTGTGCACACACACACACACACACACACACACACACACACACACACACACTTTACTAGATCTCTTTTACCTTCCCACCTTCTCTTTTTTTCCCTTTTCAGTTGTTGCTGACAGTTTGGGTCCCCAATGACCAATGTCAACTCAAGGTGCTGACACAAAAAAGAGGAGGATGGGACCCTTTAAACTTGTTGTAGTTTTTACAAACAAAGGCAGACACGACACCGCCGCCCCCCCCCCCCACCCCCCTCCCTCTGCTTCCTGCTGAAGACGCACACACCTGGAGCTAAAGTGACAAAACAACACAGTAATATTCCTACAGTAGTTTTGGTTTGTTTGTACTTAGCCCGCGATGCCCCGTGGAAACGTGAGCTAATGTGCGGGGGGAAGTTGTGATTCACCTGGCTTTTGATCCCGGGGCCACGAGTCCTGGAGCCGCAGCCTTTTTAAATGTCAGCTTTTAATTTCCTTCTCCCTTCTTCACTGAAAAAGATTTATTCAAAGCAGTGCTGTTGCAAGAGATATCAGATAGCACGGTGACAGTCTTCTAAAGGGCTTTTGTTTGGTTTAGGCATTCATGGCTTTTTGTATCAGACTCTTTTATTCCGCCAAAAGGAGGAGGAAGTTTCTGTATTGGCCACCGAGTTAAAAGGCAATCTCTCCCTTCCATTGTCAGGCGATGTACAACTGGAACTTCTTTAATTAGGGTTTCTCTCGCACTGAGTGACAGCAATGGCCAATACCCTCCAGACACTGATGGAGGTCACACACACACACGCACGCACGCACAAATACTTTCACACACACAAGTAAACACCACAGCCGTTAAACATTAACCTTTTGTGTGGTGGAAGACTATTTCACAGTGAGCTGGCTGTGAAAGCCCACAGATGAACATCAGTTCACCTCCACGCCAGGTGTTTTCTTGCCACCATTTAATTACCGTGTCACGCGAACAAGGTGGCACAGTATGAGAATCACACATTTGTGTTGTGCTTTTCATAATAACCGTCTTTGCATGTGTTTTAGTCGGGGTTCTTTTTGTTGATATTAGTAGAGCGTATATTGTGTCGTAGGCTATTAGTGGAGTAAACCAATTATGCGTACGCACACATGCAATTTGATTCAGGTTTTCTCATTGGTATATATTTATATATACACAATGACAACAATGACAGTGGGATTGAGGTTCAACACTTGCAATGTAGACCCAAAGTGCGCTATACTCGGTGTGCGTCTCAAACAGATACGAACAGGTGCCTCGGGGGGGGCATCTGAAGCCCAGTTGGGAGTGAGAGCGAGTCGGTGCAGACGCACAAACCCCACAGCCAAGTTTAATCCTGGCCTGCCATCAATTTACTGTCTTTCTAGAATGAATCAGCAATGACCCGCCAACACGGCTTTGTTATTTGAACCAGTGAATTGACTCAGCGAGGTTACATCAAAAAAACAGAATGATGCTTTCCTTGCAAGAAAAACAAATGCGTTGCCAGGGAACCTTTTGCCAATGCGTTTTCCCACCGTGTTGATTAAAAAACGCAATCCAGGCAGCATCGTGTCTCCTCTCGAATGCCATTTGCTGTTTGGTAATTAGTAGTACATTAGGCTCATTTTAGTTAGCTTAACACCTTTTTTTTATGTGCCAAAACATGTAGCAGATGTGGACACAGACATGGAAATGCACGTGACCACCCCCCCCCCCTCATACCATGCAGTGAATCTGTGAATGAACCGATGAAGCCCAAAAAGAAGGGGGAGAAAAAGTGTGCCATATCGGTGTAGTTGGGGGGGGGGAGGCAGACAGGTTGAGATTACGAGCCACATGTTCCTGCCACTCTGCTGCAGCGACGACAGAGCTAGTTCCAGCCAGTCCACCTCCACCCAGTCAGCAGCACCGCCGCCGGCACTCAGTGAGGGATGCACTCCTCCTCCTCCTCTTCCTCCTCCTCTTCCTCTTCCTCCTCCTCGTCGTCGTCTCCTTCCCCGTCGCCTTCTGCTCTCAACGCGGAAGAGTTCGTTCGTTCGTTCGCTCAAGCCGCACACGGCATCTCTTTCTATTTGTCTTTCTTCTCGTGTTCCCCCCCCCCCTCGCGCCGCTTCTCGCCGGCAGGGTTTGTGCTGTCAGGCCCTTCCAGAGCGGTGGGGTTGTCAGGAGTGATGGATGACTATCAACCTTCTGCTGTCTTTCCGCTACGCTCCTGAGAGATTTGCAGGCTCGCTGACTACCAGGCATGAAAACCAATCTCTCTTTCTCATTCTTCCCTCCCTTCCTCCACCCGGAGCCTGCCTCGCTCCTTCCATCTCACTCCCGCTATTTCAACATCTCCGTCCTTTACCAAAAAAAAAAAGAAAAAAAGAAAAAGCTTCTCGGAACAACATTGAAATTTGCGTGTGGACAGAGGGAAGCTACTGCTCCTTGTTGAGGGGTATTGTGGATGTGTCAGAGTGGAACGGCGTCCTCGGAGTGACACGTCTGGTCTTTGACAGCCTATCAGGCCCGTCTTTATCTTCATCTTCTCCGCTGCTTGCAGCTCTTTCAAGGACTCGCAGCACATGAGCATCCATCCATGTTCCTCTTGATGGTAATTATAGCATCAAAGAAAGGTGCCGGGCTAATTGCCGTCTCAAAATAATAATTGCTTTATTATCACAACCATTTTTGTTAATGATCATTCAAAGGCATTATGTTGATGCAATTAAACAGTTTCATTATTATTATTACATTATAAGGCTGGGCTCACTGCAATGGGCAGACAACACGAGTGAAAGAGTACTCTTAACAGTTATGTCAACTGCTTAAGGATCTGTCGAGAAAAAGCAGAACCATTATAACGTTTGCATCATTTGAAGTGGAGTGATATACACCACAAACTTAAAAGCAGAATAAACACCTGACTCCAAAGACATCTTACCCCTGAATGTCCAAATCTCATTAACATTTCCTATAACCACTACCTTTACAAAAAGCACCCCGTATTTGCATTCATTTGTAAATCCAGTAAAGGAACCTGTCGGCTAGAAGAACAAATATGAGCTTCAATATGCACACAGTGCGGACACCTCCCTTCAAATAGAAGGTAATAGACATAAATGACATGTAAATGTTATTTAGATTGCCATCTAATAGCATGCAAAGCGGCCCTGTGTCTCGCCTTATCAAATATTTGAGTTAGAAGACACGGCTCTTGGGCCGCTTCAAATAATCACGCCTGTGAGTGTGTGGAGTGCGCATTCGCGCATGGATGTGATCTCGAACCATACGTTACGATGCCCGACCAATCTGTCAGCACAATACGCAGCCGACGCAGTGTAACAGGTAGACACGAGCGCCGCGCTTTCATTGACATTCGCCCGGCGCTCGTTAAAATCCGATCCCATCTCAGGAGGACAGCTCCAAGGAGGATTCTTCTTCTTCTTCTTCTTCTTCTCCCGTGCTTAAACAACAACGGAGCGCTGGTTAACTAACGCCTGTCTGGGCCTTGTTAGCTTTTGCACCCCATCGGGTCTCTTGTCTGAGGAGACGAGGCCGGATCGTCATCAGATTCAGAGGAGGTGGTTTTGCGGGGGGGGGAATTACAGCCGCCGGGCCTTGAGATGGCCGTTTGATCCAGGAGCTCGCCTGCCTGACATCGTTAGGCATGCGCCTGTGTTTGGATTCACTCACGTTGCGGCTCTTGATATGAAACATGAAAGAAACGCCACTACAAAGACGCACGGCGAGGGAAGCCGATGCGTTCACTCGTCAACTGGAGACAGCGTGCAGGCTTACGAAGGGTCAAAGACTAGATGGCGCCACCAGCGTTTTCACGCCTGCACTCCAGTACCATCAGGCGTCAGGGCAAATATGCTATTTTTGTTTTCTTGCACAATCCGCATTAATTAGAAAACGTGCTCCCCGTTGGTCAGGCGCCACACTTCTGCTGGAAGCCTAAGGGGCGAAAAATGAGTCATTTTTAAATGAATAATGGATCTGTGGCTGCAGGGGATGAGAGGATGCACAGAAGTGTACGGGTGTGCGTCAGGCCTGGTAGCGTGTGCCCGCGTGTCACTGTGTGTCCGTGCATCTGTATTGACTCATGTGACTGTGTGAAACCTCGCATGGAGCTTACAAATACATCCTCGCTGATCGTTTAATGCTGCCGGCCTAGCCCAATGCTCCTCCAGATGCTCGCTCTCTCACTCACTCGCGTCCTCCGTACATTTCACAACCACACATCAATATGCAGATGTGTGAACGGGACTGTGCAGCAAGAGGCAGTGCGATCATGAATAAACAGGGGCTTTGGGGGTGTTTCCTGCCACACTAACTGCTGCCATTTGACCTCAGGCGCTCCGCGGAGGGCAGGGATGATAGATCGGCCCTTCTCCGTCCTACAGCTGTTCACACATAAACAGCGGCAGCTCCAATTAAAACGTTGAAGTGGCGGCATCTTTATCGCTACTGACACTCCAGAGGCCCGTGTGTCACTTCGGGCCTGGATGAGCCGATGAAGGAGACTTTGTGAAGAGAGGAGGAGGAGGTAGGGAGGTTAATGAGAGTCCAGCACCACTGGCAGCCCGTATCCTCAGCCTCCTCCCGCCGCTGCCACGGGCCTTCACTCTGACACACTCTCGTGCGGGCACGTACAGACCAATTTGAAGGCTTGCCGAGAACCGGGGAACAAAGCACGAGGTCAAAAGGGGATAAAGGCTGTGTCCGTGAGTGTGTGTGTGTGTGTGTGTGTGTATTCACAGCCGCTACAGGGTTGAAGGACACCGAGCCTCGTCTCTGACAGCCGTGCGGCGTCAGCAGGATGTGATGTCACGGGTCAGTGTTGGGGAGAGCGGAGCCGGGTCTACGGGGGCGCTAAACCCTCAGCCCTGCTGGATAAGCACGGGGTTCTGAAGAGCGGAGTTCTGTATAAATGCTGTGAATGGCAAACGTGCCAAAAGAATATCAATGAGAGTTTGAGCTCCACAACACATGCTCCTTCTGCTTCTTCCAGTATTTCACAGGACAGATATCTGTAGAATGTGGGTGAAGATGCTACTGTGATGAACCCAATCTGTATGATGCGCCTCATGGAACTGCAGAGTAACTCGTTCCTGTGTAACTTGCTGCCGATAATCAAAAACCTGTCATCACGAGACTAGCGCCATTTTAGCTGTATCTATTTTGTTTTGTCTATTTAGTGATGGAGACAAAGGAGTGGCATCAGTTGTCTTCTCCTACTCATGACAAAAGAGCGGACCTCAAATGTTGAACTTTCCTTTTCCTTTGACTTTTTCATCTACGTTCACATCGAAGTATTGATTCATAAATAATAATCTCTACACTCTTACCTAAAAAGTTAAATCCGAAACTTCTGTCACGGAAAAATCACTAATGTCTGCAGGTCTACATCTGCTGTGTCTTTTGTTCCCAGTAAGTGGCTCAGGTTGGACTGAACTTTAATATGACACGAATAAAAACTGCTGGTGCTGCAACTGGATTAAATTGACTGTGCATGGCTTCAGGTGCTCTACAGCGATGGCACTGTGCGTCCTTCCTCCTGTCAGTGTTGCGAGATCGTTTACACCTTTTTACAACTTCTAACACATGTAAGGCTGACCTGACCATCATCATCATCATCATCGCCATGGGGGAACACAGCAGACGCAGTTTAAATCCATGAATCATAGAGAGGGAAATGCCTTGCCCACACCTCAATATTTTCCAGGTCTTCTCCAACCAACAGCTGTAACAACTGTAACTCTGCCTCGTGAAGCTGGGGAAACACGTCTCTGCCTCTCGGTCCATCAGCACCGGTTCCCCCCAAGGCTGCGTTCTTTCCCCTCTGCTCTTCTCCCTGTATACCAACAACTGCACCTCCAGTCACCAGACCGTCAAGCTCCTGAAGTTTGCTGATGACACCACCCTCATTGGACTGATCTCTGGTGGGGACGAGTCCGCCTACAGGTGGGAGTCTGACCACCTGGTGACGTGGTGCAGTGAGAACAACCTGGAGCTTAACGCCCTGAAGACAGTGGAGATGGTCGTGGACTTCAGGAAGAACGCAGCCCCACCTTCCCCCCTCACCTTGGGTGACTCCCCCGTCACCACTGTGGACTCCTTCCGTTTCCTGGGCGCCATCATCACCCAGGACCTCAAGTGGGAGCTGAACATCAGCTCCATCACCAAAAAGGCCCAGCAGAGGATGTTCTTCCTGAGGCAGCTGAAGAAATTCAACCTGCCAAAGACGATGATGGTGCACTTCTACACAGCCATCATCGAGTCCATCCTCTGCTCCTCCATCACCGTGTGGTACGCTGCAGCCACAGCCAAGGACAAGGGCAGGCTGCAGCGTGTCATCCACTCTGCGGAGAGGGTGATTGGCTGCAATCTTCCGTCTCTTCAGGACTTGTTCGCTGCCAGGACTCTGAAGCGGGCCAGAAAGATTGCAGCCGACCCCTCCCACCCTGGACATGAACTGTTTGTGCCCCTTCCATCTGGCAGGAGGCTGAGGTCCATCAGGACTAAGACGTCCCGCCACACGAACAGTTTCTTCCCTTCGGCAGTCGGGCTCATCAACAGAGCCCGGGCCCCCCCCTGACTGACTCTGACTCCCATGCTCATCATCACTGTGTCCCTTTCACCTGCCACCCGTCACTTTGTTTAGCTGGTGCACTTTGTCCTTATTTTTATTCCTAATTTTATCTTATCTCCTCTAAACTACTAACCCATAGCTTTAGTTTTTAGCGTACTAACCCATAGCTTATATTTTATATTTTATTATACTTTTATTTTATTCTATTTTTATCTCATTTGCACTATGTTGTCTTTATTGTCTTTATTGTACTGTCTTCATGCACCTTCCGCCAAGACAATTTCCATGTATGTACAACATACTATGGCAATAAACGTTTCCTGATTCCTGATTTCTTTGCATCTGTCTACCTTTCTTTGGGCTCTTTGTGATGGAAAAGGCTGTAAAAAAAAAAAAAAAAGCAATCTTCTTAACCTCCAGCTCATCAACATGCACGGGTGCACACCCGTACACCCGCACGAGCCCACATGCTTACATGCTTACATGCTTCCGTCAAAGAGAAGAGCGTTCAAACATGGCACTGCATTTTATTTTAGCTGCCGTCTGTCTGGAAACAGCCCGGAGTGTTTCTTTGTCTGCAAATGATGAAAAGGCATCAAAATGGACACCAGCACTGCGCCTGCCGCTCCACTGCACCGCGGACGAAACACAAGGAGGAGATAAAGAAAGGAGAAGTAACAGGATGATGGCTCACAGTCACAGGATGAACAATGACTTGAGCCTCCTAATGGTTTCTGGGGAACAGCACTGTGACTATTTCTACAAGGAAATGCATCATCTCTCCGGGACACTGAGATTGAAGGAAAAAGAGAGACAGAAAAATGTGTCCAGTATCCATTTAATGCGTGATGGATTTAATGCGCGGGGGTAACCTTTGAAACATTGCGCATAACAAAAAGTGATAGTTTTCCTTCACTTGACTGATTACAGTCTGATAGGCATGGAAAACACCACACCCATCATCGATTGGCAGCAAAACAGGTCAATAAAGAATCGCCAGCGCACACGCCAGACGCACCGACGTGGATCGGAATTTTTAAAAAAAGCACTCTTTAAAAAAAAAAAACAAATGTGTTAGAGATAAGGTTTTAGTCCCGATGATCGGGGGGGAGCCTCCCACAGACAAATGACACATTCCAGGAGCACTCCAGTGACTTTGCGCTTGCTGATGAACTCTCTGAACAAAGACGAAATATTGATTCGAGAGGAGAGTTTCACTGCGAACGCGGTGCTGGAAATACTCATTAAGAATGAGTTAAAAAAAAAAAAAAAAACACAGCTCTGTGAAAAATACAAAAGATCACTGGAAGGGAAGCCAACAAAGAACATTTAACGAACACAAACACTCTTGTTCCGTGACACTGAACTAGAACCGTGATACTATTAACCAACGACACAATTTCACAGTGCACCAGACACATAATTCCATAAACATGTAGCCTTGTTTCAAATTTGGGTAAACAAATATTTGATTTCCCAACACAAAGATAAAAAATGACGGGTTAATCATGCATATGTTGTGCAAAAACAATTGTGTCTTAAGTTTTCAGAGACAAATCCCTTGCCAGCTGCTCATTTGAAATATCTATCAATTCATCACACCTGTATACGTGGGAAACAGAGTACGGGAATTTTCTTTGTAAGCTGCAGTAAAGTAAACCCTATAGCAGACACCATGCTCATATTTTCAGATTTTCGTCTGTTCTCATTGAAGTGTTAAATGTGTAGCTTCAATGTTTCTACTAAAATGGGACATTTTATATTGCAACATGACATCTGAGAAGCCTCATAAGCATTTTCATAAGCACAATCATGTCCTGATGATGAGATTGGCACATGTAACACTGATGATACTGGAATGTCCCAAATCATAAACAACACACTTTCAAACAAAAAGTGACTTGTTTTTTGCTGCCAGTGAGACATCAACATAAACATTTCCTGCGGCCGAGTCAAAAGATGCATCACTCTGCCACAGTCCGTTTCTTTACAATTTGTAATTTGGGGACAACAAAAAAAAAAAAACACGCCAGCAAAGGTCCGATTTCTTCCACATTGTCCATCATAATTGAGTTGCGGATAATCCATGCCTGAAAATAGCCCATCCGGTTCAGACTGTCAGGCAATCATCTAAACAGTTTTGGGACCCGCCGCCGCCCGACTCCCTCGATCCCAGAGCGCGACCGCGAGCCCGCTTTGTGGGACTTGAAATAATGATAACAAGTAACACCAGAGCGAAGCCGTTAATTGTAGCCAAAATGTATGTTGCCGAATAATAGATGACAGCTTCAATTAGGGGAAAAGAAAGAAGAAGAAACCCAATTCACATTTCAACTCAGGCCGCTGTTTCCATAACAATACAGCCGATGCCCGCCAGAGGAAACGGGCGATAAAAGCGCTGAAGGCACAAAGTCTCTCTCACAGACTAAATCAAAGGGGGTCAGATTGAGTGGAATGAGTTGTCAGAAGAGAAAGTTGTCCAAACTAGGAAAGGTGTATCAGGGCAGCAGAGTTCAGGACCAGTCAATTGAATGACCTTGATTGGGGGTTTTCTTTTGGGGTTTTTTCCACTGATGTGTTGATTGGGCTCCATACATACACCCACTTTAGATCCCCGGAGTACTTCAAAACACTGAACTCAGGCAGAACATTCGCTGTAGCGATGTCTGCGCTGGGGGGGGTTCAGGGGCGAGCGAGGAGGTATTTCCGGCGAGGCTGCGAGGCTATACGGGACGCGCAGTCAAGCTCTAAATCTCCGGGAATTGGTGTAAGTCACCTGGCCCACCTCTAAAGCTTCGGCAGGAATGGGATTCGGAGGGCCGAGGCCACGGGCTTCACCCCTCCGCCCCCGGGAAGAAAAGGCGGCCTGAAAGGACCGGCGGCAAAATGGACCTCGTCTTGATTAAATGGTCACTGAGTCGAAAAGCAGCTCTCATGTGATCTGTGACCTCGCACTGCCTCGGAAAAAAAAGGAAAAGAAAAGAAAACTCTCTCTTTTTTTTTAAAGAAATGATTAAATGAAAGCACCTTCAAAAGGAGCCTTGAGGGACCGCAGTGAAGCGCACGGACCGGTGGGAGGATGCGAGGTTCCCACTTAGCACGAGCACAGAGGGATGGGGGGGGGAGACCGGGTTGGAGGGAATGGGTGGGAGTCGGCTCAGGCCTAATAACCACCTGCTCCTCAGCAGAAGAAAGAGAAGAAGAGAAAGAGCGGGAGAGAGAGAGAGAGAGAGCGCGCAACACAGGGAGCGAACGAGCGAATGATCCAGTGCCAGCGCGGCGGGGGGGGTGAGGGTGGGGGGGCGGCAGCTGCGCGCCGGCTCTGTTAGATGGCGTGCTTGAGAACCAGAGTGCCGTGGGCTCAGGCAACTTTGATTCCCGCCGCACTCCCCCCCCCGCCTCTCAAAGCGTTTTCGAGGGGGAGGCTCAGAGGGCTTCACAGGGGAGCCAACGCATCCCCAAATTGAATTGAAGAGAAGGGACCTTTGAGAGCGGGCTGGGAAAACCCTCAGAGGAGGAGGAGCGGGGAGGTCCGCCCTCCGACGGGGAGACTCTGGGCGGCGACTGTGGTAGCGACTTAAATTAGAATAGCGGCAATGGAAGAAACATACATACTGTATTAGGAGCTTTGTATCTACAGCGCGGAGCCTACTGGACTGTAGGTCCTCCTCCAGGTCCAACAGCTGGTCTCAGCCAGTGATTTCTGGAGGTTTTTCTCCCTCTTTCACATACTGTTATGGGACTCTTGTGAATGCACCTCGCAAACAACATTGGCGCTACGTCATATTTCTTCATTTTTTTTGTAAACTCTAGGGGTGTTTTTTTTTATTACAAAGTAGTAAAAAAAAGCATTATACATCGGCACGGAAGGCTCTATGTTGCACCGTTAACCGTGTCACGATGAATCACGTCACACCTTCAACCCAACACATTTGCATTAACGACATGACATTACTCACACATCACTGGTGAAAAGTGTGGTGAAGCTAACTAAAAGTTAGCCCAACTTTAACTTTGGACCACCGGGCTCTTTTAGACCGTAAATAAATCAATCGTACAAAATACTGTAATGTGAAAACGCCCTTCAACTGATGTTCAAGTACACTATGCTTTTAATCTCAAGTTTAAGGATTAGCTGGAGATTAACTGTGGCGCTTCGACTGTTTATTTAACCACAGTGTCCTCGAAATAAGTCACAGCCTCGTTGATTTTTTCCATTTTCAATAACTCTTAAATGACACAGAAACGGAAAAAAAAACACTTTTTCCCCAGTTAAAAACTTTAAAAACATTGTAAAACATGTTTGCATGTCAATCGATAATCCCCATCCAGTATTGACACTTTAACCAAACCTCACAATTGCAAACATATTCAGCGCAAGACTGTTATGACAACCAATTATAACATAAGCATTGTATTCAAATTTCAGATTTTGTGCGACCAAACCTGCTCCCTCTCCTGTACCTTCGGCTTCGTCGCCGACAGAGACAGACACGCGGGGAAGGTTTTCTCATTACTCCAGCAGCACTCATTTAATAATCTCGCAGCGGTAAAAATCTCATTCCGCAAATGTTGTTACGGAGCTTAACACAATTCATATTTACGTGTTAGCGGAGAAGAATGAAGAATTCAGCGGAAGAGGAATAAAGACACAGCCCGGAAGAAAATGCGCTCGTGCACACGGACAAAAGTATGTGTTGTTCTTGTTCTGTCCCTAGCACCTTCAAAACCAACCATGGCTTCAGCCATTTCACTGTAATGCTATGAAGTGCATGGAAAAATATGTTTTTAGGAATAACATGCAAGAAATAAGCATGCAATGGCATTTGGATTTTCACGTTATTCAACAATAACTTTCATTCTTTCTATCAGGAGACGTGTGTGTTGTTCATTTTGTACACCACACGTGATTGTTTCCACCTGCGAAGGGTACAAGTTATAGAGGACTGGCCAGTGCCAAAACGCTCGTTTGAAAGCCAAGTAAATGGTCCCCGTTGCATTCCTCTGCAGAGACAAACACTCTTAACAGCATCCCAATCAGGGCTTGTGTAATCAAACAGACATTCGTACGGCAATCAGACGGAGCGCAGGAGGCCGGCACTTCAGACGCAGAGCACACAAACCAACCAAAGATACTCAAATCATGTCCCCACAAAGCCTTGATTAAAACTCATTTGGGAGGTCAAACAGCCCGCGCTATACTGCAGACCGTCGCCCCTTTGAGTGTGTGCAAAGGGATGGAGAAAAAAAAGGGAGGGTGGTGGGGGGGGAAAATAACAAGCGCGAGATGTCAGGCTTTTTTTTTTGTCTGTGGAGGATTATCCTGTGGAATTCTGGGGGTTCTCGTGATAATCCATCCTTATCACTTGTCACGTTCAAAGGGGGGGGGGGGGGGGAGGGGGGAATCGGAATGGACGGCGGGACGGAGTTGGGTAAACGGAGAGCTTTGTGACCAAAGAGAGGCTGGCGGGATGTCGGAGTGGAGCGCGGTGCGTGCCCCTCCCCGTGTAGACGTCTGCGCTCAGCTTGCACACCTCTGAGGACGCTCGTGCCGCTTTGTTTGCAAATTAGCCCGACTCTTTTGAGGCTTTTATTTACAGAAAAATATCAAAGCAATCACCGGAGCAACGGTGATCATTTCCCTGTTGGAAAATGTGTCGAGAAGCCACGTGACAGTGATTCTTCTGCTTGTCTACCTGGCGCCGGGGGGACTGCGAGGTCATCAAGAGACGTATGGACAACCCTGCTGAGGTTTGGAGCGTCTCTCCGGGGGGGGGGGGGGACACGGACAGGGTCTGACCCGCTTTGAGGGGCTGTCTACATAAGATCATCCAGGTTATCTTACCATTCTTGTTAAGGAAGAGGTCATACGCTTTTTGGCTTACAGGAGTTACATAAGCTCACTGTCTCCAGTGAAGAGCTGGAGTCAGGGAGGGCTTAGCCTACTTTGGCAGACAAGCTAGAATCAGGAGGAAGTAAGAGTACTCCGTACAGAAAACCCAAGTATACTTTTGAAAATGAGCAAAATGTGTGTCCTGTAAGACAAAGCCTACGTTATTTTTAGCCACCTGGCCCCGTGCTCGTGTGAGCTTGAATGCAAGCGGCTCCCCGGGGGGGGGGGGGGGGGGGTTATGACGTCTCCGTGTCAGAGAGGATGGTGTGAAAGCACAGGAGGAGATGTATGGCAGCCGGGGGAAGAGGAAAGGTGACTTTCACGGAACAGTGCGACAGAAGCCTCATGCTAACAGCAGTCCACGTGCAACTCCTTTAGCAGCGCTTTGTGTCCGTCTGGAGCCTGTTCTGGGCCAGCTAGCAGCCAGATATCATTATCTCCTTGACTCAGGGCAGAGTAATCTGCCTGCCTGCTCCTGCTTTATTGAGTTGGATAAATATAATATGTGACTCACAGCCATTATCTGCTACAGAGCAGCCCTATTTATCCAGCAGGCGGAGGCCTTGGCGCATTCGATCTGGCCTCGCTCGCTCTCTCTCTCTCTCTCTCTCTCTCTTTGATGGAACTACACTCGAGTGATGGAAGCCTTTGAAAGGCCATTCATGGGATTTGAACCAGTGGAGAAATTAACAACATGAATTAAATCTTTCATGTAGACAAACTGTGAAGCGCACACATCTAAAAACAGAGTTATTAATGCTATTTAAAAAGTGATAGAACACCGGGGGCAGCACAGGACTTTAAATACAGAGTCAAATAAAAAAATAAAAAAAGTGCGCTTTTAAAAAAACAACATTATCTGTGGTATCAGCAAATACTGAATGAGGACATATGTTTATGTTCAAGTCACAAACCTTTTTTGTCTGCTGCAAATAACAAAATGTACCACTGTGACACAGGAAAGAGCTGCTTCTTTCCGTCACTGTTGGTTTTATGTTACACCATCGTTTCCTGGCCTCTTTACTGCAGCTATTGTTCCGATCATGACGACAAAAGCAGGTTGTTTTCGAACCATAAACCCACCCAAACCATAACCACAGTGGTTTAAGGTCAGAAGACGTTATTATTGGAGGTTGGGGAACATTTTCCCAGCTGATAGTGAGATTAACGTTCAGTATTTGCAGGACTTTTTGTCTTATGCTTCGTAAGATCATTACGTTTCATTTCACTTATGCTCATGCTGTTTATTACATTGGTATTTCCTGCCCAAAAATGTACACAGACATCAGACAGCACTTTGTCTCCTATCATAACATTCAGCGCAGAGGGGCCGCAGGCTGCAGGAGAACAGAAGGACAGGAGGGAGAGGCGGACACACAGAGAGAGAGAGAGAGAGAGAGAAAGGTGAGGGAAAGGCTACCGTCTCTTGTCTTAGTCTCTCTGAGGGGTTGACAGGTAGAGAAATAGATCGCCGGTCCATGACAGCTCAGTGTGACCCCCCCCGCGCGATCATGCGGCGCGCTGTCTGCGGAATGAGCTCCCTGATGCACGTCGTAGTGGGGCCCATTCACGGGCCCAGCTAACTGCAAACGCCCCCCCCCCCCTGTTCCCTCCTGATATATTCACACGTGGTCTACCCCTGACGTCCACGCACCGTCCTTGACTGCAGTTAATGTTAATGAGAGGATATCACGCCGAGAGGCATTTCAGCGTAATGTTTGTTAGCCACGCGAAGGACTCGCCCCGCTTTCCGCGCAATTCACAGTCGGGACGAGCTCCGCCTCAGCTGAACCCGGAAGGAGCGGGTCAAGGCGACAAAGGGATGGGATTGGGGGGGGGGGGGGGGGGGGGGGTGAATAATTGTTTCAGATGAACGTTGAGGGTGTGGAGACAGATCAGCACGTCGGTCTCAGCCGCCTCGTCACCGCCCAAATCAGTAAAACGGGGATTAACCACAGGCCGCCTCTCCTCTCCTGCCCTCTGTTCTCATCTCATATATTTTATGTCCTTGTCTTTTCTCATTTCTCCTCAGGTGTCTCGTCTCTTCCGCTCTCCTCTGCAATGCTCCTCCCCGTGCCTGGCGGCAGAACCAACTGTGCGTTTGTGTGCACAGCCATTCCCGTGTGTGTGTGTGTGTGGGGGGGGCTCACGTGTCTGTTGTTTCACTTGGACTGTGTGTGTGTGTGCGCGGCAGCACAACTGTCTGAGGGTGTCCGGTGATGGAGGGGCCCGTCTGGGGGCCTCAAGAGTCGAGCTGCAGCGCCAACAGACAGCGGCGAGAGTCGACTTGATGACTAATGTGCCCACCGAGGAAAAAAATTAATGATTTTTTTTTTTTTTTTTTGGGCCGGGGTTAATGGATATGTTAACACACAGAAATGATTTGATTAACAGGAAATGACCGCAATCTATATTTGGTAGTTTCTGTAGCCCTGTCCCAGAATCCAATACAAAAAAAAAAAAAAAAGACACACACTGGGGTCATCTTCACACTTCCCTTACACACAGTCATTTTTGTATCACGATGTGCTGCTATAAAATGTGTGCAGTTTCATTAGCAGTAATTTTATTCATTTATGCATTTCATTCCACCTAATCCACAGATAACCTTCTTTTGGGCTCAAACAAATACCATAAATACACCACGTCATGGGAGTAATTACACACACAAACACGCACGCCGCCGCCGCGCGCACACACACACACACACACGTAGACAAATACAAACACACGAGTCATTTGTATAGGACTCTGTGTGAAATAAAAGTACTTAGTAGTAATCACAGTGGCGGCTCGGGGAGGAGGGCTGACAGGAGACGGATGGAGGAGGACACCGAGAACGAAGGAGAGAGGCTGGCCCAATAAATCCCGCGCCCGGTGAAGTTGGCAATAAAACACGTGCACGTTTTTTTTTTGCGCATCCGAGGGCAAAGCATTCTGTCTGAAAATAATGCAGAGTTAATTAGTGGAGCCGGGGAAAAAGAACCTCATGACAGTCAGCCAACCGGGATCATAAATCAAAGTGTCTGGATGAAAAACACAGAGCTGACAGCGGTTACCGTATTCCCCCTCAAACAAAGCCCGGCTGCAATCATCAGCGCTGAGATGAGTCAATGCAGTGGCTGTCGTTCAATAAATAAAAGGTATACATAGAAGTCATTACTGTCGATCTGATTGATAATCCGGCACTGTATTAATTCCGCCCGGGCGGGACGCGAGAACTCCGCTCGCGCCGTACTTTAGCTCCGAGCTTAGAGGGCGGATTCAAACAGCAGCGGCTTTTAAGTTGCCACAGGGGGAGCTATTGATGTTCCAATATTTATTCAACACTACAGTAATTATTTGTGTCTGTGAGTGAGCGCGTGGATGTGTGGGTGTGGGTGTGTGTGTGTGTGTAGGGGGAGGGGGGGGGGGGGTCTGGTCCGCAGCCAGGGATGTTTGCCAGAGGTTATTTGGCAATAACTGTGATGTGCATTTTTTTTTCAGGACTGTTTGACAGCAGAATGTCTCCATTTCTTGCAATATCAATTGAAAGATCTCCAACTCATTCACACATTCAAACTCCCTGGTTTATATCAGTGCCACGTAAGAGTAAAATGTGGAAGGTTCTTCAGGATTAAAACTATAAGGTCTAAAGGTCAATGTTGTACGTTTTTACCCTGCATACTTGTATATTAAAAAAACACAAACGCCTGAATATGTACAACAGGTCCCACCTGAGACAGCAATGAGTTCTTATAACCAATTACAGATATGCAATATCCAAGTGCAAAACATGTGTGCGATGGCGAGCATGTTGTGAGTGTTTGTAACTGAGAGACATGGCACCGTGCTGGCCTGAGAGTAACGGCACACTGAGACAAATAAAGATGTGTTAATGTGATGTGAGGAAACATAACTGAGAAGCCGTAACCAATCTCGGGAAACAATTGAAACCACATGGCCGTGTTTGCGATGTTTGAATGTGGACAAAAGCCGGAGGTTCACCTTCGTGTTGCAGATGGGAAGAAACAAAGACGCTCACTGGCTGGCAGAAGTGCACGAGTTAGGTCCTGACCATTGGAGAATGTAATAACCGAGGCACTAGGGACTGCTTCACAAAGGGTCACGCTGCTTCAGGCGGGCTAATGGAACACACCACAGACGCAGCAGCAGAAAGGATGGATGCCATGTTCTCCAAAAGGACCATCCCATTGTTTTCTCCAGAGCTGAAATGACACCGGCAGACAAGACCCGTCGCTGCGATGCTCGATGGCTCATGGGGCACAAACGCGCTGAAGAAGCATCATCCCGTGGAGAACAGGCAAATCCAGCTCTCGAAAAAAAAATGACTGGACAATACTCGTCTAGTTCTGAGGAGAAATCCCTTCACGTGGAGCTTGTGGGCAAAGTCACATGAAACCAAATTGGGTCAAAGACATACAATACGATAGAATACAGCATATATAATGCAGCTGTCATAGGACCAGATGAGTACACACAGGATTCACACATGCACACACTGTTCTGAACCAAGTAACCCTAAACATCGGCTCTTTGCACCTCGGTTTCTTTGTCCTTTTTCTTTCACTCCATCAGAATCTTCCTCCGTTCACACCCCCGCACTGACTTATTGCCCACTGTAATAAAGGCGCTAGCTACTGATGTTGACTGACAGACGGCTAACGCAACCAGCTCTGTGCGTGTGTGTGTGTGTGTGTGTGTGTGTGATACCCTCAGGGCACAAACAACCACCTAAGGTGCAGGTTGTGCTAGCCAGACATCTGTTGTTAGTGGTGTGAGGTAAGTGAGTTTGACAGAGCTGAGATTGAACAGGAGGCATTCTGCCAGCCAGGTTAAGACACAAACTTCACCCTCACAAACAGACACACACACACACACACACATTAATATATAATCCTCAGACATTTAAACAGAAGTGAGTGGCCCGGGTACATTTAAGACAAGGCTTGCCCCCCCCGTGTGGCAGGAGCTCCGAGCTAGAAAAACGACACTCTTGTCTGCCACTCGATCCACTCTCATTTTCATCAGCGCAGACAAACAGCGGCGTTTGATTGCGTGTCCGGAGAGTGCGGACCCCCCCCCCCCCCCCCCCCCCACCCCCTCGCTCGCTCAAACCACTGTACCCACCCGTCTTTATTTAGCTCTCCAGATGTACAGCTTTCACATTGAGACATTCCAACACTACTGGCTCATAACATAAAGGGATCCGATGATAAATTAAAGATAAACTTTACAATTGGCAAAAGTATGAATTCGTCGGCGCGTCGATTTCACAGCAACTGCTACGAGGAGCAAAACATCCACGTATCTACGTTGCAGCCTCGATTTGCTAATGAACTGTGATGAAAGTAAAAGACAACTGCTCATTGAATAATCCTCCCTTAATCTGGCAATTACTGCAGTATTGAGCTGTTTCACACAGAGTCTGGGGGTCTTTATGGAGCTTTCACCTTTTCTTAGTGTTCAGCGAGGCACAAAAACCCGAATGCAAACCACACAGACAATTTTACCTTAATTAGCCTGAGCTTCAACTGCAGCGTTTTATGGACATCTGGGAAAAAAACGGACAAATACCCAACCTGGTCGTTTTTTAATGGACTTTTTCATTATAGTAAACTGCGGCCTGCGCTCCAGGCGGCTCTGCTGAAACCCTCCTCCGTACTACCGGCCAAAACACCGACTTGTATTTCACATCACACTGAGCCACTCCTGTTTAAAAAATTATGCCTCTTGAGAAAATCGGGGA
The DNA here is from genome assembly GCF_949316345.1 of Pungitius pungitius. Classification (NCBI taxonomy): domain Eukaryota; kingdom Metazoa; phylum Chordata; class Actinopteri; order Perciformes; family Gasterosteidae; genus Pungitius; species Pungitius pungitius. The sequence continues at coordinate 17,095,715 of NC_084906.1, read as the reverse complement.
CTGTTGCTTCTCCTGAACTCAGGAAAGACTCTTCCACCGCTGCCGTTTGCTATTATCATCACCAGTTCTGGTTATCACACTGGTGTGCTGCTGCCATACTGGTCTGCCACAACAACAAAAAAATCCGTCTGCTGAAACCAACAGCGCTCTATATCTAATAATCAGGTTTTTTTTTCTTTTTTTCCACACAGTAAAGGACAATGAGAGGCTGTTGCAGACGGTTGTGTTGATGCATTCCGTGTGTGGTAGCCACCGCTGCTATCTACTGCGCGCCCGCAGCTACACTGTGTGTTCCCTGCTTTATCACTACCATCTAAATGAACCACACTCACAGCTGGAGAAAGGTGACCCGACTGCTAATCAACCACCAGATCCCCAGTGCAGTGTGCGTGCGTGTGTGTGTGTGTGTGTGACCGTCATACGATGCTCATACGATCTGTAGTATGATGCAGGTTCCTTACAGTTTGTCACTGGACTGATCTCAAAATTCCCCTTCTGAAGGGAAAGAAAATTCCAGCAGTGTCCCCCCCCTCTGCTTCTCTCCAGCTGAGTATTAAATTCAGCAACTGAGAAGGTGACCTGCGTGCTCTGCCATAAAGAGCAGGGGAGTGGAGGAGCTGGGTGGGGGCTGAGGGCGGAGGGGAGGACGGGGCTGAGTGGAGGCTGCTGGATCAGCACAATCGGAGCGTTTAGAGGCAGACAGATGTGTACGTGTGCGCACCTGCTTTTTCAGTCTCTCTTACACCCTCCACCTCCTCCTACCTCCTCCTCCTCCTCAGTGGTGGGGCGTCTGGGGAGCCCAAGGGCGAGCGCCCGGCTGTCACCCTCCCTCCCCCCACCACCACCACCACCACCACCTCCTCCTCCTCCTCCTCCTCCTCCTCCTCCTCCCCCCTGCAACCCACGTGTGAGCCGCGCCCCAGACCCACCACAGCGGAGCGACGCGGACCAGCTGCCACCCATCCGCCGCCCCACTAACACACTAACATAACGCACACTCACACACATGGCGTGTTACGTGGAACACGTGCGCCGGAGCACCAACTCCACGTCTCCCACGAAGCACTTTGATTCCAACACGCGAGCATGCAAAAGCCCTCACCCTCTCTCCCTCTCTCTCTGTGTGTGTTGCCTTCACACTAAACAGGTCCGCGGGGACTGGCAGGCAGGCAGGAAAGGAAATAAATCTGTGTCCTGACGGCGGCGGCGTTTTGGGACAGTGTTCTGGCACCGGGCTGTGCCGCCGGGCTCAGCCGGAGGCAGAGGGGAGCGCGAGCGGCGAGAGTGGATGTTTGTTCTAACAAGCGCCCGCTCAGGCGGCTCGCTGACTACCCGAGCTGGGACTCTACCCCCAATCGTGCCACTTGCATCTGATGCATTATCATTACAAACATCTCCAGGGGCCACGGGAAAGCTATGAGAGCCATCATACAGATCACAATGTGTAGAATATCGCATGAGATTATATCAAATGCAAAAGAGCGATAAGTACCCCCCCCCCCCCATCCTCGTCCATTTTGTTTTCATGTACACGTTTCATGCTGATCTGTTTTATAGTTTGGCATGGTTTTAACCCGAGGTATATTGAGTATTTCAATCAAATTGAATGAATCATTTATTCTGGTGACCTTGGGGCTCTTCACACATACAGATGACGCAGTCGGCCAATTTAGGGCTCTATTTAAACTGTAGTGCATAGTCTAGGCTGGCTATGTCTAAGACAGCTAGCGCATGTTAAACTTTAATTTAGCTTGTTGGACAGCATATAATCAGAACCCAAAATAAGGCAAAGGGACTGCATATATTCTCTTACCTAGGGTTTCTTCTGCATTCTATTTTGGGGAGTAACATTGTATAAACCAATCACAGTGGCATCTCATCATTCCTTTTAAAAGTCCATATTTAAATGATGATTTTGACAAATTGCTGTGAAATTGCCATGGACACTCACGGCCATAGAAAGCTTTGTGCGAGTTTAGTGAAACGTTGAAATACTACGCAATCAGAGGATATCACTTGTTAACACAGCTCCCCCTGTAGCCACAAAAGGCTTTGTATTACTTTTTCACAGATGTAGTCGTACCCCCAAAGACATGTAAACACACTTTACATGTCTTACATGAGAAACGGAGACCTGGAAAGAAGGGCGGAGATGGCACATGGGTCAGAGAACATTCAGGACGAGACGCCCGTATCTAGACTCGTCCATGTGTGTGTGTGTGTGTCACGCAGGAAGGAAGCTCAAACAGCCGGTGCAGTTTCCATCTAATCAGATCACAGAGAGAGAGGGAGAGAGAAAGTGAGAGAGACAAAGAGAGAGAGAGAGAGAGAGCCCTCTGAGGAACAGATGTAATTTCAGAGCACCAAAAAAACAGCTTAAAATGCTCCTGATCACATTAGCTCGCCATCACAAAATAGGATTTCTGCACTGCCACAGTGAATGCCCATTACAAATTACTTAGGCACTGCAGACCCGTAACTCAATAGGCAGGGAGAGGCGGGGAGGGCGAGGAGGGCAAACAGAGGGGCAAAGATGGTGGATCGATACTTATCAGTAATAATTATATCCTTCCTCACTTCTCCATCCCTCGCCCCTCACCCTCCATCCTCGGTAAAGTACAAACCTTACATTAATCATTGGGAGATTCTGTGCTCGATAAGATAATTAACAATATGGAGGGGTGCCCTGATGATGTGAGGCAGTGGTCCAGCACCGAGACTGCCGGGAATGTCCCAGACTGGAAAGTGCTGAAGGCAGCACCCACGGGTCCGGAGCAGGATGGAAGAGTGAGTTACAGTAGCAGCCTACTGAATGAAAAGCTTGAGGGAAAGACTGAAAGACATGCACGCTGTCTGTCAAAGGCAAACAAAAGACCGTAGATAGATATTCATCATAGCGGCCTTTTTGGACCGTGAAAATCAACATTATGTAAAGCGAGTGGCAGCGCAGCGGCTACACGGTGGAAAAGGAAAACTAATAAATCAACAGGGAGGAAAACAACATTGTTTGTCCTTTATCTGTATCTCTGTACCCTCTATTTCTGTTGTTGCTGTAGTTCTTTGTGACTTGCTTAAGGTTGTGAGATCACTCGGTGAGTCCATTTTACTTGGGACAACACAAATGACTTCAAGATATTATAACAGTAATTCAGGATCAGGAAAAAGCTGCCTCGGGAAGCACAAGCCGAGTGTACCGAAACCCTATTGATGGTACACCGGAGGCTTTAAAACAAGTGTAGTATTTTCAACCTCGCTTTAAATGTGATGCATCTAGTGAGTTAGCAACAAGTAAGATCACCTGGCGTGGAACTTCACAACAAAACATCCCAAGACGTTATGTACCCAAAGAGCAAACCATTTTTGAGGTCGGTGAAGATGTGGTGGATTATTGTCTACCTGAGCAGAAAATGCTCTCCCAATGTGTGTGTGTGTGTGTTGCTATCACAGCTTCTCCAAGTGTTTACATTATTAGCACTGTTAGCACTGTTAGCATAAAACAAATGCTTAGGGAAATGTTTAGGTAGCTTCTTCAACTTTAGCCCAATCTCCCTCCGTCCCTGGTTGTATTGCAACGTTACAGTAAGACAACAAGCAGGACACTTCAGCGAGATTTGCTGAGCTGACTAAAAAGGAATATTCTGCTGGAGTCAGACAAAGAGCCCAAGATCCCTCCATTTGTCAATGGGAGAGGCAAGAGCGGGGGATTGGCATGGAAGGAGCTGATAAGGAAGGGTAGAGAAGGGAAAAGACTAGTATGAGGAGGGAGAATGTATCTGGCGCCAAGCCGCATTTCAGCCTGACAGCAGCTTATTCCCCCCCCCCCCCCCCCCCTTCAGTTGCTCTCACACCGCACACGCAAACCAACTCCTTTGCCCACACAGCCGCAGAAAGTGCGGATCCCTGCAACATTAAACCTGGACTTATGCAAGGTTAATTAGGAGAAGTGGTTTGGAACTAACTTCCTGGTGTTAAGCACTCTGGAGCTCAGAGTGCCTGCCGGATGGCCCTGAGGTTGGAATTTAAATCTCACTGAAGCCAAAACTGCCCCTCGGAGTTTTTCGGGAATTGCTTTTAATGACATGCGCATACACGGCTAAGGAGGTGATACTGGGAGGTCACTGGTTGGAGCGCCGCGACTAGGCTGGGAGAAATCGCTGAGAGAGGGAAGGGAAAAAAAAAAAAAACCTGCTCTCTCCGCTAACAACTGGTGTCAAGGTGCCCTTGAGCAAGGCTTTGTCTGAGCTGCCTGAATGTGTGAAGGGATAATCTCAGTATGAGAAGAGGGGAGGAAAAGGCTAAACGCAGAAGTTAGAGAAGAAGGACGCTCCACACGAAGAGAGCGTGGGCCGGGGTGGAGAACACCATTTGGGGAGCGGAACGTAGAGTCGACTTAGCTCCTCTTCGAGAAAGGAGTACGGCCACATATTGGGAGAAGAAGGAGTTCTCAGGGGGGTACCTGGGTGGTTGAACTCCTCTTTTCTTAACAACCCCCTTATGGCCAAGTGGTCAGGTATGCAGCTAGTCACTCCATAGGGCACAGCCAGGCCAGAAAGGCCATCGTTTTGACTGACAGCACACAGGCAGAGTGCACCATTGATCTTCAAGTCGGATCAGGAACTTGGGTTCTCAAGGCTAAACGGTAGCGACGGGGACGACCATCCATTATATATGATCGCTCCCCGTGGATGATTTGCCTTCACATCCTTCTTAAGATGAAAGAGGACATTGGCTAGCACTTCTAATTGTTCTGTTGGATTGAGACAAAGACAGACTGGAATGGAGAGGAGAACATTGCCATTAAAGCCACACTTAGGACTTTTAGAGGGCATGACATCTGGTCGGTATTAACAATAAATAATGACAAGGCAATGATGAATGAGGCTGTCAAACACGCTCGCTACTACTTGGACATTTACACACACAAATGTGAGGGACTGACGAGCCAAAGGTGTATCCAGTAGGTTCATTAGTCAGTGTGGTGTGTGGTTAATAGCGTGGGACAGGTGACGGAGCAGGGTGTGATGATGCATCAACAACATCAGCTCTGGGTGGCGTCACCTGCAGAGCTAGCAGATGGCCCACATGACTGGAGGGAAGCCATACACTCACACTCACACACACACACACACACACACACAAACACATTGGCAAACTAGCAAGTATTCAAAAAAATGAACAAATACATACATTCACATGAGACAAATGTAATATATATATAGTACCGATTCACACACATACACCTGTAAAAAGTTAACTTTCTGCTAGAATCTACACTTTATTTGTGTTGTTTGCACTTTCAGAAGATGCATTTATCCTTGTGAAAGTGGTAGGTGGTAATGGTCACCCCCACCACCCTGCGCACCACAGCACCTCCTCAGATCTCTTTAATAGAGCGCTGTGCTGCCACGAATTAGTCTCTCTCTCTCTGTCTCATTCCCGCTCTAACTAAGAATCTCTTATGGTCGGCATTAAAGTTTAATATATGCTCCATGCCATGCACAACATTAATGTCACCTTCAGAGTGCTGTGATATAAGTTCAACGCTCCTCGCCCAAACGCAGCGTCATACTTTGAGAGGGACGCTACAGCAAATTCCACTACGTGCTGATTTCTGATCAAAGAATGACGCACAATTTCTGAAAGTCATAATCAATTCTCCCAGGCTGACTCTCTCTCTCTCTCTCCCTCCTGCTGGCTAAATGTTATCTCCAGCCATTCCTCCTCAGAACTAATTTCATGTACCGTAATCACCAAAGTGATCAGAAGAAAGTAGGCCGGTGCTCAGTCAAATATCAGCTATCTCAATCACAGCAGCCACGTAGCCTTTGGGAGAGCAGGAAAGGTGTGCCCGGAGGGCTGGACGTGACATTTGGTTGGCTGGAATTTGCATAATCACTCTGATGGGGGGAGCCAATCACGGCGATTGTTCCAACAATACGGCTGATTGATGCTGCGGGGAAAGGCCTCGCGGTTGCAGTCGAGTTGGCGCGAGCCGCTACGATTCCTGACACACGCGAGCAGGCGTGGTGTCCAGAGTTCATTGTGCACACACGTGTGCGTGTTTTTAATACTTCATCAAAAAAGGGACCGCGGGCACATAATGTGTTGATTCGGTCAAGTTTAAATAAAAGCAAAGCAAAAGACAAAAAACAGAAGCAAATACTTGTGGGGGTTTATTAAAAACAAACGTTTTTATCAGTCCGTTATCTGATAAAAATACCAAGATTGTGAAAAATAATAATTGCATAATAAGGATAACATTTGCTGACTGAAAATAACACACCAGAAAGAAACAACAGATGAAAGCAACTGCAGATTACCCAACCTTTGACGGGTAAATGAGGAGGCCTGACCTTTGAACCGCAGTGGGAACGACATAACGACCTTCACATTTCACATCAGAAATGTACACTGCAGCAACTGGAGCTTAACCAGCCGCAGCGCCGGAGAGAGCGAGGGAGGCAGTCAGCACTCGTGCAGAGCAGACCGCTTCATTTCTCCGGCACCTTCCCTTTGTTGTAAATAAAACATTATTTCAGATGTTCAATTAAGATAAGTACCCTTAATTTAAGACCTCAGTCAATGTGCTGCCATCATTATTCAGACCACAGGGCCTCGGCTGGGGCTCAGGCGCGGCACACAGTCACTCAGGAGCCTCGGCTTGCAATAGAAATCACCGTCAATTTCTCTGGGGGCCTCGTTTGCTTAACAGTGGGGGGGGGGGGGGTGGAGGGAAGGGAATGAGAGGAGAGGAAAGGAGAGGGGCTGGGAGGACGTAGATATGACCAAAGTTCCTTTGCACAATGGAAGATTGTACCTTGGGCACTAGCTTTGCGATTTGCCCAAATGCCCCCCACGTAAACAACTTCCAGGGCAGATATATCAAGTCCTTGACAGTGTAAAAAATGCTTCTGAGCTCGCATCTGATTGCGGAAGGACTTTGTTTGTACTTTGTTACAGCGCTGATACAAGATTAGATAAACAATGTGCTATCTGCACCCCGCATCTGTTTGACTCTGCAAAGTGCACTTTCCAATTCCAGTGATGACCTTCTCACACAGCTGGTGGGCAGACACCAGAACTCAGGAGGAAGGACAAAAACCTGGAGCACAAGACACGCATTTATAAACCCGCACTTGAATATACTCCTCTGCCAGACAGTGTAACCTGATGTCAAAAAGGCTTGAGACGCCACCAAACATTTCTTTACGCATAAAAACATCTGAGCGAGAGCAAACTCACCTCTTCAAGCGAAAGGGGGTTGGAATGAATAAAAAGAGGTTAAACGGCAAGAATTATTCAACGGGGCTCTGGAGTAAACAGAAAATATCAAATGAATGACACACAGCGACGCAAGCCACCAGAGCAAAAAGTTCTAAAAGACTTTAAGGACTCGAACTGCTGTGTTTCTGCATTTCAGCCAATGGGAATAAGAGTGTCTGTTTCTCATTGAAATGCTGTATCCATCAGTTTAATACCTCCCTGAAGGCCAGCACTGAGCTCTTGTACCTCCGGAGGCAGAACAAAAGTGAATGCTCTCAGGGGCTGTAGTGGATCTGAGAGCCACGGTCACCGGAACCAAAGTATCCTAAATATAGCTCGGCTGTGCTTCACTCCACGTGGCTCTGCTCCATCTCATGTTAGACTAGCACCAGAGATATGAGGGCTGGCGGTGTCCTGTCCCCCCCCCCCCCGCCCCCCGCCCGCCGCCCAACTGACACACAGACAGACGACCTTGAGCAGTAGAAAAAGCAAAGAACCAGGGCCCTGGGTTGCCGTTGTTTTTTGGTTCGAGTCCGAGTTCGTAAGTTGCTTTTCAACCATTTTGCCCTCCGCCAAATCGAAACCGATCACATCCACGGCAAGCTCACTCGTGAAAGTGCGGGGCAGAAGAACTACGTGCAAGACCTCGCACGTCTATTCCCAGCCGCAGCTTCTCACCTTCTCTACTCCAGCTAGTGTTAATTAGCAACCTCGTTAGCGAGAAGGCACGTGCAAGCACTTTGTGCATTTACCTTCCACTGGTTCCTTCGGTGGCAAGGTTTGGATGGGAAATACGTGACAATCCCCTGAATGTTTAATCTCACAGAGAAAGGATGGCGGCGGAGGATTCGATAGGAGAGTGGCGTGGCGTCTGAGCCACATCACATGTCCACGCCGGCTCTGTTTACACCGTTTTGTAAGAAGGGAAGCCTTCAAGTTCTTGAAACAAAACAACCAGAGAGGATGTTAGTGAGGAAGGAGGATGTGAAATGTGAGAGAGAAAGGGGGGTTGGGAGGGGGGGCCTTGACAGTGACAGAAACTGCCCTGGCCTCTCCCCTGGTCTCCTGAGTGGCAGGGCCTGTGCCGGCCTGTCAGCCTGTCTGTCATCACCGTGCTTAGTATTCTCCTTAAGACCATCTGCCTGCTCATTATACACGGCCTCCTGTTCTGGACTGACATGTTTTCTTTACATCGATATTTCCATTGCTACTCAAACGCTTCCTCCCCCCAACCCCCCGGCGCATGGGAGGGCAGTAAGCCTGCCCGTGAGGCGTACTTTGAGACGGAATAATATTTCACGAGAAACTTTATTCGTCCTGGGTGATGCCGTGATGTGATACGGACGGAAGGAAACAAATGGCCGCCACGTGTTTTTATCTCTGCGGCAAGAGGGGAAGAAAAAGAAGCCTGACGCGGTAACGGCTCTACCTGCTACGGGCCAGGGCCATTCTTCTCATCTCTCAATTGCTTTCACATCCAACTTTAATTTCCTCTAAAAGACGACATTATCAGAAGCCAAGGTTAAGAGAACGAGCCAATTTAATAACGATCTCAGCTGTGCTATCGCACACCGGCTGGAGGATAAAGCATCCAAGCAAAACAAGACCGGGGAAAAGTGCTATTAGTACTGCAGTGTCAGTGTCTCTTTGGTGAGGTATAGGGAACTAAGGGAGATGCATGGCCTATAGAAAACCCCACATTAACAACAGGCTATCACTGCAGGTGAATCACAATGGAAGGAAAGCTCAAGTTGTCTTCTATTTTAGTTGCATAGGAAAAGAACTCCTGGGTAACAGCAAAATGCTAAGAGAATGCTGTTCAGTCATAAAAGCAGTGTCAGGATTTCAGCATTCGCACAAAAGGTCACCATCACATGATGGATGTACTATTTTGACGGCGCCTATATCTACCTGGATCATTATACAAAAAGCCCCTCTCAACAAAAGTAGCCTGAAGTTCTACTATAATTGGGTGTGAACATTGTTTTCTGTAATCCCACAGAGCTTGTGCTTTCATGTATCCTATTCCATGTTATCTGTCAACTTTTCAAAGAGAGGAGCGCTGTCAGTGGTGCGGCAGACCCCCGCGCTTACTGCGTCACTCTCATTAGAAGCCTGAAAAAAACAGGACAGATATTCGATTTAGATAAGTCCCCAGACCCGGCTTGCCTCGCCTACGTGAGACAATGCTCTATTTCTCTTGACCATGCTCCACAGAACATGGATGCCGCATTGTCCCTCACTCCGACGGGGCTAAGCAGAGGAAATTTCCAATTATGGATCGAAAGGACAGTGAGGAGAAAAGTGACAGAGAGTAAGAATGAGAGCTGGAAAAGGGAAAAAAAGGACCTCAAAAGGTACCATCACAAGGAGTTTTTTGCTTTTGTTGGGTCTCCATTAAGTTCTTGTATTTATCTAAACTCCTGGGAGTGTTGGGATACTAACAGCAGTGAAGGAGAGAGTGTGGGAGAGATGGAGAGACGAAAGAGTAACGCAGACAGAACAACAAAAGAGATTGACTGAAATAGACAGTAATGTTCTCACTGCACCTCCCGTGGAGAAGCAAAATAATGAAGCGTAAGGAGAAACAGGGTTTCTCTGCTCGTGTAGCAAAAACAACCAGTGAGAGGCCAGCTAGTGGCATACAAACTAATGAGGAAACAATCAACCCTCATTTCTTTTAATGTGCTCAAACCGTATGATCTCGTGACAATATTATGATCACAAGAGAATTTAAATTGAATTCAAAACAAGATAAACCGTCAAACTCTATTGACATCTTTGAGTGTGATTAAAATAAGCTTGTATGTCTGTATCTAGTGGATCTAGTATAAGATTTCATTTGCTTTGCAACAAATGCCCAGCATGATTGTATCACTGCACAAGGTTATGATGTAATCGACTGTAGCATCTTTCTGGTATATGAAACATTTCTGCAAAACAAAAAAAAATCTATCTGCATTTCTCTCCTGTGATAACAGCCTGTTCCCCAATGTGCAAACACACGCACGCACACAACCCCCCCTTAATCCCCCTCAAAAAAAAGGTGTTGGGCTTGCAGCAATGAAAGGGAGTCGTCTGCTTTCAGGTACGTCTGTGCTGATGTGTGTTGGCAGGCGCTGCCTCTGCTGGTTTACAAAAACACAGGGAAATCTGCTCTGCTGTCCTGCCTCCCTCAACCATGGAGGACAGCGGAGGCTGACTGACAGGATCTGGAGCAACGTCTGAGGAACCCACAGCCAAGACCCGGGGGCCACGGCAGCCGGCAAAAAGGGTGGCTCTTCACACTCCGGCAGGCCCAGACGAGCCGCCACAGGCACTGTTTGTGTACATGTGAATGTACGGGCGCCTTTAAAGTGCTATTTTTGCACAAAACTCCTTCTGTAGATGAAAAAAGTGCTGACATATGCCACATGCTTATTTCAGGCAGATCCAGGCTCCACAACACAGGGCCATATTCTAATCACAGCCCTTAAATAGAGCAGCCATGTGGACAGGTGTTAGGAGCAGATCATATTACTCACTGACTCTTTGCGGTGCCTGGGAGCGCTGGAAATGCCATGAATATTTCCTCTGGCTAATGGAGGTGCCAGCATTAATATTCACAGAGTGTGCTGTGATTTACAATGGGAGAGACCATCGCAGTATTCATCAATAGCAGCCCCCCCCCCCCCCCCAGCCAGTAGACAAGCCTCGGGGCCGGCATCTTAGCACCTCGGACAGTTCAAAGGGCACAGGCAGGACATGAATGTTAAAAACCCACCTAATCTACTGTACCGAGTCAGCACGCGGTAGGCGGCTTAATCCACCCGCAGCCCGCTCGCACGGAATATAGGGCAACGAAGCGGATTTCGGGGGCTCTCGTGGGACGTTTCATCAATATTCATGGAGGATCCCTGGGATTCCCGACTGCGTGGCAAAGCCCGCGCTGATACTCGTACGGTTGGGATCGACCGTGGTGGGTGTGTGAGGAGCCACGCAGGGAAGTTTCAGGACCACGGACAGTGCTGCGTGTTACTGACTTACAACCAACAGGGAAATGGACTTTTTCAAGTCAATAAGGCCGAGTTGAAACAGACTCTTCAAACTAAATGTCCAATAATTTATCGCAGTATACTTTATCATTTCCTAACACATTTCCGTTATTTAACTTAACTAAAGCAGCCGAAAAATAGTTTTGTATGCATCAGCCCCTATTTTCTTTTTGCAGAAGATGCAATAACAAACTTAACACATTATCAGAGTCATTTTTGGAAGAATTGAACTGGAACTCTGGCTTGCACAGTTCAAACTAATGAGGAGGGAATTCTTCTCAATACTTATGATAACTTCTGGTATTTATAGTGACGCACGGAGTCGTGTTGCTTTGGAGATTTGATTTGATTTGAAGACATTCAACACCTAGCATTCCGACAGGTAGGGGGCAACCCTCTCACTGAAGCACGAGGACTAAAGTTAGGAGAAGAGCTACTGGTTCTCAAGTGGTTCTCCATCTTTCTAAACAAACCTAAATAGAACATAATGGGCAAGTAATATTCCAGACAGAGTTGGTGAACCAATGCTACAAATCAGGGAAATGTATGTGGGAGAATTGGAGAGATCAATATTCATGCTAAATACATTACATTATCTTTTAAAAAAGAACACATAGGGATGATGAAAACAGGAACACAAAAGCCGACTGTAGCGCTGTTCTTTAACAGACGTTTGGTGGTCGGAGTAATCAGCAAATGAGAGAGAAGGAGCAGCGCTGATTGCTTGTTGAATCAGGGATATCCACTGTGTTTGAAATTACCCCATGGGGTTTATTATTGCTTTTAAATATTTTCTTAATTGAGTTAAAATCCACACTGTAATTACATGAATTAGATTAGAAAAAATAAAACCCCTTTTGAAAAATACATTCAGATATGAGTGGTACAGTGCTTACAATTGAAACTGAAATATCATAGAAAGTCAAATAAAGTAGAGCTAAAATGAGTTTCTTACTAATGCACTTGATCCCAGCAGGTCCCCTGTACCCACTCAGACAAAAGCTGTTAAAGTGCGCTAGCAGCAAGCGGCTCAGCAGAGGGCCCGGCCCACTGCACAACACAGACGGCTTCACCAGGACAATGCGAGCGGCTTCGTTCTACAGCGACTGTGTGTCCTTACATCTGCAAACTATCGACTCGTCTACATCTAAAAACATCCGTTCTTGTCTGAACTCTTCGGGCCTTCTTTCTCTGGCTACTTCCCGTCCACGCCGCTCGCATGTAAACACCCAGAGACAGGCTGTCCCACCCCCCCCCCCCCCCCTCGCCCCCTTGAGTGAGTGCGGCGGAGCGCAGGTTGCTTAATAACTGGCAATGATGGGCTGCTCGGTCCCAGCCGGGGAGCGACCTGAAGCGCCGCGCCCGGGACGTCAACTCCACTCACATCAATTACCGCTGACTGCTGGCCCCGCCCGCGCCCCGCCGCTGACTGACAACCGGGCAGCACTCTCTCCCTACTGCGGGCTCTGGGGTGACTTTGGATTTTGGTCCGCCGCCGTCCCCGATGCCGTCAGATGTCAACGCCGAACGCGCTCCCCGAAAGTGTCAAGTAGCTGCTCGGCTTCGGAAGGCGTCTCGCCCGGACCCTGTTGACTGTGAGGGGGCGGGGGGGGGGGGGGGGGGGCCTGTACTCCTGACAGGATGGAGGTTTAACCAAGAAAAGAAGTGTGAGGAGAGGAGACAAGTGGAGAGAAGAGTGTCAATTATTAATACGGTGGGTGGCCAAGCAAGTCTGGGTACGGTAAACGACCAGAAGGGTGCCAGTGGCAAATGGTAAATGGAGTGTACTTGTGTGGCACTTTTCTAGTCCTCCGACCACTCGAAGAGCTTTTAACACTTCACGTCATCATTCACACCCTGATGGCAGGAGCCGCCCCACACAGTGCCACCTGCCCATGAGCAACCATACATCGTCCTCAACCTCGAACTCATTCATTTTACGATAGCCAGTCGCGGAGAAGAACAGCCCGGACATAAAGCGAATATAACGGCAAATCAATTTTGCCCACACGTGCAAATCAGCCGTTATATCGTCAGTCACGTTTCAATCCCGATAGCATAAAAAGCAGGAGAGCGCATCGAGCGAATGGCTTACCAACTCACAGAGCACACCTAAAGAAATCGGAGCTCTGCCAAGCACATGTCATTATTCTAAAGTAATCCCTGAGCAAATAAGCCGGAGCCCGGGAGCAAACCTTGGCAGGCAATTCACGAGGCACTATGACTAATGCATCGCCCACAAGAATATCTGTTGGAAGAGCAATACGCACCGTCACCACAAAGCCCATAAACATCAGGTCAACGCGCTGGAGCGGATAGCTGTCAGATTTCTAATTTAGGGGCAGTCAGAAATCATTAACTTTCAAATCGTCAGACTTAACTTGAGTTAAAAAGGATGGAACTATTGTGTCCCATCATAGACAACAACAATCCCCTCAAGGAGCCAAAACACAGATGCACTGATTAATCATTTGCCGACCAAAGCCGGACGTTTTTGAGCCGATGAGCAAAAGTCTGTGAGCGGCCAACTTGGAGGAATACAGTTGTTTGATGCACAATTAGATATTGAGGAAGAACATCTCTTTGATGCCTTTAATGACACTAACCAGTATCTTATGATGTGTCATAAAACTATTAATGCCAAAGTACAGATTTTTAAATTTTCTTTATTTAGGGGTTTACTCTTAATCGGGGGGCCGGTGGCGTGTGGAGTAGTGTGGTGCGCTGGGGACCACGTGCCATGTTAAAGTGTCACTGAGCAAGACACCCAACCCCCAATTGCTCCCCAGGCCAAAATGTAAAACATGGGTTAAAAATGCAATGTAAGTCGCTTTGGATAAAAACGTCAGCTAAATGACATGTAATGTAATCGATGAGTCAACTGGTTGATTTGGTCTTAGAATTATTTAGCCGATTTGTCTTTGGATTTTTCACGCAAATTATCTCTGGTAAACACAAGATTTCGACTGATTCTCTGTGAAGCAACGCATTCTTACAGAGAAGACAGGTAATGATTGGTCTGTCAAAATCCTATTAAAATTGAATTTCATTGGACAAGGACAGTAAAAATAGATGAGAGCAGATCACGTGTCTGTGTAGCCGCAGACTAATAAAGCCTGTAGGTACGCGTTGGGATATCTATTCCACAGAACACCAATGAAGTACATTCTGAATAAACCCACATCACATCTGTGATGTAGGGTAGATGCTAGGCAGACGCCACTGGGCATGCTTCAGTTTGGCGAGAAATGCATTGTTATATTTGCTCGACAGAAACAAAGTACGTTATTACACCTTTTCAATGTTATGGAAAGTTCTTGTATTGTAAGCTTATGAAAGGGATTCCTGTGGGTGTGTAAATAATGATGAGAAACCGTAACGTAGGCCTTGGTCTGCATGTTCTGCTGCTATTGTTCCCGCAGCCTTCAATAAGGCGGTTGAGCTCTGGAGGGATTTCCACAAGGTCCATGTTGATCACATCTGGCCCTGCTCTGGCACGGGCCCTTTATGATAGAGAGCACCAGGGTCTCCCGTCTCTCCAGACACTAATATACAAGACCTGCTCCTTTTGAAATTGACTGTGACCTCTGGCACACATGCAATGGACTGGTGCTCTCTCCCCCCCCCCCCCCCCCGTATGAGATTTTTGATCCCTCTCCGCTGTTCTTCTCTGCGCGCTTATCAGCTTTTTCTGCTGGGATATTAAAGTGTGCACAGTGACATCGGCACACTCATTAACACTTGCTGCTCACACGGACGCACACACGCGCTGTGCTCGGACGAGAGGTTGTAAGAAAGCAGCGTATTTGAGTGTCAAAATGGAATAACCGCCTAATGTTTATTTGTTTTTCCACAGTCAGCAAAACATTTAAATCTGCTATAAAGCTTTGCTATTGTAAAGCGCACATAATCATGCTGTACTTTTGCACTGCAGATTCACACACGGCGGTTTGGGGGTGGGGGGGGGGGTTGCTGGGCTAGGAAAATATATTAAATTCTCCCTTTGCCTGAAGAACTGAAGTTCACTTACACATGAATACACACATTTAGAATGTGATTAATTATAGTGCACACACACAAATGCCCACATGTGACAGCTAAGCGCTTGAGCATACGGATCCATGCGGCGCACGCTCATCGGCGTCATACTCTGTTCCAGGCTGCTGGTGTTTTCGTGTGTGTTCTCCTAAATGCCAGACATTATGCCTGTACGGCTGTGTGGGCGCGTGTGTGTGTGTGTGTGTGTTTTTGTTCGTGCCGCTCTCTTTTCCAGTCACAAGGCGCGGTTGTGCACACGTTCCGAGGTCGTGTGTGTGTGTGTGTGGTAATAAATCATGATCTGAATGTCGACGTGGCCGGGTATGAAATCTCTCGCTCCCACCTCAGGCAACCGCTGCCCTATGCCAGCCAGCAGCCGTCACATTTCACACGCGCTCTAATCAACAGGCGAAAGTGCAAGCGGATTAATATAGTCAGACGGCCAGTGCTGCTGCAGATTGCGGCGCACAGCGGTGAAATGTTGGTGCTGCCGCGGGAACATGATTGGAAATAACTGCTGATAGATAGTAATGTTATGTTATTAAAAAAAGTAGGCAATGCAATCAGATTTCACAGGCTGAAACCGGCCCATAGGATGTGGAACCCGCCAAAACACGGGCAGCGTCTATGGCCCGCCGAAGTGGTCCTTGTTTTGTGATTTGCTTTGAAGAAATGCAACATGCAAACAAAGAAGAGTGCACACTCGGTTGTGTACCTGTTCTCCCTCTTGGAGACATGCAGATGCTTTGTGTGAGGAGCTGAGCAGATTAGCACTTCATTACCGCGGCAGATTGTTTAACGGAGACACTCCGGGAACAGAAAGGCAGCTGGATTATGACCAAGCCATGTTTTCCATTTAGGCAGGATTATTTCTTCAGACTGCACACCTCGCATTGGGAATATGACTTAAAAAGTGAGGAACGCTCCAATCAGTCAATTATCATGGCGCCCAAACTCCACAGTTCGGGAACTGACAGGGAGCTTTGGCATCTGCCCACAAGACGAAAACTTGATCAACTCCTCCGCACTTTTGGTCCGTGGAGGACTGTTTGCCGCCGACTGCTCTGCACTGTGTGAGCCAACGATGTCACTATCGCTGAGAGCGGAGGAAGGAACGAGGCCGGCGGAAAGAAAAGTGGCTCCTCAAATTCACCGTGGCACATGGCTTGTACCGAGCTCACATATGAATTGTAATTTAATTCCAAGAGAAACTGATATCTCAGAGGAACTCACGACTTTCACAGGAGCCTCCCCCCCCCCCTGATCCACTTCTTTTTTATTGTCTTCAACGTTTCTTTTTTTTTTGTGTGTGTCTTGAGAGTTATTGCTGTTTATGAATGTGTTTGGACCGTCTCAGAACACCTGAGGCACATGTCTGAAACCTGGGAAACCGCGCGAAGATGGGACGAGCGAACCTCCCCTAAAAAGGACCTTGTGAGCCAAAATAAACAAATGCATACATTAAGCAACAGCGTGCCTCTGTGGATGCACCAGTAAAGTGGTATCATTGTGTTCCGAGCAAAGGGAGGAAATGAGAACAGAGACGAGGTCCAACGGCAGTGACAGGAAATGAGTTGCGTTTGTCCTCCGTGGCACCAGGTACTTCATCAAACCTGTGTACGGGAGAGATATACTGTACACGTTTGCAGGGCCTCTGAGCCGCCGGGGGGGGGGGGGGGGGGGGGGGGGAGCGCCCGTGCATACCTACGAGGAGACAACCCGACATGACAGCAAAAAGCCACGTAATTATCGCCTTCCTCGCCCCCCCTCCCCCCGTCAGAGACACAACAGACCCGACACATGCAGACAGATGCACGCAAACAGAGGCGTGCGTATCAATTCCCGGATAAATATTTGTTCATTCATGGACTCTTTAACGGGACAGACACTCAGTTGGGGCGCTGTGACCAGAGTTGTACATATTGCAACTCAGGAGGCTTTTTTTTCTTCTTTTTTCTCCTCGATAGAGTAACAAACACTCGCTCCCTCCAGTGGTTTCCAGGAAGGCCCCACATATTTCTTAGTGGGGGGGGGGGGTTTTGTTTCATGTGCGCGGGGTGTGTGTGTGACTGCGTGTGATCCAGTGCGTTCTTACTGTCCTTCCCCATTCCACTTTCATCCGCTGTGTCTCAAAGGACAGACAAGAGGAGAGGGAGACTGCGGCGTTTAAAGTGGGCCATCAGTCAGTCTCCCTGGAGTTTTCCCATCCTGCAGGAATCTCATTATCAACAACCGCTGGCACATCACAGACAAGGGATGCAAGTGTGTTTTTGTGTGCGCACACAAAAGGGTGTGTGCATAGTGCGTTGATGCGTGTAACACAGAGAGACGACAAGAAGAAAGACGGCGAGGAAGAAGGAAGGAGTTTGTGCTCTCAAGAGGCCATCATTTTGTAGAATTTCAACTACTGGAATGTCTGCGAGGAGCCATTTTGCTCATAATGAACACTGCTGTGTCTCAACAAGAGTGTGCAGCTTGATGTGCAGCCCAGGCGGTCACCAGTGGGTCGGAAAGGTCAACGTGGACGTATACTCGTGAAATTCCAGGCTCTTGCTTCTTTCTGTTCTGCTACAATACAGCATGATGAATTACAATTGTATTTTATTGTTTTATTAATTGTATCAATGAGTAATTTAGAATAAAGGCCAATTAACCCTGTAGCCTCTTTTAACTGGTCTTGAATCTTATTGTCAATGTGCTGTTTAAAGTTGAACAAAACTCTGGGGTATGCGTGTTTTTCCAAGTGGAGACAGGCAGAGCCGTGAGATGACGTCACTTCCCAAACCAACATGTGATACGTAACTGCACTATTTATAAGGTCAGTGAGCTTTACGGTTACTCGTGTTGGAAGTGAAATGGGATTATTCTGTGGAGCGCATCAGTTTTCAATGATCCATTCAACGTCTTCTAATTATTAAGGGGTAAGACAGATCTACATTTAAAGTTTTAGGCAAAGTTCCTTGGGAGGAAACACCACAGATACAAAGCTCACTAATGGTTACATTAGTGTCTCATGATTCGGTTTACTTACAGTAGCTAACAAGCGTGCATCATTTTACCACGTGTCTGCTTAGCGTATGACATATGAGCCGGGTTTAACCAGCCGAGTCGGTTTATTGCCTCTGTTATTTGTCTCCAGTTGATTAAAGACAGGCTGCCTTTTGTTTCTTTGGGAAGTAACTTATCAAGGAGATTATCATCTGAAACACAGTACCAGTCAAAAGCTGGTACAATTCAATGAGAAAGTGTGACTGCCCACTGTATGTTGATACATGAGAACAATAGATTATTTGCAACTTTGAAACCTTCCTGTGTTTTCTAAAACGTAACGTATTTTGGGAATTTATATACTAGTGCATGCGCATTGCCGCTTGTGACTAACCTTAATGAAGGCCTGCACACCTCATGATAAGTCAGTAAGCAGTAACCAATACTACTCTTCACGTCATTCCTCTTTCTTTATCTCATCATTGCACACCGACCCGTTTGATAACTAGCGGTGCCATTCACTGGAAAGCTGGTCAACTGGATAGTTCCCCCCCCCCCCCCCCCCCCAAGCTGCAGCAGTGATGTTTCCTCTCAACCATAAAAGGATTATTGGACTTCCAGTCAATAGTAAGCAGATTAGACTGAGCTACGAGTGTTAGCGGACACCACCCGAATAGACCAGCAAACTCTAAGCCCACTAAATACACACTCTCCCTGGCACATGACAGAAATGAAGAATGAGGAGGGTTTTTTTTATTTCAAACCATGCACTGAAAACACGTTAAGTGGAATAACCAAAGATATATATATATATACTGAATTGTTGTGTCGTCTTATATTTCACCAATATTACCACAACTTCCATGGTTATGGGTAGGATGAACATTCATCTGCTGTATAGATACTTCATGTGTTTATGTAACTGAACATAATGCTGCCACGGTTACATTGCTTTATGAGATTGAAATGAATAAAGAGAGGCAACACATTAAAGGGCAATTATTCGGTGGCAGCTTGGTTCATTACTGCGTTTTCTAACCCTTCCAAATCTGTATAGTCTGAACAGTCAAAACATCTGAACAGTTTGTCTGAGCTGTCATTGGGTTTTTGAATCATGCTGCTTCACTTGCAACCCAAGTAAAATCTCAGCAAACTACCCTCGATGGTTTCTACATTTGATGAACATCAAGACTGAAAAATACCACAAGAGCAATCATTCTGGCTGTGTGCTTGATAAAAAAAATGAATGCTGCTATAGTTGGGTTAATTTATTCAAATAAACCATACGCACAATCACGCCGGCCAACTCACTGCCGCATTCACACACACACACACACACACACACACACACACACACGATCAGGCTTACATACACACACACACACACACACACACGATCAGGCTTACAAACAAAGAAGGTGCTTCTGAGCTATGTTAATTAAAAGGTTCAAAAGTAGCTTGACGTTCAATGTGTGAGTTAATGGGTGAAATGTCCAACAAGCTCTAGTGTGGAAAGAAGAGATGGCGTCTGATGGTGGACAGAGTTTGTAATTCCGGTACATAAGAAGAAGACGGCAGGCGTTTGCTACCTCTCTACCATGAACCCATTAGAGATGATATATAAATATATCTTCCCCTCTGAGGTGCAGGGCTGCACAGATGGGGGAGCATTTTGACAGGAGTCAGCTTATCAGGCCTTCCTTATCTCCCTCAGACAGTTTGTGAGGAGCCAAGATGCAAAAAGGAGAGAAAGAGAGAGAGAGAGAGAGAGACACCGCTCCAGGTCACGGAGCCACGGGGACTGTTGTTCGTGTCAGATCCGGGGCCCCCGCAAGGGTCATTTTGTCGCCAAGCTCACAGCCGGGGCGCTCACCTCGATCGGGGGGGGGAACCAAAGTTGGTTATCTCGCTCACCTGACCTCAAACCGGCAACACGGCGTAACCCGCGGCGATTAAAAATGAAACGTTTCAACAAATGACATCTTTCAAGCAGAACACGAGCGCTCTTTTGGGGTTGGTCACCATTATAAAATCCCTCATCTTTCACTGCTAATCCCTTGCATACCGAATGTGCGACTTCAGTGTGACTTCATGCTGAAAAGTACAAATTGTTAAAGCAAATGACCCCGATAGTACGAATGAGTTTGGAAAAATTGCTGACTCCTGCTCTACCCCAGCGCAGCCGTGTTTGGGTCATTAAGCCGGTGACGGTGAGACCTTGGGTTCACGACTGGCACACCGATCTTAATAAGCGAGCCGCCAAAGGTCACTCTCGCAACGCCGCAGTGGGGAAAAAAATAAAATAAAAAATGTCATACCGCCATTATCAGGTGAAAACATGAAAGAAAAACCGCATCACAAACAAACGTCTTCTGCCGTCCAAAGCGACACATCCACGAAACTGCCGTTAACAGCAGGGACAAAATAATATCACCCTCCGTCATTGCGTCATTGGAGTGCTGAGCGCGGGGTCTAGGCTGGACATCGACGTGAATAAACTAATCCCCGTCGCCTGCCACTGGAGACAAGGTTAGGGACTCAGTCGGCCAGGTAACTAGTCACCTAAGGGTGGATTTATTTTTCCGGCGGGCTGATTTATTTTGCGCTTATATCGGGAAGGAGCCTTCCATCTGGCGGAGCACACTACCATCAACACTGTAATTAAAATGCAATTACCACCTCTCTCCTCTTCCTGTTACACAGTAATCCCTGAGAAGTCGTTCCATCTGTGCCGCGCGCACACACACACACACACACACACACACACACACACACACACACACACACACTGTCAGAGACACATGCATGGGGTTCCAGTGCTCATTCGCCAATGCACGCGCCCGCTCCAGCGCGTTTCTTGTTCCTCGTTTCTCAGCGCGCTTTCAACCCTGTTTCGAATCTGCGTCTGCACAAATCACCTTCTCATCCCGTTGCACATTCTCCTCCTCCTCCTCCTCCTCCCCACCGCGGGGTCCTTTATTCGTTATTCTTATTCAAAACCCCCCGTCGTGCCGAACATTTGAGAAAAAGAAGAAGAAAAAAAAAAAGAGCGGGGGTGCAGCATGTGTGATGCTGGATTGTGAATACTGTTACCCATCTGTAGTTAGAGAGACTCACTTAGAAAATAATAAATATGTCTGTGTATCGAACACTTACTGAGTGCCAACCGCGTTTTTGTTGGCAGCAAATAGTTGTTGACATTCCAAGTCGAAGTCCTTTATTTATTAAGTCAGATATCAAAGACAAATTGTTGGGATCTGTACTGTAAGACACTTCAAATGATAGTCTTAGTGATCACATTACATGTACATAACTAAAATGTGAAGATGAAACGTTACTGCGATCAAACTTTTTAGAATTGTCTTGCCAGTCAAAGAAAACGGTGAACTTTTGTGACAGGACAGCAGTTAATGGAAAAAGACAAATCGTGTCACAAAGACATGAAACAGGGTGTTCTCTCTGTACGTGTGTCAGTGAATGTGTAGGTGTACGGGGGGGAGGGGGGTGGGGGGGCGATTGAGCATTCCCTCTAGATATTAAACCTTAATTACTTCTGACTAGAACTGTAATTAAAATACATCACAGCTGCAGCCTTACCTGTGTGCGTGCGTGTGGGTCTGTGCACGTGGTGGTGCATGTGGTGGTGTGTGCCACTGCATTGGGACCTCAGTGAGTGCCGCAGATAAATCACCTCCACATGCAGCTCCCCAGCACAGGGACATAGGGAGTGTGGAGGGGGGGAGAGATTAGAGAGGGGCAAAGTGACATGTGGTAAAGGAATGAAAGAAAGAAATATGGAGGGACGGCGAGGACCCAACTTTATTTCCAAAAGCTGTACAGCTTGAATAAAGTTATTATACAAAAATTTGTTTTGACAGAACCTCAAATTCATTTTCCCGTCGGATTTAGGATTGTTGCAAAAGTAGACTGTGTGGCAAACACGGGTTAATGATACGTACTGAAGATAATTCGGCACCAGCCGATCCATGAGGTGTGCGTGAAATGGCCAGATGTAAAAAGCTAAACGTTGGGCTGTAAATTCCACAGAGTAGAAAGAACGAGGCCGCGATGAGGTTTTCTCATTTAGCCGTTGGCTAACAACCGCCTTTCTGACGACACATAGAAGCCAAAAATATTCAAAAGACGGATATTCAACTTTAAAATGGTTCAAGCATGTGTTAATTCAGCCATCCCTCCTGACTTCGACGCAACAAAAATGAATGAATTCAAATGCTTTAGCCCTCGAGTCCGTACCGTAACAACGAGCCGGCAGGTTTGACCATTTCCACGTCTACGCCTCTAACAAAGGGGGGGGGGCAGCAGCACAGCAGCATGAGTCAGACAATGTATGCGCCACGCGCTCATGAGCCACACTTTCATCGCTGCAGCCTGTGTGTGTGTGTGTCTGTGTGTGTGTGTGAAGGCGTGGAGGGAGGCGAGGGAGAAGGAGGTGGGATGACAAATAGTGGGCAGCTGAAGCCATTGGGGTTAAACACAATTGTCGTTGCAGGAAGAGGACATTATTGGAAATGGCTTTGCCACCGTGGGCGCCCCCACATCCCCCCTTCTTCCAGGCTAGCAATGACATCTCTCCACTTCCCCTGCGGACACATGCATACAGAAATACACACACACACACACACACAAACCCACAGACACACTTTAAGTGGAGGAGGATGTGCAATAACCTGTGGGAATTAAGTGGGTGTCAACACAGCTCAGTGAATAAGGCTGCAGCAGGTGATGTAGCTCCAGGGTGAGACGGCGGTCACAACGCCATTGCAGCACGACGAGCATGCACAACCGTCGCCGGGAACTTCGTTAAAAAGACAACCCGAGTAATCAGCCTTTCGGACAAGCCCCGGCGCGCCTTATCGGTCCGACCCAGAAAAAAAACGAGACAGGAAGAGCCATTTGTTTACCCCCCCCCCCCCCCCGAGTCCATTCTACAGGCCGGCTCCCGGGACTCTCTCCCTGGGAGACGTTCACCGGGGCTGTGTAACCTTTACGAGCTTTCCCTCCACCGACGACCCAATGTGCGCAATTGAATCTGCCTCGATCCAATAAAAGACACTCCGCGCATCGGAGAGAATACTCGGGCGCTACGAGGCGCAGACTCGAGGCGGAGCGGCCCGAGCTTCATGAGTGACTTGAACGAAACACGAAATAATGAAACAGTTTGCTCCCGTGTGGCACCTGCCTTTGATTTGACACGACAACACACAAAGCTTTTATCCGAGCGAACTGTGCAGGGAGGAGGAGGAGGGGGGGGGGGGGGGGGGGCTTTGATTTAGGGAGGGGGTGGAAGTATTGATTTTCCTGACATTGGCCTCTCCTTGGCATTAGAGGTGCTCTTTCCTCTCAACTCAGATTGCCTGCGTGCAATCTAAGCCGAGCTTTTTAACCGTTATCTGTGTAGGTAAAATATCGGTCGGGATCCATCTGCTCTTATAATGGAGTTCTTGTCAGGGGTCCGCGGAGAGCGCTCGACATTCCCGTGGAATGTCGAGCGCTCAATAGAACAATACAAAGACAGCTGGGGGGGGGGGGGCTTTGCAGACCTGAACCCTCAACAGGTTGCTTCCCACTGATGAAGCTTTTAAAAGAAGAAAGAAAATGAAATATGAAACAAGAGACAAAATACTTTAGTTTGAAAACAGGCAGAAAGGGATAAAATTATCTGTAAAACAATAAAAAAAAATTAACCTTTGTCACTCAGCGCTTCCACCCACACCTGCAGCTTCTCCGGCCCCGTCCACCCGAGTGAATGGTTTTGGGTGAATTGTTCGTCCCAGAGCTTCTCCGAGCAGGCTTTGACATCCCAAAAAGCGTAGTCACAGTGAGCTGAAACCGATAATATCGATAGGTAACCGTAGGGCTGTACAGGTGTGAGGTGTTGCACGAGGGCTCGCGCCTCGGGATCAGATGGAGATACTTTCCCTCGGAGCTACTTCACCCCCGGCGGTGGAAAATCAAGACGGAGCTGTTGTCAACCACGCGGAGGGGACAGGGAGCGGGTTACCGCCACCAGATTGGATTAAGCCCGAACCCCCCCCTCCCCCAAAGACCCACATTCGGGGAGGATTCAGGTCAACGTGGAGACGACAAGCGGCGCTGTATTGATTTCTCCCGGGTTTCCGATGGTATTACTCTTCTTCTGCCGGTTAATTCGATTCCTTAACAGACAGTTCACAATTCAGTTCATAATTACGGTGATACCAAATTACAATGTACCTCGCCAAATAAATCGCATTAGGGGCTTCAAACCTGCGCTGGTTGATTACATCAAACGCCTATTGTTGGGTGGGACGTGGCGAATTCGGGAGAGAGGCTGCTCACGGAGGGATAACGTGTGGAAACAACCAAGCCGGGGTGGTAATGTAACTACAGCCCTTCTCACAAATTAGATCGATGGCATGAATAAGTGACGTGTCGCGCTCGCTGAAGCATCATTCTTTGCATTGGGACTTTTTAATCCAACGCCCTCCCCTCCAACTAAAACAAAGCCTTGAATTTCACTTTCCACGTGGCCCCTTTTTTTTCCTCCCGGTGAGCCTGGTGTCATGTGTCATGTAGGTCCGTTTCAGACTTCCACCTGAAAGTCACGGTAAAGGGCACGAGGCTCCGTACTGACAAGGAGCTCAGCCTGCAGCATTGATTTGTTTACTAATAGCTGATGGAAACCCTAGAGCGCCTCTCCTCTTTAACACCAGCCTCGGGGACATGAATAATTAATGGGTTTTAGCTCTCTTTTTTTTTTTTTAGCTATAAAAGGATTTTTGCAGGTCCATTCAGTAATGTAACACAAACACTTTTTAAAAAGCCTTTTCATGCCGGCTGGATCTGGAAACCCTCTCCTCCTCCTCCTCTCTCGGTCAGTCCCAGTAGGAAGGCGACTTTGGGCTGGTGATTGTGATAAAGTGCTACACATGGAAACTCTTAATGAAACTGGTGACACAGAACTATAACATGAACAGCAGAACCCAAAGCACAACAATAAGATTGTGGCAATTATCCAGGGCCACATGTTACAGACAGGAGATTATTTGCTTAAACCTGATCCATGATTGTGTTTTGTCCTCATAGTTCTCTGTGAAGTGTTGTTGGAAGTGATGTGACTGTAGAGCTGATGCATCTTACAGCATGTAGAGTAACTCTCTGTATCGTGCGTATTGTAATAAAAGCATCTGCACTTAATGATGTTTGCCAAACATCACTTTGCCTACGCACACTAAAACAGACAACGGATGAGAGATAATTTAATCTTCAGATAAACCCAAAAAGCAGAGACAATGATCTTGAACTGAAAACAGAACACTGTAATCTTTCCTCCCCCAAGGCTAGAAAGAAAGAGAGAGACAGGCAGCGAGACAGAGGGACGGACTGAAAGAGACGTTGATATAATAGAATGTGACTTATTCTCAGCACCCACCTCGCCCCGTGTCCATCTGTAAGCAGCCCCGGACCCTCCACAAACACCCTCAACAGCCAAACTCTCAATCCTCCTCTTGCTCACTGCACACACACACACACACACACAAAGAGAACATCTGGAGTGTGCACCAGTGGACCTAGCCTAGTGCCAACCTGCCTAATAGCCTATGGAGTCAATTATAAAAGGGGAGAAATGTTCTGGCTTAATCGCTAATGGTGCCATCTGGATAATGGCAGATTTCAGAGGGGATCTTTTGCTTCTTCCTCTTACCTGGTCATCTGGGGATGTCTCATCTGATCACTGGCCTGTTTTTGGAGCAGTGGAGGCGGGGAACCGAGGAGACGAAACAGTTTTGCATTTTTTAAATCAAGTTTCTCTTTTCAAAGCCCAACTAACAGGGATGTGAGACTCTTTTGTGTGTGCGTGTATGAAAGGCACTATTTAATCTCTATTTCTATACAAAAACAACTCCTCTCGGGCGGCAGGGCAACTATGTGTCGTTTTATTTAAAAGAGTATCATTTATTATTTCACTGCCGTCTGTTTTTGTGTAATTAACTGTCTGACCTGACGTTTTGTTACAACGTTTCAATGGGAAAGTACCAGCAGCTGTTCTTTTTAAAGGATGTTGATCGATGGAACAACTGGTGTGTTTTCCCGTTTTCCTTGTCTCCCTTTTGTGTTGGTTGTTACAAATCCGAACTTTCCAACAACTGCCTGTGTTGTGGCATTTCAACTCGCCACAAAAACTCTATTGCCCAGAGCACATTGAAACCGTATCAATTTCCCCACTGCAGCAGTTGATTTCTTAACAAATGTGCTCCAGCAACAGCCAGCCGAAGCCGAGGGCCAGAGAGGTGCAGGGTTATTTATCGAGACCTGGGGGGAATGATGGCAGGGGCAATGGGAAGCCAGGTATACGGAGGCGGGCAGAAGATGAGAGGCACAGAGATTGTCTTAAAAAACACAGGGGACCGGAGGGGAGTCCAGAGGCAGACGGGGGGGGGGGAAGGAAGGGAGCGGGATGCTTGTGGGGCGGATAGATTGAAAAAGACATTAACTTAGTGTCTGGCATTGCGCCGCTTACAAATCCAGCTTGGCATGAAGGACAATTTGGAAGCAAAACAGGCGGCCCTCCAAATAAAGGACATCGCGTGGAATGAAATTGAGAATGAGAGCCGTAACTAGCTGTGGAGATGTATTGGCTGTTAAGCTAATGGAATATTCATATTTCTTTTTTAACATTTAGAATAAATGCAACGCCGCGCTTCTGCGGCCTCCCTACTTTGATGTTGGAAAAAAATATATTTTAGGTATGTTGAGATGAAATACTCTGCCCCTCAACATTTAATTGAAATGCTGTGTGTGTGTGTGTGTGTGTGTGTGTGTGTGTGTGTGTGTGTGTGTGTGTGTGTGTGCGCGCACTTAAAACACATTACAGAGTACAATTGAAGGATATATTTCATATGAAAATGCCAGGATGTCCGGGGTTTGCTTGTCTGTTTTTGCGGGATTCCCCTGTGTCAGAGGAAAAAGCACCAATCGGAGCAGAGGAGTCTCTAACGCAGCTGTCAATCAACTCCTCAAGCTGGTGAACTTGGATCACACTGTAAAACTAGTTGATTGAATATAAATAAAGATATTGTTACTGCACTGCTTTTTTTCATGCCTCATTTTGGCTTTTGGCTCGACTTGCCGGATGGGTCACAAATCACTCATTTTACAGCTTTAGATACGTTTATGTAAACATTTGACGCAAGACGTAGGCAATGCAGATGATCGCCCCTGTCTGGTGTGACGAAACTTCACAAGGTGCGTGACAGCTGCATTACAGATTTCTCGGCTCTTATTGGTTGTTTTTTCTCCCGATTGGGGGGAAATCTTGTAAATGCTGTTAGGAACGCTTAAAACGGGGCAGAATCACTAGATTTCTTTTTTTACCACAGATTATGATTCTCATGTTCTACTGTTAGGATGAAGTGACTGTTTTAGCAAATACGAGAATTTGTTTGTTTTGTTCCAACTTTAGCTTTAGGTAACATTAGGTGCTTAACGGCACATTTACAAACCTACTAGTATTATTTTTCATTCAAAACAGCTTTATAAGTGGAAGGAGTTCTTGTGGAAATTGAAAACCCAATTTGGCCAGATGGAGGCAGCACACGAGTTTACATGTGTTATGATAACTGTGGTGATTTAGCATTGGGAAATTAATGAACAAGCATGCTCACAAGGTGGTGAGGGGGGGGGGAGGGGGGATTGAATAAAGCGCACTGCCTTGTATCACACATTCTTTTTTTTTAATGGCTCCCAAACACCACAAACAATGAGCGCAAGACAGTGCGACATAATACGGCTTCAGAAAACCACACAGCTGCACAAAATCACACAATCTGATAACTCCCGTGCAACACGTTCTGCCCCCAGCTCAACCAACACGTAACGCATGCCACCCTCCTTAATTCAAAGCCTGACAGTGGCTGGAGAGCTGTGACTGTGAGGTGAAACAAATGTGCATTTGATTTGTTATTATTTGTAATGCAAGGGGTTAAAGAAATAAGCGTGGGGGCTAACGGCACTCTGACAAATGGAGAACAGGGTATATGAACCATGAAATGAACACTGTGGAAATTGAAAGGCAGGAGGCTTTCAGCACCATGGTCAGCAACAAAGTGTCTGCAACAGCTCACTGCATGAGCGATGGTATCCACGAGGCTAAAGAGGGCTGGGGAGAACAACACGGGACGGAAGAAAAGAAAGGGCATTGTGGGAGAGAAAGAAAAGGTGATAAAAAAAAAAAAAGCGGATAGGATGATTAAAAAAAGATGCATTTTCGGTCGGGTGTCACATTTTTCATTCGCCCGGTTCTAAAAGCAACAGGGAGGAGTACAAAAGATCGATAACTTTATTAGAACAAGGGCACACAGTGCCTGGACGGTTTATTTCAAGCCACTGTGGGATAGAGAAGAAGAGAGTAGAAATATTCTGTTGAAAATAAGGTCAACCCAAGCTATGTGCCTCTTTTTTTTCCTGTCCCAAAGTGCTTAAAAGTATAGCTGTCCTTGCAGCTGTCAGCCTGTCCGTCTCCAGGTGAGGTGTGCGGGTGTTTATCAGGCTAGAGCAGGAGGCAGAGCTCTGATAAAGTTAGCAGGAGGAAATAACCTCCACCACCTGGCTCCCCCGCTGCTTGTGAATGTGGCTTTTTCTCATTAATTGTTGTTGTGTTGCGGTATACAGCCATTAAACAGTAAATAAGTCATTAACTATGCTGCCTGCCGGGGCGCCCTGGGCCAGGACCTGTATTTGTTGCAGAGAAATGGAAGTGGTGGGCCCTGCAGGCACGGGGGCCGAGGTTAATGCAGTTGGGTTGATGACGGACAGCTGGGGATCTACTGAGCCAGCGACACACACACACACACACACACACACACACACACACACACACACACACACACACACACACACACACACACACACACACACACACACACACACACACACACACACACACACACACACACACAGTATCCGTAGTTGTCAACAACAGATATGGAAGAAATAACACTTCCAAGCAATAATTTGAAAGCATTATCATTAAACACTAGTAATGAGGTCATCTGCGAGCACAAAGGTTAGAAGGTACCCATAGTGATGGATGCCTTTTTGACAGATAGCAAAGTATTATAAAAGTGTACTGAGTCCATCTTTCCAGCGAAGAAAGAAGGTAAATACTCAATCTGTATCATTAACAGCCGGCCAAAATGTAAAAGGACAACTCCGGGTTTCACAGCAAATAGTCTGAGCTGCATGGCGAGGACCCCCAAAGACGACAATGGAACCCAACAGGTTTTTACAGTATGAGCTCAAAGGTCGGACAGAACAAAGAATGATGTGGAAACTAAATCTGCCGTCTTTTTCAGTACTTGACTGAAAAAAAAGGAAAAAAATAAATTGGCCTTCAGTTCCGGGACATTACATTTCAACTTCCATTTTCTTCTGCAGTCAAATAGGCAAAAATAATAATGTCTTTAATTGTTATAACCACGATAACATTTTAAAGGTGAAAAAAAGACCTCATGTGGCTAGTTTACACCACGTAAAGTTCCTCATACTCGCACAGCTCAATTTATTGACATTTTTTCAGACATACAAGAAAAGAGACTGCTGTTCTCCCGCTGACCTTCCTGCTTTTACAAAGAACCACAGTCGCTGAGGAAGTTAAATTAAACATTGTAAGTATAAAAGCTTGACAGGAAAGATGATGAAATAAACTGCGAGTGCTGAATTAATTTCTGTAAGATTCGATTTGGCATTGTCTTCCCAGAAATCGCAAGTTAACAAATGCTGCAATACCACAGAACACAACTGAGCAATAACAACACAGAACACCTGTTATTACGAGTGCCAGTGGCTGACCTAGTTTTAAATAACCTGAAGCCACATCATTGAGGGACCTATTCAAAACGAATGAGGACCATTTTCCGAGGTGCAGCGCTAACTAAATGGTAAATTTAACTATGTCTTATTTGGACTCTTGAACCATTTAATATTATTTTACTTGGAGCATTATCGGTGTAATGTGACGAATGATCCGAAAGAAAATCTGTTTAAACCAATATATAAGCACTTTGCATTTTTCAGTGGATATTAAACTACAAAGTTAGCCTTAAGGGGGATCCTGTAGCCTGCTAAGTTATTTTTGCCCACACACCTTCACAATTCTTGAAATCCAAACACATGTCAAACTAAACTTGAAAGACCACAATGAGTAAAAGTAAATATGTAGGAAGGCTTTCCAAAGCTAGTGATCAACCATCTCTGCTGTTGCTGATTAAAAAAAAGGAGGAGGAGTCAAAATAGATAAGTCGTGCGTGTGGGCTGAGAAAAACAATCTCTAAAATCCACATGTTTTGCCTGAAAAAATATGGTGTCAAATCTAGAAGAGAAAAAAAAAAAGGCAAGACGCCAAAATGAAAACATCCAGTCATATCACTCGGTATCCGTGAGCGATGGGGGCCTGTGTTATTCTAATAGGACTGTAATTAAAGCCTCCATCTCACTCTCAAACTCGTACACACTCCCTCAAAACACACAATAACACACACACACACACACACACACACACACACACACACACACACGCACAGGGAAGCAGAAATAATGCTTTGTTCCACCCACCCACCTCTAGTCTACTCTGTGTGTGTGTGTGTGTGTATGGGAAGGGGGGTTATAAAATCATTCTTAATTACACATTTGTCAGATGAAAAGCATTCTGCCTACTCTGTATGAGCTCAAGCAGTCTGATTAATTCAGCGATCCTCACATTCCAAGTGCTCATTATACACAAAACTCCCCCCTCCTCTCTGTCTTTTTTATCTATGTCTTCCCCCATTACATTTTTTCCCCTCATTCCTTTGGTCCTTGACATTTCAGGCTTTTCATTGGAGTGTACTGATGTACGCTAGCCACGGAGGCTAGCTTCTCTTTGGAGATTCCGGGTTTGACGGCGCGGACTGTCATCGCTCCATGTTGGCTAACGATGACGGGACAATTAAAGTGAAGGGGAACACAGGTTCCATGCTATTCATGGACGTCCTTTTTGATATCCTCTGTACAGGCGTCCCTGTTCTATCAGAAAGGATAATCAAATTCATCACATGAAGGTGTGTTCACATTGAGCTTTGGTGCAATGGGTGGGTTTACCCCCAAACAATGCATTGTAGTCTGCTAGTACCTGGACCAGTTGAATAATCACAGCATAATGGCCGATATTACTGTAGTAGTGTTTATATTTAGTCATCCCACATAATAGAATATATTAAGCATGAGCATAAATAATCTTTGATGAATGAAAATTAGGTTTAATAAAAAAAAGAAATTTAAAACTTAGTTTTAAAAATTGTTTCAACTGACCATAATATCCGTTTATACCGTATGTATTTTATTAAAAACAAGCGACACAAGACCATATTGTCCACGAGCCCGGCGATGTGGAAAACAAAAGCCTGGACTCGCTTTTATTATGAAAGAGCCTTCATCTGTTTGAGCTATTTCCATCTCTTGATTCGTGAGCGAGCGCGCAGGAAAGCACAGGTCCGCTGCGTCCCCGGAGATGCTAAACCTCAACATCACAAAGACAAACAACATCTGTTTACTCTCAGGAACTCCTGCGGAGCGGTTGCCACGGTGGAGCTATCACACATGCGGGCTGAACGAAGCAGCAAGGTGTCTCTATCGCACTCTGATCCCCAATCTGAAGCGCGGTTTACACACAATCTCTGTAAAGTTTACTTTGCTCACGTTGGCTGGGCATCTTTGATGGGGATATTCTTCTGTGAGAGCGGAGCATTCGTCACATTTAACAAATAGCGCTTTCATTCCAGTGTTTTTACACCCTGTTCCATACCGGCCCCTTTTTGTGGGGCAATAGTCAAATGGGTCACCCCCTGCCTCAGTTAGGTAAGACTGTGGCTTTTGAAAAGTGAAAGGAAGCACTATTCAGAGAAGTGGAATGTTTTGCTGTACACAAGTTGTACCACATTTCATACATGTGATAATCAAGCAATTGCGACTGTTGCGGTTGTATAAATACAAACGCCACATATGGTATTTGAGGAGAACTCACCGGCTAATTGCAGTGGGCTGAATGAAATGCATTTGTTAATGACAAAAATAGAACTTAAAAAGGGCAGGAAAAAGGAATTCCAAGATCACCTGAAAAATGATTCACTTTGCAGGATCTGCTATTGTGTGTGTGTGTTGGAGCTGGTGTGCACACCTATGGCAGGTTACCACCAGTGTAACATGAAACATTCATAGCAGATGTGACCAAAGGCATCCTGCAGTGGGAAGCTGGATCGCCCCCCCCAACCCCACCCCCAGGGCCTCTGACACACATACATGCGCTCGCACACACACGCCTGAGCCAACCAGCCTAAATAATCACAGTTTTGTTCTTTTGACATTCAGCTTCTGAATTACCTGCAGGCACTAAAAATGAGCGGAACACACATACACACACACACACATTTGTGGCCATAGTCCTTATTTACGGTAGTGCACAGTGCTGCCCCCACCTACTCCAGGTGCTGCCAGGAGATAGAGCTCTGCGTGACCCGCCACATACAACCACACCCACCCGCACGCTGTTTGAGTGTATTAGTGATAGAGCATTCACTTCACAGCCTGCTCTTTGGACCGGCATGCCACCACCCAGCTAGCCCCCCTACCGCCCTTAGTTCATGCGACAAAGAATGCATGAGAACGTAGTCGTAGCCACGTGAGGGTGTCACCACTTGGTTTGTGGAGTACGGTTTGGCCTTGAGTGGTTTCTTATTTGGGCCGCGGCAATCTTGGTTCTTCGCGACCACGATGGGTGGTTAAGACAAACGCTAAGGCTGATGCAAAAGAGTCAACTGTTGTACAATTTGAAGCAGTCTAGTTTGACTGCTAATCTCACAGTAATGAAACAGAGGATCGTTCCTCAATAATAACATGGGAAATCGTCAGAGAATAGGCCTACATGTATCTGTACCAGAGCATTCATATACAAATGTAGCACTATCACAGCGCTGGATATCTATTTTGAATTGATGATTGAAGGTGCTATATGGGCTATGGATAAATCCATATTGGCACCACTTTTCGGAACCACAGTGGGCTGCTTGGGAGGCTTCTGCTTTGGGTCCATAATCCTACTCCTCTGCTCTAATCTGATCAAAACAACTACGAAGGGGGATCCATCTGACTGCTCCTGTTTTGCCAACATAGACGATGCACATGTCTGTGCTGCTGCACAGGTTGGCTAAGCCTGCAGAGTTGTTGGACCCTGCTCTCTCGTAACAATGGTTTCAATCCTTCTATGATGCAACGAATCCCCAATATTGTATTGTCATTTGTCCAGCTCGTTACATCATGACTTTGTTTCAGACGTGAATGTCAATGTAGCTCTGGATGGGGGTGAAATGGTCGAGACATTTGCGGAAGGGTCAGCTGCTGTTAATACTCAAGAACCCAACATGGAATTTGAATAAGTAAAGATTTGGGGCGTGTAGAAAGAAGCTCAGATGGAAGATTAGCCTCCACTGAGACATAACTGATCACAGAAAATGGTTTTCTAGTTAAAGTCTACTACCCCACGATCCCTGGAGTATATTACGTCTTATTAATATTGCATTAGCAACAGAGAGGAATCTCAGAGTATTGCAGTGAAGAACTCAAAAGGGGAGACGAGGCTCTGATCTTTTCAACGATGTGGTGTCACAGTCATCATCGCAGTATGCTGGAAGGGTTTTCAAAGCCTCTGGCCTAAATGGTCTGTGAATCAGACGAATGATGCCAGCCTGCCAGCAAAGGGGAAAGGTAGATTGCATTCTTTATGTGTTGAAGAAGTGTATCAATCACAGGCTGTGGCAAAGAAAGCTCATGAAACAGTCGGGCACGATTTCGAAGCAGAGTTAGCTATTTATCATTAGCGATGAATCAAAGAGAATTTGTTATAATGGCGTTCGCACTGCAATGGTGATTTTGTATTAACTAGTGCAGTGCCTGGTCAGAGCAGGCTAATCGCTCGCTCCCTGCACGTTGTGCTCGCAGGGTTTGTCAAGAAGTCCACGTCTTGGGTCGCAAGTCTTTGATCATAGGTCTCAAGTCCCAAGTCTTCGGTGACAAGTCCAAGTCCCAATGCTTTGGTCATGAGTTCAAGTTTTAATTCTTTGGTCATAAGTCCAAGTCTTTGGTCATAAGTCCAAGTCAGGTTAGTCTGCTTAGACCACTGCAATGCTATATCTAAAGAATTCTAAGCATGGGCTGCATTATTATCACTCCTTCATTCACGACCATTTAGCATCAGTATCAATAATAGTCCCAATAATTAAACTCAAAACTTTGAAACAATACTTTAAAATGTTTTAAATTGTGTCGATCCGACAGAAAGACGGACAGATGGGAGGACAAAATCCACGTTGCAGGCATTCACATCAGATGGCGCACATTAGAATAGGAGCTCGTCAGCATCCTCCCAAAACAATAAAACAGCAGTCGACAGACAACTTATCCCATCAGCACACAGTTAAATTACAGCCATCAGCACCTCCCCCCCTCTGGATCTAAACTCTCATCTCTAGCACCAGGAGAACAATCTGCAGAGTAATTAGCCTCCACCAACAGACAGTTACAGAGAGAAGGAGGACGTTTGGGTTGATTAAATTATTAAACCACACAAACAAAAAAACAAAAGCAGCATCAAAGAGGCACTGCGGCTCTCCTCCAAAGCTCCTCGCTGTTCCCTAAATACAGAATACGGAGAACGTGTTCTCCCAAGTCACTATTTGGCATAATTAGCTAAATGTGTGCGTGTTTGTGCACGCATGTGTGTGTGTGTGTGTTTGTGTACAGTGTGATTGGAGCCATTCCTCCAACTGCTATCTAAAATAACCAAGTGGTTAACAACGACACGATGCCAGGGAGGCTCCCGAGCAAACGCCACCAGACACACACACACACACACACTGCACGCGTCTACACACGTGCACATTAAACAATACTCTAATTACAACATTTAGAACCCCCCCCCTGCCTTCTGCGTCTCTCCAACCCCCAACACGCAAATCTGTGAATCTGGAATTGAATTTAGCCCAAGTTGAGGGCTGCGCTGGCATGAAAAGACTATTTGATTAGAACGGCAGTTGTTTCATTTGTGGTGCAGCAGATTGCAGAGCCTCTCTATCCGGTGTGCAATCTGTATTCATTACTCGGTGTAAAAGGATGATCCATGTCCTGACACCAGGCTCATCGTTTCATGCAGATGCACAGCGGCTCCACAAGGCCCTCACCACGCCGCCATACCATGCCTCCGCCTGAAACCCCTGCTCACCGGCTCATCCCTCTTGTCTTTCTTTCACCCGATGACTTTCTGGCATCAACTGGGTAAAGCTGTACCGAATACAAAAGACATAAGGACACCAAAACAGAGGGGGTGGGGGGGGCATCGACATTGATTGACATGAATCGGTAACATATATAAACGCCAAAACCAATTTGGGACACAATGACTTTCCTTTGAGTATTCTATTTTTCTGTAACAGGTAAAAGAGAATATGCTAACAACATTCTTTCTAAAGAGCCGAAGCATCTCAAAAGAACAGTTCACAGGAGCGCACGTTCCTCACTATCCCCTCGTTCTTTTCCGCCTGCATTCATAGCCCCGCCACCTCTCTTTTCATTCCATGCTGTGCCACACAACCCCGTTCTTTCTTTTCAAGGACTCCAAAGGCCTGTTGGCACCTCGCCCGGCACCAGCATCCAAGAGAAAACTGTGAAAAGAAAACTGCGAGGCATTCTGTGCCCTTTATTTTACCCTGAATGAATTTGCCTGCACCAGTCTAATCCTGCCCTCGTCTCCACATGGGCACAAACCCCCCCCAAAACTTCACCACACACGCTTGCGCGCTTGACTGCTCTTTGCACTCTGAGCCTTGATTCGCAAAATTAGCGGCCAACATTTCATTTCACTCCACCATGCTGCTGGGCTCCGAATGGACGGCCTACTGACGACACACACACACACTAAACCCTCTTCAGCCACACATGGCACAAATGCAAGCCGTCCCATGACATTTCACACAAACAGTCCCAAAAGTTCACAAATCGGTTGCATGTAGGGTTAAGGATCAAAAGGAAAACTGTAGCATTAGGCAGGTGTTGTATTCTTAACCCTGTAAGTAGCAGGAAACTGTGAGCTAAGAGCTACGCATGAGTCTCCACGTAATAAAAGTGCTTCTGTTCCAAACATGCCCTGAAGCTCTGTGTCTCCTTTTTTAAAGTGAATCAAGCTAAAAATAAAGCAATGAATTTTGATAAGGAACCTTGCGTCAGCTGCGATAACCCAGAGGAAACTCATTTTGCTATCAGGGAGACAATTTGAAAACCCATTCTGTGCCGTTGTCATATCCCTTTGTCCATGTCATTATGAAGTGATCTGGGGAGCATCAGAATTGACAATAAGGAAGGATGCCTCAGTTCGTCTTAACAGAACAAGGTCACTTAAGATACCCTACGCTCCCTGACACAACTGTCTGATGTCTCGCATGTCTTTCAACAACCACACAAGTCTTTCCAGAAGTTCCTTTCCGGGGATTGAAACCAGGATCCTAAACTTTCTGGGCTTGGCAATGGAGAAGAGAAGAGAAGCCAATGCCTCACCTTTAGAGACTGTAGAGAGGGGACGCTTAAAAAGAGTGAACTTCCAAAAGAAGAAGACCACAAGCGCAGCAAACATGCCTATCTACCGGGTGCCACACGCTGCAAAGGCAGATGGGAAAGAAACAGGCAAAGGGCTAAACTAAGCATGGATGCTGACGCAAGCAGACATGTAGAGGGGCTTGTGTGTGCTGTTGACCTTATGGGTAGACTTTGTAGAAGTGCAGGAGTCTAACCCTAGAGCTTTTCAGCCTCCCACGGGTAGACCCGGGAGAAGAAAAAAAAAAAGACTGCCAGCAACCAGCTGTCTGCGGCGCACGGCCACGTGCGCGCCAACGCCAGCAATGATTAGCCCACCTTCATCCAATGGTGCTCGCTAGAGACCCGCCTGTCCTCTTCCCTCCCTCCGTCACTGCTGAAGGACATCGCACCACAGACACAGCGGGCGGAGACATGCAAGGACAAGGGAGAAGGGAACGTGGGACCAGTGCGGCGGGTGGAGGTGGGTGGAGCGGACAAGCGGGAGCCGGGGGTCCGTCTGCACTTCGGCGAACCTGAGAGGAGCGGGGGGGGGGTTGGCGTGCCATGGGTTGATACACACAAGACACAGCTGAGATAGGCCTACCGTTGCCGAAAAAAAAACACATTGTCCAGAGCTGAGGGAGGCAGTGCTCGGATAAGGAGCGGTGTAATGCAGGCTGGCATTGATGTTGCACACGACAACCAGCAGCTGACTTCCCAGCAGTGAGGCCAACGGGAAGGAGGGAAATGTACTGTGTGTATGAACCAGTCATTTCTTGTAAATACACCACTCCTCCTTCTCCCTTCCCTCCTACTCTCTCATCCTGCTTCGGTCTCTTCTGGATGAAAAAAAAAACGGAATAAAAAAATCCACGTGCATCACATCCACTACCCTGCTCCCACCCCGTCTCTCTCACTCACTCACTCTCCTTTACTTTATTTGTTTTTCTCTGCTTTGGCACAATATGGCAGCATATTAATGAGGACTCTCTCAAACTGATAAGTAAATTGCACTTTTAGAAAATGACACATTGTAGAGGCTGTTTGAAGGCCTTTTAAACCCAATTAGGCATCGTGACATGTGGTATCAGATGGAACAGTTAAATAATTCACAGAATGCCTTCTAGTTCCTTTCTGACAGAAGCTGCAATAAAGCAAACGGGTTGATTAGCATCACCCAGACAAGATCCATAATGGCTCTGTAATAGTTTTAACGTTCCGATTCTATGTTTAACTCCATGTGCCGTCTCAAACATCTCTGAGGATGAATTTAAAAAGAGGTGCGTTGTCTGAAACAGCCGAGATAGGACGGCTCTTTCGGGATTCTGGGTAACGCATGTCCCACTCTGCGTCAACTCGTCCGCTTTCCTGATTACGGAGAGAGCAACCGCTCTCTCTGCGCCGCGCTTCCCCTGGACAAGTGAGGCTTACAAATCACCCCTGCAGCAGTTGGAAGAGCTGGAGGAGTTGAAGGCACTCGGCGCGAGGCTTTACTGCCTGTCTTCTCTGAATGGCTCCCCGAAGGCCCCTATGGTAATAGCTCACAGCCGTGCCCTTCACGGAGGCTGACATCGAGCACACCCCTGCAGCAGGATGGAACGGCGTATCAGCTCACCCAAGGGGGCGTCGCATCGACTCACCCACTGGTTCCCGGGTCGTGGGTTGAAGTGAAACGGCGCTAGCTGCCCTCGCGCCGAGGTCCACCGCGAAACATCGTGGCAGACATGCGTATGGTTGAACGGACTGGGAAGATCTGCTCAGATGAAAAATGTATATTCGTGAAAGTTATTCAGGTTTATTGCTCCCATGCACTGATTAAGAGACAATGGGCCCGTGGACACAGATTTTATAGTTCATTTCAAGTTAAGCTTCTTTTTTATCGTTTATTCCGTCTCTCCGCGTGGTCATTCCGTGTCTCTTTGTAGTCGTTACTCATGTCTCTGCGGTTCCGTTCATCTTGGTGGTCTTTTAGTGTCTTCTCGTAGTTTGGAGTCTTTGAGGCGCTTTCGGATTTGCTTCGGCTATTTCGTAGCTCATTAGCATTTATATGTAGTTGTTTTGGGACTCTTTGTGGTGATTTTGAGCCTCTTTGTAGTTGCTTTGTGTCTATATGGAATAATTTAGTTTCACATCGTTGCAAGGGTCTTTGTGTTTTTCGGCACCTGCTTTGAATCTGTTTGTAGTTGCTTTGGTGCTTTTACAGTCAATTTATGATGCTTTGTAGTCATTTTGAGTCTCTCACTTCAGTCTGTCCCAGGTTGGTGCGTTTCTCTTTGAGTGACATTTTGTAGGTTAAGGCCAGAGGGCTCCTGAAACTTCAGCAAAACCTTTTTTTTTTTTTTTAAAGGCCACCTCAATGAGTGAATGAGACGAGGGCCCTCTCATCCAAATTACAGTGTGTAGCACAAAGTGTGAGCGGCACGAGTGAAGACAAAGTCGTCAATGGCTAAATGTCGACATGCTCGGAGAGCTAATGGTTGTTTACAGCAGCCGCGCCTTTGCAGGATGACCGCGACAGGTGGATGAAACAATTGTTTGTTGCCAAGAGGGAAAAACGCAGCTACGACAACGACAAGAAAAACACCACTATGTGATTGAAGCTCTTTGTTGAATATGACTCCATACATCAAACCTCTGCTGCTACATGTTATCCCTCCTCTCCACCCGTTTCAGCCCTTCCTACCATGCTTTATTTCATGTTGACTGTGGTAAAGGATGCCAATCTCAGATATCTTTGATGTGTTCAGATATCAGCCGGAACACATCTCTATCCAGTCGAATCCAAACACTTCTTCCAAAGAAGCTTCAGACTAACACCCCTCTAGGCAAAGAGCAGGGAAACAAGCTACAGAATACTACTTTGAGCAGCCGTTGCTAGGTTGTGCTGAAATTGTTTGCCATTGAATGAAGTAGTTAATGAGATTCGTGACAACAAACTGTTTGTCTGGCGGCTTTTTGAGGAGAAAACTACATTTTCACATGGTTGTTTTTGCTCCTGGTTGCACAGTGGAGACTTTAACCAATTCATCTGGTGGCGGGTTTTTTTTTTTTTTTTTTTGCTTCGCCCAGAGAAAATATGCCAAACCAAGCAAAAACCTCAAATAGCGTCCCGGTCATGTTACTTAAATGGGTCCGAGCCTTTGCGGGGTAAGTGAGTGGTTCTAAAAAACACATAAAAGAAAGGACATACAAAAAAGGGACATTCATCCATCCAGCCATCCATCATAACCGGTGCAACGGTGAAGCCAATTTCCACAAAGCTGCTAAGCTGATTGAGGCAGACCAAATCTGTTTCACCAGCTTACATTCCTTCAAAATGGCCATCTCACTTCCAATATCACGGGCTTTTACTGTTCACTATTCCCCTGGCTCAGGCTGAGAGTTAGCAAGGCTTAGCTGGATGAAACACTCCAACGGCCCAGTTCTCCCCTGGAACCCACTGATATCTCTATAGCACAGCCTCTCCCAACATAGCTACACTTACTTGGGTTTATTCATTGTTGTGCTTTGCCTGTTTAATTTCTAGTTTTTATTTTTTATTTTTTTGTTTCAAATCATGGGATTATTATACCGCCATTAGGACGTAAAAAAAAAGCTTTTTGTGGATTCTGATTGTTCCAGGCATTCAAGCAATCTAATCACAGAGTCTGTCTATATACACACACACACATACACACCTCTACAAATTGCACAGGCGGCACTTAACCACAACACCTTCCACTGGAGTAGATTAAATTCACACAAGGCCTCTTTCAAGAAGGAAATTGGACAGATAAGAAACAGATTTCAAAAAAAGAAGCTTGCGATGGGGCCTATGGAGAGAGAGAGAGGGGGCGTGGAAGTGTGCAAAGAATATGTTTGTTCGCCTGTAAGCTTACTCTTTCATGTGCCACTGTAAATAGTGTGACCGCATACATGATACTTATCAACCTTTTGTCATTTATTGTCCTGCGTTCCCCTCCCCGCGTGTTGTCTCTCTGTCTATCTCCCACACTCTCTCCCTGTCATTTTACCACAGCAGCAAATATCCTGTTGGCCCAGAATGCAGACTGCTGGTGCTGGTCTATCTGGCCCTGGGATCGATCCGGCTCCAAGCCGAGGCCTTCCATTCATCTCAGAGCCATAAAATGTGATTAGTGCTGACTACAGCACTGCAGGGAGATGAGCTGATAGGGCTGATAGCCTCAGATAGGCTGTGCTGGACAGCAGCAACAGCATGCAGTGGATTCATCCTCGCCTTCCTCCTCTCGCCGCTTTTCTTTTTTTCCTCCCTCTCGTCTTTGTCAACCTCTTACCCACCGGCCCTTTCTATCTTACCCCTTCTGTCCTGATGTTTGGCCGTCTTCACCCGCTCCCTAAACTGGATCTCTTATTATATCGGTTCGCTTCATATCAAAGACACAAGACGAGACTGCAGCAGAAAACTCGCGGGTTGCCAATATTGTGAGTTCTACCTTCTTCATGCTGCACAGCTATTGTATATTCCAATGGAAGAACACGCCTCCCTCCTCCTGAAGCCACACCTACAGAACGCACATTAAGCGTATCTCTGTGGCACGTGACTGCCTCTGTCGACCAATCGGGGAGCGGAATCAAGCCCGAATGCTGTGACAAGATGTGTGGGAAATGAATGTCTGCCTCAATTCTTGGAGTAAGTAGTTGCTAGATACAGTATGATGGAGCCAATTTAGCACCCTTAAAGTAGAAGTCTGCGTGTGTGACAGGAGATGGAATGGAATTGGGAGTGGTGCCACAGTGCTGACCTGTGTCTCACGGACGTTCTCCACTGTGAAGTTGAACCAGACTCTGAAGCGGGGGTTGCAGGTGTCAGGGCGGATGAAGAGGTCAAACTCAAACTCGCTGATGTAGTCGACCCGGCCGAGGTTCCCTGCAGAGGGAATGGAAACAGCTTACATTAGATTCTGGGAGAACTCAGCAGACCACAACACAGGACCACGGCGGATCGTTGCTTCTGGATTCCTCAAAGTTCACAATCGGCGGAATGGAAACATTAAAAAAAAAAAAAACACAGACAGACAGATGGTCACTCACAAGACAAAATGATGTTAGGATCCGCTTTCAAAGACAG
The DNA here is from genome assembly GCF_949316345.1 of Pungitius pungitius. Classification (NCBI taxonomy): domain Eukaryota; kingdom Metazoa; phylum Chordata; class Actinopteri; order Perciformes; family Gasterosteidae; genus Pungitius; species Pungitius pungitius. The sequence goes on along the minus strand of NC_084906.1, from coordinate 17,053,649 downwards.
ATGTTCTAGATCAATTGGGCTGTACTAATAGTGCTTCACTGTATCTGCACATTTAACTACATTCACACCCAGAGCCGTTACTAGCAGGAGCTGAAGGACCAACAGACACGGCTTTTCCAGCCATCCATATCTGACACAATATCCCATCCACAGCAAAAAGATCCAGATGATCAGGGGAAGGATAATTAATCCGATGGGAACTATTTCCCAGCTTCCAATTTACATCGCTGTCTATAAGATGACTGGTTAGCAGCTGATTACAGGACAAGCGTTCTAAATGTAGGCCTTGTCTGTACCTTCCTATTCATACGTGGGCACACATGGAGAGGAGCATCTTGTGGTGCATCACTTGTGAATTAATGATTGTCAAAGAAAAAAGACTGTGGGGAAACCGAGAAGAAAAGGTGTTAACAAATTGACAGCTCATTTCCACAGACAAAATACATTAAAGCAAGTGATTTCAAGGCAGCTGTTAAAGAGTTAAGATTGCTGGCAAACTAGAGCGATCGCTAAGGCTCAGCCTCCCTCACAGCTCCGCATCCAGGCACAGTTTACCACCTGGTGGCAAGTAGAACCCCACATCAGCAGCACGCACACACAGACACAGCTGATTAGAGACAGATGGGCTAACTACCACACTGTCAAAGTAGATCCCACTCCTTCTGCCATTGGACAGACCTAATCCACTAGTCAGCTTGCAACACACACACACACACACACACACACACACACACACACACACACACACACACACACACACACACACACCTTTCTCTGCTCCACTGACACTATACCGCAGAAGTGCTATCATCAGTTTATATGTGGGCCCCAGAACGCTGCATCGGGGGCTGATATATAAAACAAGACCGCTATTTCAGGTGAGAAATGGTATATTTAACACAGCATGCCGCAGTAACACACAAGCAGCGAGAAGGAAATTGCAAGAGGATCTTGTGGAACAATAAGCTGCCGACTGATCCGTATTTACATTTGAAGCCCATCCACCAGCAGCCAGCACTAATGGTGAGTGGCGTCTCATTCCAGCACACTGGAGCCTGGAAGGAATCTCTCTCCGCAGGCCGTCCTAAGTGCAAAGGGAGCGGCTGAGCTGTGCTGAAATATTGTTGTTACTTCATCTTCTCATTTGCAGCATGCGGCTGGTGGATAGAAAGAAGACAGGTGGAGGGTTTCAGAAGGAGAAAGCGAGTCGGGAATTCCATGTGTCTTTATTGTGCAGAAGACTTAAGCGTGGCCTGCTTTCTGATTTTATATGTGCTCATGTTCAGGCGTTTGTGAAAAAAAAAAACATTCTATAATAAAAGTGGGAAATCAACTGCATGGCCTTGAGAATGATCTCAAGACTACGATCATCCATGTTGACAGACTTCAAGTTATGGGTTAGACCAATCAGTGTCCTGTGAAGAGCTAATGGGAACTGGGGGCGGAGATTAATTAAGTGTGTGTGACATCACAGAGGTGACAACATATAATAAAATGCATCCACAAACCATAACCACATTCTTAAGTCTCAAAACACATACAGATGACATAGAAATAAACAAGAAATATAAATTAAACAAGGATACCAAAACTGAATTCACATTTTGGTCAACTTTGAATTATTCCTTAATTTAGAATCCCAGTATCCAGTAAAACATTTTTGAGTGCTATCCTCGCTCGACACAAAGATGATTGATTCGACGTCCGTCCAGGCAGCGACGTTGCCGCTTTTTTGGGGGCGGCGTAATCTTGAGCCATTGAATGCGGATAAAGCCGAGAGCGGTCGGAGGGTGGAACCGGACACTGCTGCAGCTAGCGAGCACGGACAAAGAGAGGAGACGGACCGGCGGGCAGCACCTGTTCCACGCAGAAGTGGATCAAATCGATCATCCCTCCGGTCCCCCGTCAGAGTCTTAACAACGCTATTCAATGAGAACAAATAAAAAAAAAAAACACAACCGCTTCCAAATTCACATCGCATCAAAATCAGAGACGATGGGACGTTTTGACAAAATACTACATTCATTATACGAGAAGCAGAAATAGCGCTGCGATCGGGGCGCGGAGCACGATCAAGTTTTATTCACACAATTAAGAATGAATTGGGCGTAAACTGGGTCCAATGTACTGTGTTTGCCTTTGTCACCTCTCAGGAATTCATCCACAGCAGAACTCTGTGAGCAAAAGGCTTCCAGACGCCCCCAGGCTGCCTGGGATTCAACTTACCGAGTCCTGAAATACTGACTACTGATGTGCACAACAACCCGCAAACAAACCACTGTGTGTGTGTGTGTGTGTGTGTGTGTATACACAAGGTGAAGCTATATTTTTGAATTCACAATAATCCCAAAAAAGGAAAAACAAACCAGCTACGTGAAGAATCTGTAAGGAGGTGAGCAGAGCTTTGCAAAAACCTTCCCACTCCCATGGCGCACATTTAAAGCAAGCGTTTTATTGGTACCCCGTTTGTCCCCTTTAAGCTGTGGAAATACTATCAAACCTCAAATTCCAACAGCACAACAAATACCTAAACCAAGAGCCAAAGCACAGAGACCCGACTCAGTATGGGATACTGCGGCACGGGGCACCAATGGACAGCAGCCGTCGGCGGCTGGGTTACACGACCTGACGGCGCGAGACGCGAGACGTGAGACGTGGACGTGAGACGTGGACGTGGACATGAGAGGCGGCCGCGGCTTCAACGTGAGAACTACAAGTTCGCTCTGCCATCGATCCCCGTTTTCATTTTACCGCCAGAATCGCTTTGGTGGGCTGGTAGCCCGAACCTTTGAATCAATCCCATATGAATTACTGTTTAACTGGTGCAAGAAGGCCATTGGGGTAGGGAGGGGAGGGGGGGGGGGTTGTGAAATGCCCTCTGAACTAGAAAAATCAGATAGAGATATGTCAAGTCTGTGCGATGTTGAGAAGCGATGATGCACACTACACCAGATTTATCAATAATTACTTTTGGTTCATGATGGAAGGGACAGACCGTATAAGTGCAAGTGAAGCTAATGAACTGCGGACTACAAGGAAGAAGAAGAAGGAGGGGGGGGGGGGGGGCGTTTCTAGTCCTTGAGATTCCGTGCATAATCCCTCTTGAGTATCATCACTCTCGATATCCGTCTTCAGTGGTGCCTTGACAGGTTATGTTGAATATCAATCTTTGTCCTTGAGGGAAAACCAGTACAGCGGTTGGACATTAACAAATTGGTTTTCAACCAACAGCTTAGCGCTGCTGGTGCAGCCCAACAAAACACAACAATTGTTGGTTCTGAAACAGATTTTAAACTTGACAGCCTCTCCTTGAGGAAAACCCGGAACAAAACCCTCTGTGTCTCTCTCTATCTTAGTCTGTCTTTCTCTGGCCCGTCTACCCCCGCTGTCTCTCTTTCCGTCTCACACACACACACACGCACGCACGTGAAAACAAATGAAGTAAAAAGCGTACATTTCAGAAGTGGAAATAACAAAACCCTGTGAAAAAACAAACGTGTTTGTGAAATGGGAGCGAAACCTGCATCATTACACAGGGCCATGGGCAAGTAAACAGGGAGCAAACCCGAAGGTGGCCAAGTGGACAGTCAGTCATCCACACATGGGCTCACAGCCTCAGCGCGCATGTGTGTCTGTGTATGTGTGTGTGATAAGAGCGAGAGAGAGAGAGAGAGCTGGAGAGGGAGCAGAAGAACCTGGCTAATGTAATCCCATTATGGAGGTACAAGAGGGAGCAGTCACAGTGCTCAGCCCACACAATGGGCCGGCCTTCAGCCTGTAGCTATACACTGGATGGATGGTTTCTGCCATGCAGATGGATCATCGTACAGCAGCAGCAGCAGCAGGCTCCACTTGCCTCGGGGGCCTGAGGTGGAACTCACTCACACATCCGGCCCTTAGAATGGTAATAAGGAGTTGTTTCAAAAGGAAACAGACTTCTCGGTGATGCGCCGCTTCCTGCTTAGCGGACGTTCGGGCTGTCGCGTCCGAAGTCCCGCATGTTTTCACGCGCAGGTTTCTCTTTAAAAGCAATTTGTTTTGCCATATCAAAACTAACGACGCCTTCTGGTGACAATCTATAACCTGCACTCGCACGCCAGACAGCCCATTCAGTTTCTCTTTGGCCTGGCAAGAGCACAACTTTGTTTAAACACCAGACAAGCAGCTCAACGAGGGCTGTGCTGCTGAGGCAGACCGGCGAGGCACCTTTTTAAACTTATCTTTTGCTGTGTTCCATTTCATTATTGGAAAACACCCCCCCCCCCCCCCCCCCCCCCATCCCCCCCAGGCCGCTCTGCAGTCTGAGGAGGATTCCTGGACACAGAAGAGGGAGACTGATAAAGACAGAATTGATTCCAGCCAGCAGCAGCCATAGTGAAGGGGTCTCAGTTTAGACCTGCAGCTAAAACGTCTGCCCCCCCATCCGCAACCCACCCGCCACCCTCGTCTGAAGGCGAGTTGTCACAGAGGCAACATCAATCTCCTGCCTCACGACTTCTCAAAGCCTGCCTTCTCCCCTGATGCCTTATCACTTCATCTGCAGGCAAGATTAAACGAGGTCACCTCCAAGTTTCCATACCTAACAGGTACACCACACTGCAGTCCATGTTTGAAATGGTTTAAAATGCCGGGAAAACGATTTTTCTTTTTTTCAATCAACCTTTGAGAGGTAGTTTAACTTTGTAGAAAAAATGTGCTAATAAGAGAGTTAAAGGATAAGACATTGCACTCTCACTTATGCTTACACAGCCAGCGGATTGGTAGCTTAGCATAGCATAAAGACTGGGGACAAGTGGAAGTGGCTAGCTTGGCTCCTTCAAAAGGAAACAAAATCCGCCAGAATCCGCTTCCTGATTAACAAGTGATATCTTATTTGTTTTTAGTGTAAAAGCAACAAGTTGTAACTTCATGGGGATTAAATGCCGAGCTATTTCTTTGCAGTCACTTCCTGGAGTCTCTGCTGGTTTCCCGGCAAATTCAAGGTGACGATAAGTCAATAAGGCTCACGTGCCAAATGTAACTTTTCAAAAGCGATGGATCCTTTTAGTCATTTCTCCTGCTTAATGCTTGACAGGAAGAGAAAACTGTGTGTAGTCCAATTACTTCGCAAGAGTTGCAAGCTCTATTAGGCCGGGAACGGAGGGATAGCGGCCCAAACAAAGCTAGGCTAATGCTAATCTGAGTTCAACAAGAAACAGAAAAGAGACTTCCTAATGACAGGTTTGTTTTTGATGGGTGCAAACAAATAGAGGAATGAACACAAACTGACTTCAGCACCCAAACCACCGGCATTTAATGAAGTCTGCAAAGAACCAGCAATTATAGCCACACCAGCAATTAGACACATCCCCTCGAACAAACAACATGGTAATAATGGGAACACCTCCCCTGCAAACCAGAACATTCATGCCAGCTCTTTTAATTACCTCTGAATTCTCTTTACCAAGAACACGACCGGTTTAAAAATCATTACCTTGATTGGATCTTTCCCCGTCCACAATATTGTGTGAAGACACAATTCTATTTCAATTGAATAGCTAAAAGAATCTTGCCTGATGTGTTATACTCTCTCACACACACACAGAGACATACACAATAAGTGATTTTCTATTTGTAGTCATAAGGTAGAAAATTGTGAAAATAATCTTAATATACAATAAAACTAGGATAAGAGCAAACAATGAGAGGGGACAATAAGAGAGCGAAAGAAAATGGTGTTGTTATGAGTGCGACTATGCTCCAGTGAGCTCCCCAGTTCAATATGAAGAAAACTGGGCCCGGGGACAGCAGTGAGATGTGCAGGCAGCCTACACATATCTGATGATGTACCGGTCTGCCTGCACATTCTAAAGAGAACACATTTTCGATATAATTGTATTTTTTTTTCGGTCCGAAAGGCCCTGGAGGTAGACTGGTATGCTCCATCTGAAGCGCGTGGTGTAGTAATGGGTCATCGTAATGCATTCATACTGGGACTGCCTTAATTGTATTATCAATCTCATCCAGACAGACAGTGCTTTAGCCCCACAGCTCTGGACATGCTACTGTCAGACACTCTGTATTAGTATCGGGGAGTGATCCATGAGGAATTACGATCTTTACTTTCATCCGTTAAGTTGTGAGCTGTTTGGATGAGTTTTTTTTTTTTTTTTTTTGTGCATAATTTGGGATACGGCTGCCGCTCACTTCTCATCCTCGGTCACCTTCTTTCAGTTTCCTCACCCGTCCGTCACCCCCCCCCCCCCCCCCCTCCATACTCTCGCTCTTCATCGTTTGCTTTTGGTGTGTCCCGTGTGTGTGTGTTGGTGGCCAGGAGTCTGTTCCAATTTCATGCTATCTTTTAACAAGTTAATTATGTTGAGCCCTACAAAGACTGGGGACGGACAGATGAGGTGGCGGCGGGATAACTGCCCAGGTCGACTCTTTGTTGTTCCATCTCGTTTTGTCTCTTCCCCTCCAAACGCTCACCCTCATCCCCCTTTCTCTTCCCCTCTCCTCTCTGCATTCTCTTGATGTAACTCCCTCCGTCCCTTTCCTCTCCTCCTCAGTAGTAATCTTTCCAGCGGCTCCAGTGGTGGAGGGAGAGTTAGGAGATAAAAGCGCGAGGAGCCGAGGAGTCCTTGGCCAGCCTAAGGCAAGGAGAAGGCCAACAGGCCTGCTAAGAAGGACCGTTATCATCTTGGTAACATGTTATCGGAGAGCCTGCAGTAGTGTTTATTTACAGTTATTGCTCCCTCTGGGTGTAGACTTCAACGCCTGGGGCTGATTGCTCTGTAATGAGTTCAACAACACAGCGAGACGATGCAAGAAAGGAAGAGAAACAAGGGAAGGCAAAAAATCACCGGCCAATAACCAATAGGTCGGCGAGAAAGAAAAACGAGAGAACGCCACTCATCGCAAATGTAGGAGAGCCAGACAAAAAGCAACAGTTTTTCTTTCCAGTGTTTATCTCCTGCCTTTCAAGAGCAAACAAATCACCCCAAAGCGGACAGCGGCTTCTCCAAGGTATGAGGTATAGCCCAGTTGATCCAGTAGAGCAGTAAAACCGTCTGTGTTCGTTAAGGCGGGACCACTGCATGCCTTTAAAACACTTGATCTCCATCTCAAATGTCAAGTATCCCTCTTGTTATCTACTTAACCGCTGGGGCCTTTTCTCTATTTATTCGATTGACCAGCCCAGTATTGTGTGTGCTGATCAGATCGGTCCTTATTTCTTTCTTTCTTTCTTTCTTTCTATTTATTTTATTCTAAAAGGTGAAGTGGCAAACGGGAATCCAGATGTTGAGCAAATCAGGAGAGAGGATGTCTGTGAAAGGCACGGGTGTGTTTTTCAACAGTTAGAAGCGAAATAGAGGAAATCTCTCATTGTGGAACAGCTTTTCAATCAAGGGAATTACATTAAGTGCTGCTACTGTCAATGCAATGCCAGCTTTTCAAAAAGGAAAAAAAAAGAAGCAGGAAAGGGAAAAGGCATTACTGAATGCCATTCAAAAGCCTTGGCAGGAGATCAAGGACTCTTTCAGCAAGCATTTTTCTAGGCACAGCACCCAAACCATCAAGCAATTAAAACAAATTAAGATATATATATATATGCACAAAGTAAAATATATAAGTGCATATATTATATTTTTTCTGTCAAATATAACATAAAAGTAATCCATCCTATGACTAGCTAATCCCTTTTTACCATCGGATTTGGGAGATTAAGAGACATAATTTGGCAAATCAATTTCGACGTAACCTATCATTGATGAAGAGGAGCACAGGGAGCTTTTTGGGATGAAGTTCAGCCGGAGGCTCCTGGTGATGCGGAGGCGATAGCTAGGATTACCTAACTGGGAAAGAGAAAGACTCCAAACATCGTTGGATCGTGACATACTCTGCATTACGTCGTGGTTTCAAATCCTAACGGGAGTAACACTGGGAGGCCATCTCTTATTAATTGGAGTGGAGTAGGTAAATTCAAAAGAATTAAATACCCTTTTGTATTGTTTAAAAACTTGTTGGAACACAGAAAATTATAATTTTTTCTTCATTTTAATGAATCAATATATATCTATATATATATATACACTCACCGGCCACTTTATTAGGTACACCTGTCCAACTGCTCGTTAACACTTAATTTCTAAGCAGCCAATCACATGGCGGCAACTCAGTGCATTTAGGCATGTAGACATTGTCAAGACAATCTCCTGCAGTTCAAACCGAGCATCAGTATGGGGAAGAAAGGTGATTTGAGTGACTTTGAACGTGGCATGATTGTTGGTGCCAGAAGGGCTGGTCTGAGTATTTCAGAAACTGCTAATCTACTGGGATTTTCACGCACAACCATCTCTAGGGTTTACAGAGAATGGTCCGAAAAAGAAAAAACATCCAGTGAGCGGCAGTTCTGTGGGCGGAAATGCCTTGTTGATGCCAGAGGTCAGAGGAGAATGGCCAGACTGGTTCGAGCTGATAGAAGGGCAACAGTGACTCAAATAACCACCCGTTACAACCAAGGTGGGCATAAGAGCATCTCTGAACGCACAGTACGTCGAACTTTGAGGCAGATGGGCTACAGCAGCAGAAGACCACACCGGGTGCCACTCCTTTCAGCTAAGAACAGGAAACTGAGGCTACAATTTGCACAAGCTCATTGAAATTGGACAATAGAAGATTGGAAAAACGTTGCCTGGTCTGATGAGTCTCGATTTCTGCTGCGACATTCGGATGGTAGGGTCAGAATTTGGCGTCTACAACATGAAAGCATGGATCCATCCTGCCTTGTATCAACGGTTCAGGCTGGTGGTGGTGGTGTCATGGTGTGGGGAATATTTTCTTGGCACTCTTTGGGCCCCTTGGTACCAATTGAGCATCGTTGCAACGCCACAGCCTACCTGAGTATTGTTGCTGACCATGTCCATCCCTTTATGACCACAATGTACCCAACTTCTGATGGCTACTTTCAGCAGGATAAAGCGCCATGTCATAAATCTGGAATCATCTCAGACTGGTTTCTTGAACATGACAATGAGTTCGCTGTACTCAAATGGCCTCCACAATCACCAGATCTCAATCCAATAGAGCATCTTTGGGATGTGGTGGAACGGGAGATTCGCATCATGGATGTGCAGCCGACAAATCTGCGGCAACTGTGTGATGCCATCATGTCAATATGGACCAAACTCCCTGAGGAATGCTTCCAGCACCTTGTTGAATCTATGCCACGAAGAATTGAGGCAGTTCTGAAGGCAAAAGGGGGTCCAACCCGTTACTAGCATGGGGTACCTAATAAAGTGGCCGGTGAGTGTAGATATATATTGTTAAAATACATACATGGTAAATGGTAAAACACACTGTACACTGTCCTCCGACTACACCAGATGTCAGCATTCACACCTATTCATACAGCGATGACAGGAGCCACACACATGGCGGCCTGCCCATCGGTAACCGAAGCTCATACCACTCACACGGCGTAGTCCCAGCGACGGGAGCAATTTGGTTGATGTTCTCCACTGAGCCACGGTCGCATGTCTGTAAACAACAGTGTATCCCAGCTTGTCTCCCCGTAATGCTTACTGTCAAACAGCAGGTCCTCGTCTTACAACGTAGTAACACTGCAACGTAGCAATGACCACCGTGACAGCGTCTTCGGTGTGACGCGCGCTAAACCCTTACATTAGCAACCAAACATGTCTGCAATTCGCTAATTGATGGCAAAGGGGAAAAGCTCAATGGGGACTGGAATTTAGACTAAAACAGAGCTAGAAGAGACTATTTTACTTCATCCGGTGAACCAAGCCACAACTGACGTTACTGCATGTCTGGAGGATAACTAAGCGGTAACCACACGCGGTAAACACGTGATAATGTTTAAATATTGGGGTTTTATAGCGGATTACATTGTTGTAATTTACAAATAGAGCTTGTATCTCTGAAAACATTTTTGTAAGATCGTAGATGATGTATTTGTAATTATAAATAATGTCCTTTATATTTGATTACACCCTATAAAACACTGTAAATGCAATAAACAGTGTATTTGAAAATGAGGCTAAATATCTGAGAACACAAAAAAGAATTAGTCCGCCCAAAGTAGAGCACATCCCAACATGTTTACCATTAGGAACTGCTGATAACTGCTGATAACAGCACTCGCCCCCGAGGAGTGAATTTCAATGCTGTTTACTTTGAGCAGGAGACCTACAGGAAAGCTGCCTGGATTCAAACCAAAACGTATTCAATGCAAATTCTGCTCCTCAGTATTTCACCCTTCACTGTCTAAGCATATTCTGTACATGAATAGGTGTTATCAAACAAACCTTGGCACACCGATGAAGCTCGTCTCACTGAGATCTATTCGAAATAAATTATCAGAATAAACACAGGCGTCTTGAAAAACATGAGCTGGTAAAGCATTACAAATCCTCACCATTTCCCTAAACCGTGCGGTCTTGACTGGGATGAAAAATGAGACGTCTGCCCCCGAAAATCTGTTTATGGTGTCAGGAATTGCTTGGAAATGAATTACTGGATGAATCACCGGAGCCTCGCTCGCGAAGCGCCACTTGTGCAATGCCGACACCTGGTTGCAGTCATTTTCACTGGCGGCACACTTGTGTCAAGATGCTAGAGGCAGGCCCTGAGCCAACGAGTAGTGACGCTCCAAAGTACATTTAGAACAGAAAAGAGCCTCGAGCTCGTTTAGAAAACAACGCAGTTAAACACGTTTGTGTCAAACCACATCCTTACAAAAACACCCATGAAGTAAATTGCCAATTTGTGCGTTGCGCAAAAACCCAATTTCCCGAACGAAACCCAGCGTCCGAATATTCCTCGCCGCAACCTTTCCAAATCTCACAGCAGCACGCCGTGTATGCGGTCGATGAGTCCAATCCTTTCATGAGTCCAAGAGTCCGAAAAACCCGCCCCCCAGCTACCGCCGCTAGCATTTGGGTGACATTTTGAGAAGATGGAGGCGCTGGCTGGCTCTCTCCGATATCGGAATCATCAACAATTAACTTACAAAACAGCTGAGGCCGTTTGTACTACTTCCTGGCAGAGGAGGGCATCTCCGAGCCCATGTGTTGGCTCTGTGATTAGACGTGACCGCGCGCAGCAGGCCCGCCTTCACAGGGGATTAGCGCTCCGTTTCGCTTGCTTTGCATCCCGTTTCGATCCCACTGATATCGCTCCTCACCTCCCCGCGGCAGAGCACTCGGGCGAGCGCCCTTGAAGCCACGCGATAAAAGGAAGATAGTTGTCGTGTGTCGCTATTGTAATTCTCAGATTTACCACCTTTGGAGTTTTTGTTCTGCTCAGACAATCCAATTAGGATAACAAAACTACAAACAAGTTACATCAAAAAATAATAATAATAAACTTGTTTTCTTTTTACTAGAGTTCTTCCTAAACCAGTATTGCAAAAGACTCCTATAAGGGCCTCGAATTCAAGTAAGTGAGCCAGGCGTACAGGCGCAGTATCAATCATGCAGGTACGGGCTGAAAGTATTATGTTAGCCAGAGCAAGCTCAATTTCCAGCAATCAGTGTTGTAGTCAAGGCCCGCTGCGCCCACACAGACACACACACACACACACACACACACACCGAGGCATGACGAAGACCAGAAGGTATCGAGACCAGAAACAAGATGAAGACCTCGAGCGGGTTGAGACCAAGACAAGATGGAGATCGAGGCAGGCCGAGATCGAATCAAGAACCAGACCGGAGAGTTCCACACCGCATGACGCACTGAATATCAAATGTGGAACATGCATGCGTGTGGGAAAGTACTTGAATACATCAAAGGAAGCTCAGGCAATTGTCAGATATTGATATAAAATCCTGAATCTGAGGCTGTGAACTTAAAAAAGTGGTCTCAAGACCATGTTACATACCATATACAGTAGCTTATAGACCCTGCATGGATAGCGTTGCCCCCGCTGGGAAGCGTCCCTTAGGGTCAAACCAATATAACGCATCCTGACTCAACATGATATGGTACCAAAAAAAGAGGAGATAAAACCGACAAAATATGCCCGAGAAAAGCCAGAGAAAGGACACGGCGACTATAAAAAGTACAATAATAATAAAGAGTAATCTCACATGGATACAAATAGCCAATACATAGCATAAATCAGAAGCAACGATCTGGCCAACAGTCTCTAGACAACACAAACGTGTCTCCATGCTCTGCTCTTCAAAGAAAGAGAGAGGAGAGAAAACTGCTAAAAGGGAAACTGGAGAGGCCATTTAGTGATTTGAGCAGTGAAGCTTCTCTGCTGCCAAGGACATGGAAGAGAGAGAGAGAGAGAGAGAGACTGGGAGTCCCTCTCAATACCTCAGATGTCACGAGGGCTCCCACCCACTCAGACGAATGGATCTTGTTTCGGAAAGCCCACAAGAGTAAGAGCAATGAAACCAAAACAAATGCAGAATACGGTTTACGTACAAAATCAAAATTCCCACTACGTGCTAACATCCTCCTGCGGAAGGGAGAAATATCCAAATTCATTCAGGATCATGGTGGACAAAAGAAGAAAAGTCTTTTGTGCATTAGTATCTCCATCCCTTCTGCCTCTCCTTCTGGGTCGTTTCACCAGAGGGAGGCGAGGAGGCGAGGAGGAGAGGAGGAGAGGAGGCAGAGAGCGCTGTACTGAGCCTCTCCAAAGCCACTCAGAACGTTTCCCTCTTCTTTAAATCAATGGAAACTCAACTATCCTGATTCATGGGGCACTTTGGAGTATATAAATATCTTCTGACAAGCTTGACTGCGTTCTCTCCCAATCAGACCCCCCCCCCCCCCTTCCCCTTCCCCTTCCCAGTATTCCTATTATTCTTTTATTCTGCACTGCCTTATTTCCTTCCCTCGTCCCAGCCGTCTCTCCCTCCCTTGCTCTGCGTCTCCATCCCTATGTCTTAGCTCTGGAAATGTTGCTTTGGCTACAACGCTAATCAGTCATTCTTTAGAGGCACTGTGCAGCGGCAACGCGGCCGGACAGATTAAACACGCTGTTCAGTGACAGAAGAAGGGACTGAGAAAATTACAGGGTGGGGGGAAAAAAAGGAGAATTGCAAAGAAACTTTCATCATCAGCGAACACTGGAAATATCTTCTTCAACATTCACCCTCATTACTTATCTCCTGGCAGCCGTCTTTCTTTATCTCGACATTAATGGATATTGTTCTTCATCAATTACCATTACCGAGGAGCGATTTCAAATCAGTGCATGAAGCGCTTGAGCGAATCTATATGGTCCTTAATGTCATAGGTGGAAATCCTCAGTCGGACGATTCCTGGGATGAAGGATAAACGAATGCATTCACCGACTTGTGACAAACGATCAGGCCAGGAGTGAGCGCCCACTCAAACTCAACGCTTTAGTGTGGCACATATTGTGTTGCACAATTAGCCAACAAACTAATGCAGTCACCGTATCACCTCCGTAGATGTAGAATGAAAACAGTAAATAGGCGATATAGTGGACAAATACAAAAACATGATTGCGTGAGAGAAGATTGCTTCGTTCCTTCAGCTGCTAATATGTGATGTTGACATGAGTCGGTTAGATAAGACTTTTTTTTTTTTTTTTTTTTTCAAGCTTATTTAATGTCTGATAGTCTAGACCAGTGGGTTTGGGTACCGGGCTGCACAAATAGCTTTTTTCCCCCACCGCCCCCCCCCCTTTCAAGACCGGTCTGCAAAATCCCAAACGTCTCAACAGCCTCCGACTGAATCCGCCACATACAGACATTTAGTCTTACATGCACACACCTGTCCTCCGGCTTGCCGTTATACACTCACCGGCCACTTTATTAGGTACACCTGTCCAACTGCTCGTTAACACTTAATTTCTAAGCAGCCAATCACATGGCGGCAACTCAGTGCATTTAGGCATGTAGACATTGTCAAGACCATCTCCTGCAGTTCAAGCCGAGCATCAGTATGGGGAAGAAAGGTGATTTGAGTGACTTTGAACGTGGCATGATTGTTGGTGCCAGAAGGGCTGGTCTGAGTATTTCAGAAACTGCTAATCTACTGGGATTTTCACGCACAACCATCTCTAGGGTTTACAGAAAATGGTCCGAAAAAGAAAAAACATCCAGTGAGCGGCAGTTCTGTGGGCGGAAATGCCTTGTTGATCCAAGAGGTCAGAGGAGAATGGCCAGACTGGTTCGAGCTGATAGAAGGGCAACAGTGACTCAAATAACCACCCGTTACAACCAAGGTGGGCATAAGAGCATCTCTGAACGCACAGTACGTCCAACTTTGAGGCAGATGGGCTACAGCAGCAGAAGACCACACCGGGTGCCACTCCTTTCAGCTAAGAACAGGAAACTGAGGCTACAATTTGCACAAGCTCATCGAAATTGGACAATAGAAGATTGGAAAAACGTTGCCTGGTCTGATGAGTCTCGATTTCTGCTGCGACATTCGGATGGTAGGGTCAGAATTTGGCGTCTACAACATGAAAGCATGGATCCATCCTGCCTTGTATCAACGGTTCAGGCTGGTGGTGGTGGTGTCATGGTGTGGGGAATATTTTCTTAGCACTCTTTGGGCCCCTTGGTACCAATTGAGCATCGTTGCAACGCCACAGCCTACCTGAGTATTGTTGCTGACCATGTCCATCCCTTTATGACCACAATGTACCCAACTTCTGATGGCTACTTTCAGCAGGATAAAGCGCCATGTCATAAAGCTGGAATCATCTCAGACTGGTTTCTTGAACATGACAATGAGTTCGCTGTACTCAAATGGCCTCCACAATCACCAGATCTCAATCCAATAGAGCATCTTTGGGATGTGGTGGAACGGGAGATTCGCATCATGGATGTGCAGCCGACAAATCTGCGGCAACTGTGTGATGCCATCATGTCAATATGGACCAAACTCCCTGAGGAATGCTTCCAGCACCTTGTTGAATCTATGCCACGAAGAATTGAGGCAGTTCTGAAGGCAAAAGGGGGTCCAACCCGTTACTAGCATGGGGTACCTAATAAAGTGGCCGGTGAGTGTATGTTGGACTGTATCGAGTGAACCGATTGTGAAGCCAGATGAGTCGATGACTTGTGCTTATCAATGGACCCCATTAAACAGCCCCTCCCCCCCAGGCACTTTCTTTGACGATGTAAGTCAGCAATCTCACTAATCAATGAATGCTTGATTACCACAGGTGCAGTAAAACAGTACGCCCTCACTGCCAGTGTCAGTGTTGGCAGTGAGGGCGTACTGATGCGACATTGCGAGGAGCCGCCCGCGAAAAGAATTTGGGACTTATTGGGAAGCGTCAACGTTCGGAGTGTGTGACGAAACCAATGTGACAAGACAACGACGTCATTTGGATTTCACTCTTTAGAAAAAAAACAATTAGGCGGCTCTTATCACTTGCATGAATCTCTGCCTCTTGACACAATACACGGCAGTGGGCCCGGGCTCGATGTCTGCACATTAACAAAGTCTTCATATTCTCCACCGGGATGTTGCATTGTCCTATGTAGCATATGAAGACCATCGCAACCAGTAAAGACGTATTTGCATATGTTAATTAGCCTTTGCATATTGTCACCTACCCCTAAGCGATAAGTGGATAAGGTTTGCAATGACCATAGCAAACAGTCACGGTACCGTATATTCATCATTAAGTAGAAGTTGAAAAGGGCTTTCAACGGTTCGGCATAGCTCAGCGTCAGGAGACCTGTTGGAGATGTGAATCCGCAGGCATTCACCGCGTCTGATCAGCACAGGAGTGACAACAAAGGGAATTAAGCTTCATCTAAATGTAAATGAGGTTTTATAACTTTGGCAAACATCTTGCATAACCAGTATCTATTTCAATCAACCAAATAGATTTTATTCTGTGCCTTACTAAGGCTACAAACTCAAATAAAAATAGGTGAAAATAGCTGTAGACCCAAGGAAGAAAATGAAGTGGGGCGAGCACAAAATTTCACTGAGTTATAGGCCTGCATGGATTTCAACTGAAATAGTCCCCTGAAATGCGTCATTCAATCTGGTTTGAGGGAGTAAAATAGACAAGACCGTCCCGCGAGTCCATTTCAATAGCTCTAAGAAATATACACACCCATCCAACAGGATACACAGGAGCTTACGCACTCGTCTCCTATTTCCCAACTGTCATTGGTATCACAGATATCCGACTGAAGGTATGAAAGACAGCACTCTGCTTTTATAAGGCTGACTGGTACTTCAGGTACGCACACAATCTCATGAAAAGTCAATATGGGAACTAAATTGAAAGCAAAAACCTAAAGACTAAAATGTAACGTCTTCTAATATAAACACTTGAACCGATTTAACACATTTATTTATCCGCATTGGACTATTACCGTCATTGAAGTGATTAAAAAAAAAACAAAGATTCATTCTATTAATAAAGAGCAAGAGATTGCAAATTGTTTTATTCCAATCCAAGGGAAGTTTGCTGGATTTACACATGTAAGAGTGACTGTATTGAAGGGAAATCGGTAGCCACTAAATACACAGATCTATTTCAATTTAAATACCCCTGTTAATATTATGCCAACATTACTCATTCTACTAATGATCAATTTACTTTTTCTAAGAGTGTTTTTTAAAGATTTTCATGAATCAAATCAAATGTTTGATTTTTGTTGTATACACATTGAGCAAAGCAAGTTGGTTAATTCAATCTCAATTCATTTTCTAGAACGAATGTCAGCTTTCTGATTCATTCAATTAGACATATTTCTGATTTACACCGGGAACAAAGTATTGAAAAGTTGCTTTACCACTTTTTTTTAACCACACATTTGCTGAAATTGTCCCGACAGCAAATAATAAATCAAAAGCTTTAATAAAAAAAAATGGCCAATTTATTTGGCTTTACCTTTGCCCACCCGTTCACTTATTGTCTATCTGCTGTCTTCCAGACCAAGCTGCTAGTTTAAGAGCTAAATAGGCCATTGTTGTAGTTTATGATCCTTTTCAGGGAGGGACTGAGTAGGGAAGACCGAAGGGACATGCTCAATCTTGGGGATCTTACTTGTGCTGGTGTCGCTAATGTTACTACCCTAGCTTTAATGGATAACAATGTCATTCATACTACTGTAAAATGATGACATTGATGCAATTAGCGACTGTATTCGGAAGCTTGTGCACAGTATTTTCGGCCTTTGGTTACAAGTTATCCAGGCATGGACCATGAGTATACTGTAAAAGAACCATTATGAACTAACATCAAAGTTCACTTTCAAGTAACGTGGTCCAAATCTGCCCATGCATAAACGAAACTAGCGACAGTGCTCTCATTCGACATTAGCTGGCAAACATCAATTAATCCCCCATAGTAACTTTAGTAATGCATTTACTGGAAAGAGATTAATATCAATTCCATAAATCATTCAGGAGATACATCCGGAGCCAGAGACACGGGTATGTTAGCTGATCTCCGTGTGCAAGCTGGCCAACCATTAATCAATGTCTGAGCTCCTCTGGCCACGTCATCTGGGGAAAAAGGCACATTTATAAAAAAGGGCAATCACCACACTGATGTCTCGGCACAATCCTCCCGGTGTTACTTAGATCTTCACGCAGCGGTGCTATATATGCATTCATTTCCATGCACCTCTCGTCTGCTGCGTACAAAACCGTGGAATACATTTGCCGTTTCCTAATTCATCCCTTCATATGACCATACAGGAGCAGTTGTGAGATAATTAATTAATTAATTAATTAATAGCACGCCTGGCATGTGACAACTTCACTTTTTTGTGTTCTCTTGCTGTATCCAACACGTAGTGATGGTTACAGTCAACTTTGAAAGAACAAAGCCCAGACATTAGAAAACAAACAAGGCCAAGTTTTATTTCATCTCAGTACGCCCATGGAAATATGTAATCCGAGTACTACTACTTAGTCCACTTGTGTGCGCCGGTGTGTGGGTCTACCCAACTGACCTTTTCAGTGCTTAATAACCTTTTAATTTTCATTGTTGTGCCATTCAGCTGTCAGACTAAGGGGCCAACAAAGGCCATTAACACACAACACTGCAGATTGACTTAATCTATGTGCCCAGTATCGGGGGAGAATTTGGTGAGCTGCATATTGTGAGTCTCTCAGGAACTCGGTGTGTGACCTTTCTTGAGAAACATGTGACCTGACCTAGTTCACGATGGTATCCTGTCTTAGCAGATGGAACCCACAGGTGCCTTGACTGATCCATATCTTGTTTTCCTCTTTCCCTGTCAAATCAAATATGATATATATATATATATATATATTATACCAGGGTTCCACTAAGGGAAGGGCACGGGAAGAGTGCAGGGGGGTCTTCTGTCTTGAACAACACTGAAGTGTATAAAAGCTTCTGTTCTCCCCAAGAAGCTTTGTCAGATCTTCCTGCTCCTCTTTGGGAGAAGGAACAATCGGTCCCTATTCAGCTGAATTGAGTCATTTGACTTCTGTCTGTACTTACGGCTTGTGTTGATGATTTCTGTATTCTTTATGATTTTTCTATATTCTAGTTAGAAATAAACAATCACAAAGCGAGTTCAATACAGTTTGGATTTCACACATGGGCTTAATCCACACATATCTACCAGAATCAGCTCGAACGTAAAAGAACAGGACATGGTAACATATCAATCCCCCTTTCAATAATACTTAACATATTTCTCAACTTAGCCATGATGGCCACAATACAAAAATGAGCTCAAACAAGACCTGCGCTAAAGTCCCTGCACAGAGTTGCAGTTATTCATAAAATAAGATTATTCAGAAGCCTCGCACATCTCCATAAACCTCTAAATGAAGCCCCCGATTAAACTGTTGCAAAGATTTGTCAGTGTTAGTAGATCTTTTAGATACACAGATTTACAGTTGCTATATAGAAAATTAAACTCAGATCATCATTTATGCTGAAGATGCCTTCTGCTTTTGTACCCAACCCTTATTATTTATTTTGTAGTAGGTTCTGTAAACCACCTTAATTTTTGTTATTTAAATGTAATTATAATTTCTTAGATTCAAGGTATGACAGACTTTAAATTTAGCAATTATTGGTAGCATAGTAGCAATTTTAAATAGTAATATTGTTAGTTTGAGTTCACTTCATGACTCAAACACAGCTGTATGTTTTCCAGGAAATAGGGATAACCAGTATTTTGAATTTACAGGTTTTCAAACATACATAGCAATGTTTATAGGGTGATGGATTTAGGATTTAGTGTAATTTGTGTTAAATAAAATTTTGGCAGCAACAAGGCAAAGCCTTATCCAGAATACGGTCTGTAAATGATCCAACTATTTATGTCTGTGTGTGTGTGTGTTAGTGTTTGTCTGAGGGACACATTTTAGCAGTCTGCTCTGTAATAGAGTTACATAATACCAAAGTAGTACGTCACCAACGTGAAAAGGACAGTAAAACATACATAATAAACAACAAAAACATAAACTGGATTAACAATTGCACCTCAAGTTCTCAAGTCTACTACTTACCACTCTCGAAGCAAGCGTCAAAAACCAGATGTCCTTTTCGTGGATTTCCAGAGAAACCTGGTGGGTTCACTGTCAGCTTGTTCACGTTTCCCACCAAGGCGTCCTCTCCTCCAGCGTCACTCCCTGAAAAACAAGTGCAGGATTTGGATGAATCTCACTTATGTAAAAGGTTTAAGTCAAATTTAAAGCAAGCTTTATCTAATGTCTAACAAATGATTCTTTTGTGCAGAATAAAAGTGTCAGAAACTGTTGACCTTAAATTGAAAACATAGATTGCCATGCAGAGGTTTCTGCCAACACAAAACTGAAATTCTGATGAAAAATAAAAAAAAGTGTCGACTCATACAGTCTAGTGATGGATGTGACATCTTAAAAAGAGTCGACTTTAGTCCATTTTAAAACGGTGCAGCAAAATGGAGTTGCGTGAATATTCAAAGAATACAAAAGTCAAAATAAATCTATATATATTTGTCACTCAAATGTGTGAAAAGTAAAATACACACATTCATGTCCCCAAACCGAGAATGATTCTAGTGTTGATACTAATATGTCGATTTTTTTACACATAAACACAATAAACCTGCAGTACTGCCGTCAGCTAGCTGATTAGCTTCCCAGCAGTTGACTGGAGCACCTGACCCCAGGTAACACAGCTAGCTAGCAGGTGCTCGTGGCCACCACACCTGCACTGAACCTACACCGAATTGAAATGACTAACGCCACCGTGAACAACAGCTGTCCGTAATATTCCCGCGAGTTAACGTACCGGCGAATCGTCTTTAGCGGCAACGCCAGCTCATAACAAACGTGTGTGACGGGACTCTTGTTTACATCCTTGTGCCTGCTAGCTAAAACGTTAGCATGCTTCACGTTAGCCTTCGAAAGTAGAGCCCTGTAGCGAGCCCGGAGCGCGCAGCGGTCACACGTCAGACATCCGGGCATCGCGCGCGTCCTTCCGACTGAAACGCAACAAAAAAAAGAGAGAAAATAGGCCAGCTACGGCTCGTATTTTACACACCAGTCTCGACGTCTCTGACAGTGTTCTCCTCCATCTTCCTTTCCATTCCGTTACAGAGCAGCCGACGCTCCACGAGTGTTGCCAAGGCAACGCAGCAGGAGGAGGAAGAGGGAGAGGCGCCGTCGTATCCATCGGTGAACCGCTGCAGAGACACATGACGTGGGTTTACGAATGCAGTTCAGGGGAGCCACGTTTTTTTTAATTGGTTGTTTTTGCATTTTCGGTAGTGGTGACTGTCACTGTGGTTAAGTTGATTCTTAAAGATAACCTTTAGATCTAACGAATCTCCATCTGAATAAACAAGCAGTAAGATTTCCCATTATGTTATATGATAAACACAGTGTTCACATTTGGCAGGCACAACGAAACTAGCAACGACTCCAGTTATACTGAATCTAAACTGCAATCAGTATATTGTACACAGCTCGCTTTTCTCACAACCATACCTGCATTTTTAATGGTATTTTCAGAGAAGAAAGCCAATCATGGCAGATTCTGAATCATCCTGCAGATTGATTAAAGCTGGAGGTTTTCTAGACAATTGGAGCATAGATGTCATCAAGGCCAATCAAGCCTGGCCCTATTTCTTTCCCATTACAAAGGCTGCACCTGATTAAGTACATCAAATGAGCAGTCGCACAGCTCCTGGCGCAAGAGGCATACAGGCTGCTGCTAATTTTCAGGTTATAAGCTGTGTGCAACAGGACTGGATAAAAAAAGACCAGGGAGAGGGCAATGATTTTTCTCTGTGTGTGATCTGTGTTTGATGGCAAGCATCAACAGGCCACTGAGTAGATAGGTCAGACTGATTATTTTTCAGATGACAGGAAGAGAATACAGAGCTACTGTGTAATATTTCTCTAAAATTGAAAATTGAATAGCTGTCCTCCATGCTATGTCATTCCTTGAACACTATGCCAATTAAAGAGCTCTATGGTGGTACAATCATTCATTTTCAAGAGGGAGATTGAAATTGAATTATGAAGCATGAGAAGAATGAATTAGATACGCTACATGTTTCCCTTGTTTCTCAGTTCTTATCAAATAGAGAGACTACGTATGCTTGAATGTATCGCAGGATCCCGGCTCGTCTCTGCCAGAGCTTATGCTCAAACTCACACACTTGGTGGTGGTTGGCTTGTAAAGGACAGGATTTGCATGAGAACATTATTTTCCATAGTATGACAGTTACAATTGAAAATGCGTAACGTGACATGATCTGTCCGACATGGCTATTCCTAATGAGATCTTTTCGTAGGCTGTGATGTTATTTCAAACGGGAAACTGAAATCAAGGAGACAGTTTAAAAAATTTATATAAATGTATTTTAATAAACAATTAGATGCAACAAGACGTAAAAGTATAGGAGTTTGTTGCAGCAAACACTTTACGCTGTGATGTTTTTCCTTTGCTCCCTATTCTTTATTATCGTGTCCTTTTTCATGACGTGTTTGAAGAGAAGTGAAAATAATTTAACACTTTGAACAATAACCCTCCTACTCTCTGCCTAAGTATGAGCTATTTGTCATGATGTCTGCATTGTGCAGCAATGATTTAATGAACACATCCATCTCTGGAAAACAGGATTACATGAAAGAAAAGAACCGTCCACCATCGTCCTTCATATATTTATTGAAATACAGCGTATTCTTATGTGCTTTTCCAAACATTTTCTGAACACGTGAATGTGCTTCACATGTAGACATCTCTGTCATGGCTTAATACTGAATGTAGCATTGAGAAACTGGCTATTTTAAGCGTGGGTGGCGAGCGACTGGAGGACACAGCGAACCATCGCAATCGAGTCCTAAAACCCCTCGGGGGAACAGTAGCTCTGGCACAGGAAAGGTATTTTTAAGCTCTTCTTTCATTCTTTCAGAAAGATACTTTTTCGTCTAAACTGTGAAATGATCAAATAAGTCAGTGCTTGTAGCTCAGTACCACAACTGAAGGAAGGAAGAAAAAAAAAAGTCTTGTTTTTGTTGCAGCCTAAATCTCTGTGTGTGTGTGTGTGTGTGTGTGTGTGTGTGTGTTTTTCCACACACACAGAGGCCATCTTCAATGAAGTCATGCAAAAATCAAAACACAGGACACAAGTGGCAGCGAGTTGGAGACAAATGGTTGGGAGAGGTTTTTTTTGGGGGGGGGGGGGGGGGGGTAGGCGGCAGTACACAGAGGATCACTATGGTGACAGCAATCTGGGGGCAGTGAGACTTGGTCAGAGAGGCAGGCTTGAGAGGCAGCTGACTGAGGAATCAGCCCTCACTCTGGATGATCTGACTGACAGCGCCCCCCCCTTCCCCCCCCTCTCTCACTCCTGGGGCCCTGCAGGACCAGCCTCCCCTAGAGACTGTGGACTTTACAGAACAGAGATGTGGCTAGCAGCTCCTTTCTTGGGGAAAGAGTGGGGGGAGAGAAATGATTTGAAGCCAACACAGCAAAACTGTAGACGATGCTTCCGCATATCCGGCTACTGATGAAAAATGTGCTAATTAAAAACATGTAAAGAGTACTACATGCCGCATCCTCGGGAAGTGTTAGTCTCTCTCCATATTTTTCCATTTCCTGTTTTGCGTAAAAACCCGTTAAAAAAACAACGGTTTGCCAACACTTCCTCGGCTTTGTTTGTTCCTGGCTGTTACCTCTCTCTCTCTCAACCATTAATCTTCACCCTCTCCTCCCTCTTTATCCCTCGCTTCCTCCGTCCCTTTCTCCCTCCCTTCCTCTCTGCCGTGCTGGACTGTGTCCACCTAAACAGATGGTTCAGTGTCAATAGGCTTCTATTAAATGGCTGCTCTCCCTGCTCTGATCCGAGACAGGAAAAAGCACATTCAAAGAGCTGGGATTAAATCCTTTGCTGCGAAGAAGAAACCACTAAGGTTAGCAAATCCGCGAAGATGGTTCCGATCGCCACGTCAGCGTCGATCTCGTAAAACATTTTGCCTTGCCATTAGTGTCTCACGGGCTTCGTTACCATGAGGATTTTTACTTACATATACACTCTCTGCGGATAGACACAGACTGAACCCAAACCGCGTAGTGAATCCTACCCTCAGAACCGGTCTCCCTAATGGCCCCCACCCCACCTCTCTTGTTTACTTGTTCAGTTGCCGGGGGTCTCCTGCCATGCACCGTGACTGTAGCTGCTTCGTCATCTCTGTGCCACACCCTGCTGAGGAAAAGGACAACCAGCTGACCTTGATGCTGGCATCATCCCAGCCCGCCCCCCTGCCCTCCCCCCCTCTTTTGCTGCCCATTTACAGAGAGGTACCATTCATTTGTCACTCCCTTGAGGTTTTCATTCTATTCCATTGCTTTTACATGCACCTGTCACAGAACAATACCTCCAAGGTAGTGCTGAATTATTCCCTTCGCCAGTCTTTGACTGTTCTTCATTCCCCCACAGGAATCAACATCCTGTCTTTTCTTTCTTGTTTTTTCTTTGTGTACGAGTCATAATTAGAGAACAGGGCCGAACAATATTTGCCCTCACACACCCCTCACCAATCCGCTTATCCTTAAGGCTGTAATCTGATACAGTCGCCGTCGTTTATACCAGTGTTTTCAGAGGAAACGGGAGAAGAGATGGAGAATTTAAAAAAAAAAAAGAGGTAGGAGTGCCATGGAGAAGAAGGGATGTGGCGGGCGATGGTGTCGCTGTTGCTGGAACAGTCTTCCCACCTTGTGGCAGCACGGTGAACTGTAGCTGCATCAATGCGTGAGCGAGAGGAGGAGGAGGAGGAGAGAGAGGGATGGAGAGAGAGAGGGAGGGGGAGAGAGAGAGAGAGAGCGCGCAAAAGGGAGGGGAGTTTAAACTAAGTGCTATGTTTTGGGACAGGCTAATCTGCTAGCGAGCAGTGTGAGGATCGGAGCGTATTGTGTGAGCCAGTGTGCGGGGGACAGATAAGGGGAGCCAGCCAGCCCGACCCACCGACCCGCCGACCCGCCGCCCGACTGACGCGTTTATATGTGCTGACTCTGGGGAGATTTCCAAAAAAATAAAAAAATAAAAAGGAAGGAAGGAGGGAAGGAAGGAAGCAGCGTATTGACACCTTTAGACGTGTGTGTGGAGACGCTGGACACAAACGCCACCACGACAGCCAGAGCCTGCAGAGAGCGAGACAGAGAGAGAGAGAAAGAAAAATCACAACTCCAACAAATCTGAAAATTAAAAACGGATTTTTTTTTTTTTAATTTATTTCATTTTTTTTTTTTGTCCTTCCTGATTTTTCCGGGGACCGACTCCCAGCCGTAGAGAAGAAAACGGGGAGCCAAAGAACTGAAGAGAATCTGAAAATAAACGGACAGAACGAGAAAAACAAAAGAACGAGAAAAGCACCAAACCCGAACATGTTCGAAATAAGCCGAACACTCAACGCCGCCTTGTTGAGCAATGAGGTAAAGACATTCGCTTCTTTCCGCACTTCACTTGCGCGCGCCCGCTGCCAACCATTCTGCCATGTGTTTCATCGCATGTCCGTGCGCGTGCGTGTCATTGCATTTCTGTATGCTCGTAGTCGGGGGACACAGTGGGTGATTGATAACTGCAGCTGTTTGTTATATATATTTCGGAAGAAAAGGGGTGGGTGGGGGACCCTAAACCTGGCTCGTAATAACAAAGAGCCCACTTACTCTAATGTAACAGAACCCATCCAACGTGGACTTGCTTGTGAGATGGCCCACCTGGGGCCAAAATTGTATGTTTGTGCACGTACAGTACCCCTGTGTGTGTGTGTGTGTGTGCGTGTGTGCGCGCGCGCGCGTGCATGTGTGCGTGTGTTTACACGTGCGTTTGTGCAAGAGGAAAGTGTTCTGTAGTCCCCCCCCCCACCCTCACCCCATCCCCGCCCCTCCCTCTTCTGTCCTTTACCATTCTCACCGCCCTTCCTACCTGCTGTTATCTCTTCTCGCTCCCTCCCTCCCTCCCTCTCTCCCTCTCTCCCTCTCTCTCTCTCTCGCTCTCCCTCTCCCCTCCCTCTCCCTCTCCCCTCCTGTGTCCGGTGTATGAGTGTTCTGTGTGCAGCATCTCAAGATGATGGCGAGGTACGGGCAGCTCTCGGGACTAGCAGCCAGTGGCGTGGGCTCGGTCGCCGAGACGCACTCGCCGCTATTTCCCCGGGATCTCCTGTCATCGCCAGCCCAGATGGGCTACAGGTCACCCCTGGTAAGAGGCTAGACGGACCGATATGTATCTCTCCGTCTCTTTAATGAACATAGGCGAGGATAATACCGAGGGAAGGAAACGGCGGTGGAAGAAAGAACAAAAAAAAAGAACGAGTGCTAGTCAGTGTGTGCGAATTGGCGTGAATGTGTGTGTGTGTGTGTGTGTGAGAAGAAAAGAGCAAAGGGGCAGAAAGAGAGCAAATCAATTGTGGGATTTGGCCTCTATTCCCAATGGATGGTGTTAGTAAATATTTGCATTATGTTTGTTCAATTACGGACGCCTACTCTGTCTTTAGCCTCCGCCAGTCAGACTGTTATCAGGGGGATTTGAGGTGTGAGAGTGTGTGTGTTATATTAGACGTTAGTTGTATTTTGTAAATCGTCTTAGCGGGTCTTGCAGTATTTGCATTTGGTTTTGTATCTGACGCTGAATTGCCTTGCACAGTAAATTAATAAACGGGTTCCAGCGGTACACCTCCTATTCTACCATTTTGAGCCTTCAAAAAAAAAATGTTTTTTATATCACTCTTGGGAAAGGAAAAGTTGTTTGAGATGACACTGGACCATAGCAGTTAATCCCATTCAATTCCAGTTTACACCCAGCAAGTCCACGTAGATGGATGTGGCGTGTTGCACCGGAGACAACACCGCTATTTATATAGAAAATAAGACCTCAAGAAAAAGGGACCAAGAGAGAAAAAGTGGCACGGGGGGTGAAAAAAAAAAAAAAACTAAAAACCTGAGCGTTTAGGCAAAAGCGTTGTAAGAAAATCCCTGACTCGCCGCATTAAAGCGACATGAAGCTGTGGGTGTCTAATCCGCTGTGGGCTCTTCATTGGTTCGGCTCCCCTTCAAACTGGCTCAGATCCACACCCCAGAGCCTCCCGGAAGCCTTCATAACCCGCTGTCATGCTGCTCACTGTACCCAGGGGTTTCCGTCAACTGTATGCAAATGCACGGCGAGGATAAGCGGTGAAATACGCTCCGTTAGGAGCTGGGCTTTTTATTTTTTTCTCCTCCTTTTTTTTTTTTTTAACGTTTTCGCTTTTGAGTTCTCGCGCGGGTTCAAAGACGTCTGTCCGGGGTTTTGTTGTGGTTGTGCAGCACACAAAGTGACTCACAGCAGAGTTATCTGGGGTTTGCATAAAGCTGCTGGACCATGAGCCATTTGTTGAAACCAGTGGAACTAATTTGCTGCATTTATTATATAAATATGATTGCCGTGGGCAGAAAAAAAAACTCAATTTGAGGTAAATGCTTAGCCAGCCCAGGCCAGAGTAAAACATGATGACAAGTTGTCGATAGTAGATGAAGTGCAGTATAAAATAATTTAACCAAACTAGTGACAGAGATCCTGATCATGTGTATTTCCATTTCTGGTAAAATGGTTTAGTTTGGGATTCTGTGCGATTGTCCTTAATGGGTTGCAGGTGAAGAGGCGTTTCCGTGTGTGTGTGTGTGTGTGTGTATGTGTGTGTGGGTGGGTCGGCGGATGAGGGAGTGAGTCTGCGAGCGCCTATGCTTCTGTGTGTGTGTGTGTGCGCGCGTGTGTGTGTGTCCCTGTTTGTCTGCCCGTGCGTGATTACCCTAGCTGGTTAAAGAAGACCATCGTTATGGTGATTAATGATGCCTTCATTAAGCACAGCAAGATCATTTGCATACATTAGATAAATGTGCTGGAAGATACTGATGGCTCTGGTGTGTGTGTGTGTGTGTGTGTGTGTGTGTGTGTGTGTGTGAGAAGCCTTCAACAGCAACATCGCATTTCCTATTCTCAGCCCGACATTGCTCAGTTTACAGAAATGTACAAAAGCCTCCAGAGCGTTTTTTTTCCCCCCGGGTTATCGTTTCAAAGTTAAGACACTGCGGTGTGTTTCCATCCGATGCAGCACTCGTTTTTTTTTTTTAAACTAGTGCCTTGATCAATGCATAAAGAGCTAGATGGGTTTCGCCCTTCCGGCACTCTTCAACATTCGTTTCCCTTGTCAAACGCCGTGTGTGCAGTTTGTTCAGAGCGTTTTTTTTTTCCGGGCGTGCGTGCTTTTTCTCAGCTGCGCATCTTTCGAGCTGTAGGACGCCGCGCTCAGAAGAGCATTCGGCGAATGACATCGTCAACCCCCGCCAGAAGCCGGGAACGCGGAGGAGGGAAATGGGGGCGTTCGATCAATGCGTTTAAACGGGCCGTTTTTTGTTACAAATGAGCATCCGCGGCATCTTTTTATGTCACTTTACTCAAAACGGCTGCCACGAAAAGAACATGTGAGCAAAGGCTGAATTGTAAATTAGTCCATCTTTCAGTCACTGGGATCTTATTTTCAAAAAGCCCATAGTTAAAAAGCTGCAGTGCGCCGTGCTTCAGAGCTGAATGCCGTTAATTTGTAGAAAGCTCCACTGATTACCAACTGCAGGCAGCTGCCGTTCGCCATGTGACACCAGATTTTGTTTGACAACTCCAATCTTTTGTTTTTCAATGTAAAAAAAAGAAAAAGAAAAAAAGACGAGGTTTGCATTTTGAAACCAGCCTGAAGAGGCTCATCATCAACATCATCATCACCATCACCACAACCAGGCAGAGGAAGAGGAAGGAGACGCAGGGCCTGCGAGCTGGCTAACGTTTGCAGCCTGGAGGTAGTTAGAGGTCATCTCTATTTCATAACAATGATTAGCTGCCATCCATCTGCCGCTCGCTGCACTTCCGCTTCCCTTGTTCCCGACGTGCAGGAAACGAGTTGGTTTGTGCTCCGCCGCCGCGGCGTGAACGAGGCACAGAGCGGTGCAGCCGGGGCTGAGCGGCAAGGCGCTCGTACCCGAGAGGAACGGAGGGATGGAGATGTGTGCGAAACGTGCCATCGCCAATAACGGCGTACGGCGGTGTGTTAAACCCCCCCCCACAACAACACATGGACTGACCCAATCACCAAGTCACCCGCTGAAAACCTACGATATCGTAAAGGATTCACGAGTGCAAACAAGAAAGGACCAGATATGTCGTTTCCCCCTTTCCTTTCGGGAGCTGCGTTCACACTGGGTTTATCTCTGCGGTCTGATGTGCTGCCGCGTCGCTCCGGGGGGATGGAAGTGAAGACTTGCCGTTCGGTCCCATGTCCCCTATAGCGTGTATCCGACCGGAGCAGATTGTGGCCACGCCGTGGCACAGAATTTACACGCCTTATGAACGCATCGTATGACTGTGGAGCTCTGTGTGTGTGTGTGTGTGTGTGTACACACGTCACATCATGTGTGCACTTGGTATGAGCTTATTCGGTGCGTCAGTTACAGGGAACACAGAGAGGCTGAGAGACACTGTGAGGGGGTGGGAGGGGGCCTTGAGGGTCTTGATTTTGTTGTAAGAGCTGTGTGTGTGTGTGTGGGGAGGGGGGGGGGGGGGTGTGCTGGTGTGCTGGCCACCAGTACTGCAGGGAGGGCCTAGAGATCAGCAGCTGAGCCTGTCTCCCGCTGGGAGCCATCACTGCAGAATGGAGCAGGTGTCTGCAGGCTAATGCACGCACACACACACACACACACACACACACACACACACACACACACACACACACACACACACACACACACACACACACACACACACACACACACACACACACACACACACACACAGTAAAGCTAAGTGAGCTCTTTCTCCTCACTGTCTCCTCATTTAACATTTAAAAAAAAAAATGCAAACCCTCCCCTTGATATCCACACGGTGCAGCTCGTACCACAGGGCGCCTTTTAGTTTGAACTCCTCCACACATTTATTGTGTTTTTGATCATTAGCTATTTTCCGTCGACGCTGTAGATAAGACTTGGAAAAGGCTGGCGGTGCGGATGTAGTCCATAAACTTCAGGATAGCAACAATGCTGCAGCGACGACACATGCGCGCCCGGCCAACCAAAGGTTTCTGTGACCTTTGAACTGGGAGAAATCGCCTGTAAGGTCACAAACGTGATAGGTAGATCTTTGCGATGTATGAAAAGGGGCTTTGAGGTAATAAAAACAGGAAAAATAGAAGCACAAATCAAAAGAACCGTAACCACGAAATAATGATGATCACGGTTTGTATATCTGTGGATTATATTTCAAGAGTCCTGGGGATTTACCTCAAGTCAGTGGCTACATTTGTACAGTTCATTAAGTTAAATAAACCAAGTAATCCCACTACTTGTTGTTCATTTCTTCTCTTTATTTCCCTAAAATTAATTCCCAGGGCTGCTCTTTTGCCCCGGCAGAGGAAGAGCATTTCATTTCAGAGACAAATTTGTTTCCTCTCGTGGACAATGTTTTCACAACCAGCTGCAGTTGTTTCATTTGGCTTAAAAGGATAAATAGAGGGAGAATAATGAAACAGACAAAGCTTAAGAGAAAGCAGCATTGTGTTTTCAAATCGGTTGAGCTCTTTGCATGTTTGTTTATTTGCAAACACATTACCAATTATTATGGGAGAACAGGGGGAGAAAAAAAAAAGAGGGCCTCAGCCAGTTTGACAGTGATGTCAAATTCGGAGGTCTTTGTCTAAATCGAAGTCATTTAAAGTCGACACGGCGCAGCCGAGGCGCATATTGGATCATGCAGATTTGCTGAATTAAGTGTTAGGCGTACAGCGGCATCAGAATGTACCGCAGATATGCCAGCCCTTATAAACATTGACAAAAGGGGGGCATTAGCCGGAGCAAGACCTTCGCCGACCTGTCTGCGTCGCCGATAATCTCATTCAGATGGCTTCACAAAAGACACGTATTCATAATGCAGACAGGATCTCCTGACAAAAAGAACATCAAATCGCCTTTTTTTAAATATATATATATATATAATGACATTTTACAAATGATGCCCTTTTAATGCGAATCGGACACCTATTTTGTAGGTGACGACCCATTTTTTTAAAAAAAGCATTGATGCGAGTAAATGCTTCTTGCTTGTTGCGTTATTGTTGTCAGCTCAGCCCGCGGTGACGCTGAGCTGCCGAGGCTCCAGTTGTCGTCTGCTTTTTGGGGTCGTGGCACGTTGAAGGAAAAAAAACACACATGTGTCTCTTTTTTTCCCTTTTCTTTTTTTCGTCCTCTCAGAATTGATAGTTTTGGAAGCCAACGCGCTTTTAATCGATTGACTAATTGCCGGGGATGAGGCGGAGTGTCTGATGTCACCATGAATAAGTGATGCGTGGCTCACTCACTTGCATTAGTGCCGTGGAGGAGTGGCCGGAGGAGTCACAGGAGCTGCCCACCGGCTCCATTGGGAGGTGTCCGGTAGTCGGAGGGGGGGGGCGTATATACCGAATGCACAGGAAATATAGTGTTTGAAGAATGGAACGTCAGCGTGTGATGAAGAGCGAGTTAAATCAACATAAGATATTGGAAATCTGTAAAAATGCTTAAACTATTTTTTGTCCAACGAGGGGATCTACAAAGCGCAGCATCGTTATTATCTGCAGAGCCTTTATTGACTTTAATAATAAATGCCATCCAACAGCAGCAGAGAGATTTAAACGGTTCTCCAAAGTCTGCCTTAAGTGGTTCTTCAGTGACTAATAAGTGAGCTAATTGACAGAAATACATACTTATTCTGTAAATATTTACCTCTGTATTTATATTATTACATTCATTTTCTCTGCCTAATTTTATGTAACATACATTTATTATGATTATAAATTATCCCTTCTGTAAACAATACCTTTATTTTCATGATGGGAAAATCATTTTTAGAGTTTGAATGCACTTCTTTCAATGTGTCGGCAACATAAAATTACCGACACATGCCTCTGAGCATGGAGGCATTTAAACTGAAGCCCGGTGGAGTTTTTGCTCTCAACGCGTTGCCCGCTTGCCTTTCTTCAAGCATGAGAAAGGGCGGTTAAGCATGAAGTGACATTTGGAGAGCTGGATTTGTGCAGCAGGGGCCATGTTTCTGTCCACAGCACCGAAGGCCATCCGTGTAAAGGACTCTGCATACGAGTCTCCAAAGGCCGTACAGTAGTGCGGCCATTTATGGACAGGAGATTCATTAAAAGATGGCACAGGAGTGTGTCAGGCTCAAGTTTGAGTAATATAAACGGGAGAGAAAGAAGAAAGCCGGACTCGTTTCTGTAGAGATACAGGATCGCAGTAACAACAAAAGAAATAATAATAATGTAGATAAAAAAGGAGTGAGAACCCCTGTCTAAAGTGGGTAGCTTTGTGGTACTACAGTGTGTGTGTGTGTGTGTGTGTGTGTTTGTGTGCAAGCGGGAGGGAGTTTTGATTAAAGCCTCCACCAGATGGACCACAGCGGTCGCCCCGTGAGCGTGGATGTACCCCGACCGGGATCAAACGCGAGCCCCCCCGGAGCCCACTATGCCACTCTCGCCGATCCAATGACCCGCCGCCGCCCTGCAGCATGGACCCACAAAAACAACAAAACCACTGGGAGAACAAAAAAAATATATATCTCGGTCATTTTATCCATTTCTAAAGACTGTGGCTTTACGTCCACAACGCGACGATGAGAATAAAACAGCGAGACCAAACTTGGTGATCAGCGCGCGAGCTGCCGGGCTGACGTTTGAATGTCACCCCAAGCTGCGGACCCCTCTGTTGTCCAAATGGACACTAATCCACCAGAGTCCTGTTGAGAATACGCTCGCGGTGCCAGAACACACGCCAGAATGCACGGCCAATGCATAGCTAAGCCTCCCCCCTCCCCCCCCCATGGGCGCCTCCACAAACCTCCACTCGTTTGTGTTCGGGCTGCAGCCTCCAAAGATTGTTATTTATTTGTTTTATTCTAATGTGTGGATTCAATGTGGTAGTCATCCCCGAGCATTATTCTGAAAGAAATCTACAAAAGAGCAGACTTCACACGGCGATTGCCGGCGCACCCCCCCCCCCACCCACCCACCCCCTGTCACATCTCCTGCAGTCTGCAAAGCTCCAGCCACACCGAACGGCTTTGAGTGGAAGAAAGTGGCTGTGACAAATGCAGCACAGCCTTGTTTTCGGGATCAACATGAGGAGTTTATTCCTGATCTGAGGAGTTTCTACCGAGAGGAGGGGGGGGGGGGGGGGGGGGGGGGGTGACACACAGGCAGGGGCTAAGCTGACTGTACATCATGCCCACTGACACGGAGGGGAAGGGGAGAAAAGCTTCAACTTCATTAGTTGCATTTTACCAAAATACATATATATATATATATATATATATATATATATATATATATATTTGATACGTATTTAGGGGACCCAGTTCCCCCATAAAGGGCCTCTATGAATTCCCATATTGTCAGAGTGCCACGCCGAGGTTTTATTTGGGGTTTATGTTAGCACACAAAAAAAGCAAAATGACGCCGCATGGACCCCAGAAACGCTGAACCCGAAGCATTGAGGTGCATCTCAGTCAACGGTCGTCAGTCGTCATGTCGACAGGTTTTCACATATTGCGCTTTGTTTGCCATCAGGATGTCTCCATGAGTAAATGATCCGAATTTAAGGATTTTGGGCCTTAACGCGATTATATGCCCGAAAGAGAATTCACAAGATCCAAAAAAAGAGCGTACTCGCAGTCACGTCGGAATCCGGTTTGATGTTGAAATATTAGAGAAATGCTTGATGTCTTTGTTTGTAACAGCAAGCTGGATCATGTTATCAATGAAGGGGACGGAGGGGGGAAGGGGGGGGGGGGGGGGGCTCTCTAAATGCCTCCGAGGGCTCAACGTTAGCAAGTGTTTTTCTTGTTTGACTGGGATTCTCTTTCAGCGCACGCAGACTGCTCTTCTCATCTGCACCCGTTTACCTTTTCAGCGGCTGCCTGTGAACCCCGACTGTCCTACCAGGGTAATTTAACATAATTGTCTCTCCGCGGTTCACTCGGGGTTCCGCGGTGGCGAATCTGCTCCTCCCGCTGAAGAACATCACTTTTCCTCTTGGGAGAATCTTTTGTGGCACCAAAGTGTCGGCGCGACGTGGCGCGACGTGGCGCGACGTGGCGCGACGTGGCGCGGCGCCTCCCGGCTTTTGGAGGAGAGAGAAAGGAGTTGATTGGATTGAACGCAACAAAACAGCCATGCAGGTGGGCCTCTCCGCGCCCCTGACCGTGAAATTACCTCGAAAATCAGTATCCGCCATTGATTCGTGGAAAAAAACGAAGAGCCGGCAACAGAAGTCCGCCGAATATGAGGCGGCCAATCGCTGCGCCGCATGCAGCCTCGTCATGTCAGTGGCTGGCCGGGTGTCTGGTGCTCGGTGACGCGGCGAGTTTGAAGGCTGCGATTCTCATTTGTTGATTGTTACCGGCAGAGGGTGGACACCTGCCAGGGAGGGCCCATCATCAGTCCGAGTAGCACAGCGAGATGCTACTGCCAGAACTGTCCTTCAAGGGCGAATCAGAAGCAGCGTACTGAGTTCTGGGCTATTAGACGTATTGGGCTTCTTTTTTTACTGCCCGGGGTATTTGAAATTGAAGTCCACTGAGGCTGATAGGTACCGGTCTATTAAAACGTGGGGGGGGGGGGTGCCGTACAGTTTAAAAGGGGCGAAAATCAGATCAGGTTTGCGGAAAAACGCAGCTTTCCTCTTGATTATCAAGGTATTTTCTTCCAGCACTTTAAAAGGTAACACATCTGCTGGCTTCTTCGCTTTTTTCCCCCCCCACTTTAAATAGACCTCTTATTATGCGGAGTGAAACACAAGACAGGTGTTGAAATGCTGCGTCTGACAGTTAACAAGAATCCAACCACACTGCACACTGCATATTCAAGAACCTGCGGTGCCGGGGAGGGTTCGGAGGCCCTTTCACACTTGTTATCGGGATGCTACGCCTTCGGTGCTCCGGAAGTATATTGTGTACGAACTGTACAGCGCTTCCAGTGTCAACCATCAAGATCAAAAGAGAAAAACAGTCATTTTTCTGGGCGGCGGCAGAGATCTATGGCATCGCGAGTTTGTTTGAGGGAGCTAAAGTGAGTGAGAGAGACACCGCCAGCCTGCATTAATCCATTAAGATCTGTGACTAGAAGGGGTTTAGGGTGGAGAAGCATGGCAGGAGGAGTTCATGACAATCAGCCAGCTCTCTGCTGCTCCCCCCCCCCCCCACTGAATTAGCAGGCAGGAAGCACACGCTGCAGCACACGTGTGTGGGGTGCAGACCTTAAAGCTTCCACGCCGTCAGACTGCGACGCACTTCGGACTTGGACCGAAATGTCGTGGTTTGCGCGTGTATGGATTTAGTTGCATATGATTGTGTGTGTGTGTGTGTGTGTGGATGTGATCCAGAGCCAATCAGTGAGATGGGGTTTCTCGTTGCTGACGAGCTTGCCTGGCCTTCTTGGGTTAAAGCCACAAAAGCTTTTTAACTTTCAAGACTTTCCTAGAGGAAAGAAATATTATTTGCCTCCTCAGAAATTGCTCAGCCTCCGTCGTTATCTAAAAGGCCAAATAGTGCATCCAATCAAGGCATTTCAGTGTTTAGTGCAAAGTCATTAAGAAACCATAGTCTTTTCAACTCATCACCGTAATTAGTTCTTTGACATTTTTACGCTCAAGGCGTCATTCTTTTTACAGAGAGACGTAAACTCTCGGTACACAGCGTTGATTTCCATAAGATAATCAGCTACACTGCAATATCTCCAACATCCAGACTGTAAAGCCTCTCGGCGCGGATGCCCTTGACGGACCATCTCAACCGCTCCTTTCATCTGTCCAAGCACAATATTTCATTGCACGGTGTGTGTACCCTTTACTCGGACGTGGCAGCGACGCGGACCCATCTTGGGTATGAGTCTGTGTGTCACAACTACACACACACACACACACACACTCCAAAGAGCAGAATGTGTTTACAGCTAATTTACCGAGTAGGGGCAGTCACTCTCATTGCTTTATAAAATCACGGCCCTGTGGAGCAATTTAGTGAAACGTCAAGCCGACCAAGTCAACCCGGGAGAGACTATTGTCACTTTCCACACGCATTCTCATTTAGAGAAAAGGTTATTTTGGATCATATTACAGGGGGGGGGGGGGGAGGAAACCACATCCAAACACTGTCCTTGGTGAAATAGGAAAATGATCACCCTCCGTTTCCACCCCACATCGTAACCGTCTCTGAAGATCCACAGTTAAAAGTTGCCATATTTGATTCGCTCGTTGCCAAGTATCTCATTTAAAAAAAAAAACAATAATAATGATAAAAATGTGGTCCCAGATACAGAGACACGTAACAAAAGGAAAACAGACAGAGCTGCACTTCGGTTTTGATCCATTTTCTTTCTACATTACTCCTCCTCTGTTGTCTCATAGGCAGTGTGATCGGGACAAATCTCCAGACTGCGAGTGCCAGCGTATTCTATTCTACCTGAAACAATGGCCAGTTTGTTTAGTGATCTTTCCCTGTGTGTGTGTGTGTGTGTGTGTGTGTGTGTGTACCCACCTCTGTACTGCTCAGGCTTAATTGAAGGCATAGTGAGGATTGTCATTAGTATGTGAGACACATGGTTTCGCCGGGCTAGCTAGCTCTCTGCAGCTAACAAGGCAGGTGGAGGGGTCAAGGGGGGAAGTGGAGAGACTGGGAATGTTTTTTGAGGTTTTTTTTAGCCACGGAAATTGTAACTTCTCAACTCATATTTGTATGAACACACACGTTATACATGTAGTTTTGGAGTATCAGTTTATCGTACATTGTCCACAATATGGCTTTAAAATGTATTATGTTTGCAATGGGTCTTTAGTGCAGGGGTTCCTAAAGTGGGGTTTGGGGACCCCATAAGTTCTGTGGCACTGCTGGAGGGTTCACAAAATAATCATCTATAAATCATTCAATTGTGCTTTATTAAAACGTGAATAGCTACAGACGGGGGACATAAAACAAGCTAATTGTGTCCATTACTCCTAACTGCGTTAGCTCTGGGCCTATAGAAACTCAGATTTGATTGTGACATGGAAGAATTTAATTATTTTGAAGTTAAGGCACTTACTGAAATTCGGCTTCAGATTGGTAAATTTACCAATCTTGATTCATTAGGACTACGCCAGTCTTGCTACTCTTCCTTTTCTAAAAGCTTTCATGATCAATTACTTGAAAAGTAGGGTAGAATGCTTTCAATTAGAGTCTAAATGCAATTTGAATTTGCAAATGTCCTTGCTTTTGGACTAATAAATCCTTCTCATTTTATCTTTTCGTAGCATGATTCAAATTGAAATGAGCTTTTGTTTACCCCTATGAAACATTCATTTAGTATTTAGCTAAAAATGCTGAGGAGATAGTTCCTTTGACATCTAACACTACAGATCGTACTGAATAATGTGCTTAATTGGTGTAACGATATTGTGTAAGACCTTCATGTGGTGCATTATAACCACTAATTTGCCAATGGACCATCCAAACAAAGCGGGATCTTGAATGGCGACAGGTATTGGGGCAGAGAAATCTCTTTGGGCTTAATGGCTGTCCGATTACATTAACTCCTGTCAGGCTTCACACCACACAGCTGAATGCTAATTGAAACAAACCAGCATGTGAATAAGCTTTGGCTCACTGACTGCCTCTTGTTGCTTTGTTGAACACAAAGGAAACCGCATGTGTTGAGAAAGTGATTATGTTTTGATCTCTTGTCTGACAACTTCAAGAAATTGCCGCTGAAATAACAATTTGTCAAAAAGTCAGCTACATGTGGCCACATAGAGCATTAATGGCCTGCATGTGATTTGTGAAACAGTTTGTACATGCGTGCATATTGCGTGCGTGCGCTGGCACATTATTATGCTGGCGTGGGAGTCCCAGTATGTGCATTGTGAGTACATGCGTTTGTGGTGGTAAACATGTGTTAAAAGGTGCGAGAGCTCCCTCTTCTTGTGCAAGCAGGACAAAATCAACTTTGGAACACAATAGTGTCGACACAAGAATATTTTTTGTAATTTGCTGATATTATACGATTACATTGTGTATGATACTTCTCAAGACAATTGAACGTTTTGGGCGTTGCTTCATATGTTTTTGCATGCTACGGTTAGCACATTCTTTAAAGGCGGCAACTGCTTCGAGAAGAGCATTTTTGGGCGGTGTGAGCACAGACCCTTTGTCCAACAAGAAAAGAAAAAAAAAAAGAGGGGGGGAGAACATGGTCAAACCCCCCCCCCCGAAGCTACAATGCATATCACCTGTTTCCCAGACATGCGCCATACAGATGACAGAGAGGCGGTTACAGGAAAGGCGCGCGCGCGCGCTGCAATGAGCGGGTCCAGGTGAGGGACGATAAGTCACCTTCACTGTCTGTGCACGACGCTCGGAGGACCCCAGCAGCCTGCCTCCTTCGCTGCGCACCGCCCCCGCCGACGCCTCCGCAGCCAATGGGAGGCCGCGCGCGAGGTGACTGGACGTTCCATAAACGCCTATTTTGCTTTTTTTGGTGCTGGTGGAAAGGTATTCGGTTGTTTTCTCGTTGACTCTCTTACTCCAACGCGTTGTTATTGCGTGTGTATGTTTTTTTTTCTTCCTTCCGTTATTACTACTCTCGCAGAGCTTTTTTTGCTTCTTCTTCTTCTTCTTTCTCCCGCGGCGCACGGGACAAGGGCTGCAGGTCTTTCCACGCCCACGAGTCCGCTGCGTTTTAGTTTTTGTGCTCCGGTACTCCCGCTACAGCGCGGCGCGTCGCCTCTCTCTCCTCCTCCTCCTCCTCCTCCTCCCCGGCACGCTGCCGCTGCTCCAAGCCGACGCTTCTCACCGGCTCTCACGCTTCGGTCCGTCCGAGACTGCCGCGGCGGTCCGTATCACCCGACAGCCCGACACCAGAATGGTCATGGTGAGTAGATGTCGCGGAGTATCCTTCCGCCCACCCCCGGGTCGGTCTTTCATGTCACCTGTAGTATAGCCCCCCCCCCTCCCCGCCCGCCCGCTGCGGGCAGACAGGTAGTGCCGTGCGGGTTAGTTTTTTCGGTGCTTACACCGCACATAGCCTGTCGATATACGTATGAATTAAAAAAAAAATTAGAAAAGCCGAATGGATTTCAAGGCTCCACCTGTGCGGACAGGTGTGTGCCGACTGCACGTGCGTTTGTTTTGCACGCGCGTCCATTCTGATTTAAATCCCGCCAGATATGAATGAGGAATAATCTACATTCACACAATTTCTTTTTTTATGTATTTTAAACGACGTGTTGATATTTGTAGTATTTCAGAAACAGGCTATTATTCTAAACTAGAATTCCGTAAATGCGTCGATCATTACTGTTGTGGAACACAAACGGCTGTTGTTCTGTGAGTGTGTGTGTGTGTGTGTGTGTGTGTGTGTTTTTGTTTCGTGTGGAAGTAAAAGTGGGAATGAGCGCGCACAAAGCCATGCAAATGTTTTAATATGCACCCAGTAATGGCTCATTTATGTACACCGCGCTGCGCAGGCATCCTGTTAGGCCTACCGTATAGTGCCGGAGGCTGCGATCGCTCCCCCCGGAGCTCCGCTCCGCCCGGCTCCCTCCAGCACACACCTCAGCGGCGATTGATTGCTTTGCTGGGATCCAGAGAAGCTTTTTCTCTGCCAAGCCAGGCTGAGGCTGGCGTGTGCCGGCGAGGGCTCGGAGCCAGAGAGCGAAGGTGTTAACGCCGAGCGGAGGAGGAGGAGAAGGGGGGGGGGGCGGGTGTGAAGGCTGACAGGCAAGTCAGAAAGCCAATCAGAGGCTGCAAAAGAGAGGTGCGGGAGGGGATAGTGGGGAGAGGGGGGGGGCTCTGACCTTCCAGCAAAGCAGGCGACTGGGCGGATGGCTGTGAGGAGGAGGAGGGAGGGAGGGGAGGGAGGGGAGGTGAGCCCGGCTCTCTCTCTCTCTCTCTCTCTCTCATCCAAGCAAACCATTCTCCTCTCAGCATCAGCGGAAGAAGGCGATGCTCGCGTCGCGCTCCGCCAGTGTGCTGCTCCCCGCTCGCCGCTAAGACTCCAGCCCGAAAAAACCGGAAGAGAGAGCGAGAGAGAGAGAAAGGCACTGTGAGGAGAATCAGGAGACAGCATCAGAGGAGACCGAGACAGGAAGGGAGTGAGAGAGAGAGAGTAGGGGAGTTGTGCTTGCTGAGGCTTCAGCGGTTGCGTGAGGAGGGAGAAGAGAGAGAGAGAGAGAGAGAGAGAGAGCGTGAGACCACGGCCGGCGTCTCCCGAATGGAGTGGAATGGGTTTAAGATGGTAAGGAGAGAAGCCTGCCGCTCTATTCCGCCGCACACATCCTTAACCTTTGTTTGATTCCTAGAGCAGGTTGTGGAATTACTATCACGGGCAGTAGTTCGTACTCCAGCAGCGCAGGCAACCAATACTACAAAACTAGCTGCTGTGCAGAATGTTAAGTTCTTCCATACAGGGAGGTGGGCTACGGCACCGGGGTTAGACCTACCAGGTTTGGTGGGCGGGATGAGGAACGGAAGGGGGGGGGGGGTGGTGATAGGCAGGCGTGGATGGAGGGACGCAGCCAGACTTCCTAATAGAAGATGTGTGGAGGCAGGAGTAGAGGTTAGCAGGGATGGGGAGGGGAGCGCAGGGAGGGGAACAGCACCCATTTTATCTTCAAGCCAGGGCTGGAGGTGTCCCCCCCCCCCCCCCTCCCTTACCCACCTCCCAACCGCACCTTCCCCCCTTTCCTGCCTTTGCACCACTCTGAGATATTTCCCTGCGTATACATGTCTCATAGTACTGCAGCAGAGATGGAAGGCACGTTATTGATGCTGAATGTGCTGTGAGATGGGGGGGGGGGGTAGAACTGGACTATTGTGGATTTTGCATTCATGTATGCAAAGTAGCCCGTGTTGAATTATTCAAGTAGCCATGTTATCCGTCACCCTGCTTGTGATGCAGAGTGCGAGTTTTGCGCCTGTCCTTAAGTTGTGCCGGAGTCTGAGAACGATCACGCGCGCGCCTGGATGGCAACAGACGGTGATGCTGCGCAGGTTGTAGATTTCAACCCCCCCCCATCGCTTATATACGAGTGCTTGAGCGAATATGACCACGCGCTCCCGGTTTTGTGGTGTGCGAGTGTCGACGTGAGCGAAACCCTAATAACCCGCGAGCAATCCGCTTTGCTCGGCATCGCGAGCCTCAAACTGTCAATCTATTCATCCGCTCATAGCCATGACGTCCAAGACAGGTTGGCTAGCAAAAACCAGCGGCCACATGTTTCTTTCCCCTCGCGTCGTCTTCCCCGGTCATCTAAGACAGAGTTTCATTTAACCGCCAATATAGAGTCAATACAATGACTCGCACACGTGTGTGTGTGTGGTCGGCAAGTAAATGTTTGATTGTTTGCGTGTTGGCTTCTTTCCACTAGATGCATTCAAAATGCTGATTGAAACAAGGGTGACTTCCCCCCCCCCCGTCCTGGTGTGCTGTCGTGTCCCTGGATGCTCGCGGCTTGCGCCCCCTCGTGTGCGTGCACAGATGGCGGGGGGGGGGGGGGGGGGGGGGGCTAGCGGGAACGAGGAGTCGGGCGTGTACGGCGGAGAAAAAGGGTGTTTATCGTCTATAGCGTGGATATGGATTGGAATAGTTTACTAGTGGGGGGAGAGGATGGAGGGGATGGAGTTAAAGGGAGAATGAGAAGGAAAAGCCATCAGTATTGAAGGCATTAGATTCTGTGTGAGATTGCACCATAAAGCCTCCTGATGGAAAACAGTGGGGGACAGCCCATAATTTCACACACACACATACACACACACACACACACACACTCACGCACAAACAAACAAACAAACAGTGGCTTTAAGACCCTCAGGCAGAACACCACGAGCTCCAAGGTTACACATCAATGCTAATGAGGTGTGTGTGTGTGTGTGTGTGTGTGTGAGGAATTTATTAGCGTCACCGAGTGTGTGTGCGCTTGGTAATTTACATGTAATTGGTGATCAGAGACACATGAGCTAAGGATAGGTGCTTAGCTCTTCAGTCCTGGGGGTGATTATCGGTCTGCGGGACAACGAAGACGATTCTGCCGGCACAACGGAAACAGAAATGCTACTTCATTAGTCGCGTCACGCGGGAGCCTGTGACGCGCTGCGTCTGCCTGTGTTGTCGGTTCTGTGAGTGTGTCTACGCGTGCATCGGAGGAAAGGAGGGGGGGGGGGGGGGGGTTGACTGACGTGTGTCCAGCTGCAGACTGACGTGGTTAACTAGAGCCTCAACGCCAAGAAAATAGAGTCCGAGAGAGGGAGAAGTGGATCGAAACCACGAATGCTGGAGCATCTTTAGAAAATGACAGAGGAATTGGAGTTGAACCCGACACTAAGTTGCTCCCTCCTTATTGTTTCCTAGCTGACGTTAATCTGGAAACATTTAGCTTCTGTTAAATACATGGCTCGAAAGGATTGGTTTCCTTCACCATTTGACACCCCCCGTGATGAACCGCTCACAAACTGAGACGGACCACCCGGACTAGAGCGCTCCATCTCAGAATAACAAAACACAAGCCTTCCCGGTGGGCTTCTTCGCCTTTACAAAGAATCCTTAAAATGCTTTAATAGCAAATTTGACAGTTGATGTTATTTGACTTCTTGGTTACGTCTGGTTGTCTGGCTTTGTTACACGGAATGTCGTGTAAGAATGTCACATGATAGACTTTTTAGAATGAAAACCGGTTAAACAGGTAAGCGGACGCCTTTAGCATTCGTATGCTTATGTGTGTGTCATGTGTATAGTTGTGCTGCCATTAATGTTTGATCCGCCATTTAAGCTCAGAGGTCGCACTGCCGCACAGTAATTAGTCACCGAATGGTAAAATGGTGAATACGGGCGTTAGTTAATATGCACGTGGGTGCGACATGCGTTTGTTTGGAGTGCGTGTGTCCTCAGGTGTCTATGCTACTATATGTGTCCCTCCAGATTTAGGTAAGTGGCCCAGTAAAAAAACAATTAGTTGCAACAGAGATAATCTCCTCTTTTTCTCTGTCAAACCAATCAGAGCCGACTTAAAGATACACGAGCAATTCAGACAAAGACTGAATCCAAGCATATTGAGACAGACAGTATGGGAAATACATAATGTGTTGTTTTGAATAACAAAGCATGGAAAATATTCTCCCAAAGTGCAAACCTGAAAATCAGCATGAAATGTCCCTTTGACCGCAGTTTCTTGGAAACTTACTATGGAAACAGTATGATACACATAAAATCAATTTAGTATTACAACTACTTTGTAAATTGAATGCTATAATTAAACACCTGCAAAATTAAAAACAGTAATACTCAATTTTAAGAAAAAATAGGATTATTTTCTTGCAAAATATGTATTGACTGAATGACACTAGAATAAAAAAACTTCACTTTTAATGAATTATACGTGGTTGACTGGTGATTAAATAAACAACGGCGATTAAGGTAAAGATTGAATTTGTGTGTGGAAAGCCACATCTAAAAAACAATAAATATTTTGAAAGTGCATAACGCAGTATTTAGGCTGTACAGTGTCTGTATGAATATCGCAAGAATATCTTATTGTCTTTAAATGTCTTTTCCACTTTCCTTTAAACAAAAGCTAGATGGAAGCAGTTAATGAGCCAAAAGCCTGTTTGAATAAGAAGCTGCTGTAACAATCTCTGTCCCAATTAGCACGCTTTGGTTTTTAAATATTCCTTTTGTGTGAAGCCTAAACACACATGAAGACTCGCAAAACGGTCCCGTTGAAAATTTAATAGGCTTCCACAGCGATTTCCTTCATTTATTTAAAATGTGTCTTCTTTTTTTTTTTTTTTTGCCTCTCTTTTTAAAAAGCCAAAAAAATCTGAGAGGCATGGCAAGGGATTCCGCTGTGAGGGGCGCAGCGTTCACAAATACTAGACCTAATTCCTTTGGCAGCAGCTCAAACTGCTACAGACAGACACATAATCAGCTGGGGAGTGTTAGCGCCTCAGCCCACTAGCAAACACAGGACCGAGCCCTTGTTGTGCGTCGCTGCCTTTCAGAATAAATATCCCGATGGAAAATACAGCGGGAGGAAAGAATTCATGTGTGTGTGTGTGTGTGTGTGTGTGTGTGGCTCTTTGTTCAGTCAACGATACACAGAGAGAGAGAGAGAGAGAGAGAGAGGTGGGGGAGGGGGGGGGGGGGGGGGGGGGGAAACCGGCTTTTTTAGCTACTTTACTGCTCATTTTCTCTCTCTCTCCCCCCCCCCCTCCTTCTCCCTCTCCTTCCTCCCTTCCTGCGTTCCTCTCATCCTCCACTGTACCGTGTGTGTTTTGGTATTCTCGATGTTTGGATTTGAGTGGCAGGTTCTCCTAGGATGGCACACAAGCGGCTGACTCGTCTCATCTGCATTTTGCATCCGAGGGAAAAAAAAAAAAAAGAAAGAACAGAAAGCAGCGGAAAGCTTCAGCAGTCAAGCAGGCTGAGTGTGTGTGTGTGTGTGTGTGTGTGCGCGCACATTGCCTGTTGTTTGGCTTTTGGCAGCTTAACCGGGCCCAGCGCTGTTGCCGTGTAATGTTTAAAGGACATTTCAAGGTCACGCTTTCGACAGTCTGCGCCGCCTCTGCCATATTAAACATTCACATATTTCTGTAGCTGGATGAATTATAGATTTAACATGCAACTGAACACGCCACCAAATGGCACCATTGTGGATGGTAATAGACACATCAGGGCTCACAAATAAGGCCTCCCCCATGGCGGCCTTGCAATGAAGCGATCTCAGAGAGCGGAGGTAGACGGTTCTTTTTGCAAGTCACTGTGGTCAGTGACTCATGAAGATCGGGGGCCACTGTACGTAAAGATCATAATACCGCGGCTGACAGCCTACATCTAAAAAAAGAAAAGGCTCTCTCCTCGTGAATTAATAAGAGAAAATCCGGAGTAATGTG
The DNA here is from genome assembly GCF_949316345.1 of Pungitius pungitius. Taxonomy (NCBI): domain Eukaryota; kingdom Metazoa; phylum Chordata; class Actinopteri; order Perciformes; family Gasterosteidae; genus Pungitius; species Pungitius pungitius. The sequence goes on along the minus strand of NC_084906.1, from coordinate 17,009,223 downwards.
ACGCGACTTGACTAATTCCTTTCGGGTCTGGCCTTTTCAGGAGGTAGAACTCGCGAGACCAGAGGTGGCCAACCAGCCACGTCTAATGCCGGTTTCCCTTCGAAATCGACAGGGAGCGCCGTCCTCCCCTCGCGGTATAACTAAGGGAAACCGGAGGGAACGTTCCACGCGATACCTTATCGACACTGATGAACGTCAACTGTCAAGTAAATATCGAGCGGTAGAGAACGGAAGAAAAAAGTCCCTAAAAAGGAGAGGAGGAGGAGGAGGAGGAGGAGGAGTAAGCGAGCGAGGAAATGAGATAAAGCTGTCTGCTATCTCCTGGCTCTGCTCCGGCGCGCGCGTTGTCAAAGCTGAAACGCCGTTGGAGAATTTCCTCCGCGGCAAATCGGTTAGCGGCTTCTGTACGTCGCCTACATGCATATACACTCACCGGCCACTTTATTAGGTACCCCATGCTAGTAACGGGTTGGACCCCCTTTTGCCTTCAGAACTGCCTCAATTCTTCGTGGCATAGATTCAACAAGGTGCTGGAAGCATTCCTCAGGGAGTTTGGTCCATATTGACATGATGGCATCACACAGTTGCCGCAGATTTGTCGGCTGCACATCCATGATGCGAATCTCCCGTTCCACCACATCCCAAAGATGCTCTATTGGATTGAGATCTGGTGATTGTGGAGGCCATTTGAGTACAGCGAACTCATTGTCATGTTCAAGAAACCAGTCTGAGATGATTCCAGCTTTATGACATGGCGCATTATCCTGCTGAAAGTAGCCTTCAGAAGTTGGGTACATTGTGGTCATAAAGGGATGGACATGGTCAGCAACAATACTCAGGTAGGCTGTGGCGTTGCAACGATGCTCAATTGGTACCAAGGGGCCCAAAGAGTGCCAAGAAAATACTCCCCACACCATGACACCACCACCACCAGCCTGAACCGTTGATACAAGGCAGGATGGATCCATGCTTTCATGTTGTAGACGCCAAATTCTGACCCTACCATCCGAATGTCGCAGCAGAAATCGAGACTCATCAGACCAGGCAACGTTTTTCCAATCTTCTATTGTCCAATTTCGATGAGCTTGTGCAAATTGTAGCCTCAGTTTCCTGTTCTTAGCTGAAAAGAGTGGCACCCGGTTTGGTCTTCTGCTGCTGTAGCCCATCTGCCTCAAACTTAGACGTACTGTGCGTTCAGAGATGCTCTTATGCCCACCTTGGTTGTAACGGGTGGTTATTTGAGTCACTGTTGCCCTTCTATCAGCTCGAACCAGTCTGGCCATTCTCCTCTGACCTCTGGCATCAACAAGGCATTTCCGCCCACAGAACTGCCGCTCACTGGATGTTTTTTCTTTTTCGGACCATTCTCTGTAAACCCTAGAGATAGTTGTGCGTGAAAATCCCAGTAGATTAGCAGTTTCTGAAATACTCAGACCAGCCCTTCTGGCACCAACAATCATGCCACGTTCAAAGTCACTCAAATCACCTTTCTTCCCCATTCTGATGCTCGGTTTGAACTGCAGGAGATTGTCTTGACAATGTCTACATGCCTAAATGCACTGAGTTGCCGCCATGTGATTGGCTGCTTAGAAATTAAGTGTTAACGAGCAGTTGGACAGGTGTACCTAATAAAGTGGCCGGTGAGTGTATGTATGCAAGGGGGAGTGTCTCCCCCTGGGCATTTTTCAATTACCGTACGGCAGCAGAGGGAAAGGGGGGGGGGGGGGCATTAATCTGCTCGTTTGAATGCACGCCACCGTCCTAACGGCCGAGCCGGCGGGCCTCATCTGTCAGCTGTGCCGGTACACGTTCCGAGGCTTTGGGTGTCTCTCGCCGCTCGCCCCCGCCGCGGCAGAAGCCGTCTCTAGATTTGCACAACTCTCGAGATTAGATCCCCCCCCCCCAGAAAACGGGCTCGGTACAATTGCTCTGAATTGATTGGGTAATGAAGAGTAGAAAGCAACTTAATGGTTTAGCTGTGACAGCATATTTTCAGAAAAAAGCATGAAGAAATCCGTCCTACAGGTTGATTGATGTTGCTGAATAATTGAGCTTATAACTATACCAAAGACCAAGAAATGAAACTACAAATGACATTTTGGATATTTCATAATGTCACTCAGCATACGGAGAAGGTTGCCAGGAGATTTGCCACAGGATAGATATGAATATTTTATCTCGTCGTCCCCCTCCTCAACATCTCCATGTAGTTTTGATTTATTCATTGACTCCATCAAACTGTTCCCTCATTAAGACAGATGACTGACGGCTGTCCTTTTGCCTCGCAGCTATTTGATTATATGAACTCCAGTTCAGAGCTAGATCAATAACCAGATTAGCGAGACACACACACACACACACACACACGCGCTGCCACGCCCTCTCACAGTTCCCAGTGCTGTGGGAGAAATTCACCCGTCGGTCGGATCGTGTCTATGTGATTTAGCATTATGCCCTCACTGCAAGGCGCACGCACGCGCACACGCACACACACACAGGCAGGCATCGTCTGAGATGTAGCTGATGGGGGAAAACCAGTGATTGGATTAGGAGGGCCCTGCCTCTGCTTAGCAGCAGGGCCGGTCTGCCTCCCTCTTGTACTCGGTGCAAACTGTACGGCAGCTTTGTGTTCTTACACCTCCAGGCAGGTTTTTGAATAACTGTTCCACAAAGCCAATATTACCACTTCCAGCCTCAAACCAGTTTTAATTCAAACCTACTGAGAATTATCATTAAGAATGGAGTTCAGTCAAAGGAGTTTACAAGTTTCTTATTTAGGTGGGGGAACAATCTTTTCTTCATTTGGGCCCTTTATAGGTGCACGGAACGTAGCACGAGTAGGCTGGAGCATTCGAGGAGTGTACTTTCTAGTTGGCTGAATTGCTTGTATCTAACCTGATACATGCAGTAGCGTTGTGCAGTCGGGTAGTTGCGTGTGAATGTGTGCGTTGCTGCCCGTTTTGCATTGTTTACGTACATTCCGGGGTCATTTCGGCACATTCCGCTGAAGATAGCAGATTGCTTCTCTAAAATGGCTGGTTGCCTGCACAGGTGCGTGGCCCGCGGTCACCTGCCAGCTACCTGCGGAGGTGGCGTCCTCGCTCTTGACAAGCGGCGCTGACTCGGGAAAGATCATCCCGCTCTCTCCCTATGCCTCACTGTCCCAGCACGGCTAAAAGCAACTTCAGCTCGACACGGGGGAAGAGCACTGCACGGAAACACGAGCTATTCCCGGAAATGGTGCAGGTCTATTTGTCGTAGCAGTGCTGTAGACCCGGGCGTAGTGTCGCAAAGTTATTGATACACAATTGTGATCTTTCAGCAAAGATGATCTTTCCCTAATGACAAAGGCGGAGAGAGAAGACTTAATATCCCAGGAACACTTTGAGGGAATATTCTCAGGTTTGGCCACCTGAACTCAAGGTTGAACTGATTTGATTTGTGGTCAGAGGTCCAGGTAAAATTTTGCAACATTCACAGTTTTTCTTCATCCATTTTCATCCATAGTTGCTTTCTGGAGCCTCGGATCACCATCGATCATAGTCAAAAGTAACACAGCAAGATGCTAAATTCCAATGTGAAACTTTATCCTGCTTAAAAAAAAAAAAAAGATTAATACTAACTGAATAGGCCCTGCATGTAAGATGGATATCGTCTCCACTAAACCTTTAAGTACATTAATGATGTTTAATTGGGATAAAATCCACGAGACGTTGATTTAGCCTCTTTAATCCGACGAAATGTCCTCGCTAAGGGCTTTGACGGCGATCGCTCCCATCCGTCACACCGGGGGATTACAGCAGGACGGACAGCGATGCACAGCGGGGACATCTCGCTGATTTGACTGAACTGGGAGAGAGGAGATGCTGGCAGCAGAAGCTCGATCTGGCACGAGGGCTGCCAAGCTGTTGATGGGGATTTGATGCTGTTGGAGGGAAGGTTTCTGCTGGAATGATGTTGCCGCCTTGATGTGACGCTGTGGATTGGATAGAGAAATGGGGGTCATGGGGCCTCAAAACGAGGGACTGCTCCTGGCGCCTGAGTGCAAAAAGGGGAACTGTGATGAGAACCTGCGAGGTTGGGGCTGGGACCCAGGGACCGGGACTCCGGTTGACAGGCCAGGCCTTCAATTCCAAGGCCTGGTCCCTGCGCTGCAGGCGTCAGCCAAAGAGCTAGGCAGGTGTCCAACTGATCTCACACCCCCACAAAGGGAGAACTGTAGAGCACCAGTCACTGGAGCTGCACAAATTGAAGTGTCATCTCCAGAGTGAAGATGCTCACCAATTTTCTGCATGCGTTGGTGCAGAGTTGGGATTCAGCCAGTGGACAAATGGCTCTAGTTTCTCCCTCAGTTTGGATGAGCAAAGGAGACCATGCTGTGTGTGTGTGTGTGTGCGTGTGTGTGTTAGAGAGAATGTGACTGTATATAGAGAGCACTGCAGGTCATTGTCCTTGAATGATGGTTTGTCTTTTGACTGCCCACAATCTGTTTTTGAGAGTCTTTTTAATTAAAGATATTTAAGGGAATACAGTGAGAATAGAATGGAACAAGATACATCGATGGGATTATGATCCTCAAAATGCAAAATTGGGCAAAACTGAAGATTTCAGAAAGATGGGAAACTAAGTGAACAATGCATCAGATAACTCACATTTGAAAACAGCAATCTCTGCCAAAAAAATCATGATTGTGAAATGTCTTGAGGTTATTATATAGATCCTGTCTGACTAACCCCTCTGCAATTGGTTGTATCCTTTACTTACTGAAGCTTGTGCAGACTACCCAGGGACAGTGAAGGAGCGAGTGGGAAAGCAGCATCGATCTCAACGAAAGTCTGAAACACCACAAAAGAGGAAAAAACGATAAAAGGGGGAGTCAAGCCAAAGTTAAATGAAAAATTGCCTACATCCACGTCTGGCGTGGTCTGAAACATTTATTATTCCTAGTCACACAGAGAGAAAATAGTTGCAAGAAGCTAGAAGAAGAGAATAATCCATTCGGTAAAGCAGATGCAGATCGATGAGACTGGAGGCAGGCAGGCCAGGGTGCAACAGAGGAGTGTGTGTGTGTGTGTGTTGAGTATCCGTAATGTGTCTCTGAGCTTGCGTGCATGAGACGTCCCAGATTACTTTCCTCCGATTGATCCGGCCCAGCATCCGTCTGACCCCTAGGACATTTCAGAGCTCGGAAGATGCTGTCGGAGGTGGATCGAGGGCGGGCAAGAGAGGAAGAGAGAGAGAGAGAGAGAGAGACAGACGCCCAAGAAGAAAGGGAGAGGAGAGAGAAAAACTAAAATCAATAGCACAGAGAGCATTACAGGGAGCTCGACTGGCCGAGGAGTAAAGTCGTATAAGTCGTATAAGTCGTATTAATCTCTATGTGTCTCAGTCAGTTTGATAGGAACTCCAATTCAACCACTTTGGAGGAAAGAGCGGGAGTTTTTGCAGGTGATGCGAGGAATTGAAAAGGGACGCGTGGCACAGGTTGTCCATGTTTTACGTTGTCGTCGTGGGTCTCGTATCGAAAAAGAAAAAACCCTGCGAGCCATAAGGAGATCACTAATAATATCTGAAGCGAGAGGGGGGAGGCCAAGCCTCCCGAGTCAGATGGTTTGCATGTTTGGCTCCATTTTGTAGCTGCCAGGCAGTGGAGAGATCCTGCAGCATACTGTCTACTCCGCAGTCACTCCAGCCTCCATCTACCCCGGCCAAGTCAGGCTAAATTGATTGTCTAAGCTCTGCGAGAGGAGGAGGAGGAGGAGGAGGTGGAGGGAAGCCTGCGCCAGGCCAGCATTACAAAGTGCTGTTTTTTACTGGTAAAAAACGCAGCAGAGGAGTGACGAAGGTGAACAGGACAGGGAAGGATAACACAAGCTCCTTGGTAGTTTCCCCTTTTAGCTTGTGCCATAAGTGCCGTGAGACTGTGGAGGAGAGACCGAGATCCCATTTGTGCCCTAATGTAAAAGAACAAAAAGACTCGTACAATTGATTCGCACAGAGTAAAGGAAAACTAAAAAGAAAACCGATGTTCACTTCCCCCGATAAGACGCGTCCTATTCGACTGCAGTGCCGGGCCACCATTGGCCGAGAGCCCAAGGAGACAGGAAGCACTTTTGTGGCATCAAATATTAATGGCGTTATAGAGTGTATCGATTATATAATACGTTTTCCCAGCATCTGAGCACGGACTGAAATGTATTCCCTGAATAATTGAAAATGTATCCATGAGCAGTTTTTCATCTCAATGGTTGGTGGATGTAATTGCATTGCACCCTTATTCCAGTGTTACTTGAGATTTTATCAGAAGACGCACGTGTGCGCTCATGTGATGAACGCGAGGGCAGCGGGGGAAAGATGAAGAAAGATGAAATTGCGTGTGCGTTACGCCCGAGACGGTGTTTGTTTTGCCAAAACGGCTCGCGCCATGAATATTGAGCACCGAGCAGCGCAGACACTCGCGCCCACTTCTGACAATGCTCTCTCGCACTATACGTCCGCTGTCGAAATGGAGACGCATGCATCTGCTTGCCGCTTCTTGCAACCGCGTGTGTGTGTGTGTGTGTGTGCACGCCGCCGCCTCACTGGGCTCGCTGCGGCGCTCCATTCCCCTTCCATCTCCCTTTCGCTCTTTCCAACTGGCTTAATAATTCACCTGGTCGGCCTCGGCCCAACTGCGTGAGCTGGACCTATCACAGCTAAAAGTTTCACACGGTTTTATTCTAAATCTAAATTTAAACTGAAACTTTGATTCACCAAGTAGAAACGGACTGGTATATTTTACTCCACCTTTATTCAACAGTTACCCCAATTCCCCCACCTGACTAAAACAAAGCTGCCTCGACTGGATATTTCTACGGGGTCATCCCCAAAATATCCCAGAATTCATGATTTACCTGTCAGCTAGAAATGATATTCTCCGTCGTCTCCTGACCTTCCTGCCCTTCTGCATCTGCTTTTTCCCTTTCAAGCTGACAGTTCACTCTCATTTAGACCTCCATTATGCATTTCTGCTCCAGTTTACAAGACACATTGACAACAGAGCATGTACAGCCCTTTTCTCTACTCCCCCACCTCTGTCTATCTCTTTCTTTGAAGTATTGGAAGTGTCTTCCCCATTACTCAGCCCTTGCCCCCCCTCCCATCTGATCTCTCGCACCCTTTCTTCATCTCGCTGCAGGAGTAAATGAAGGCAGAGGTCATCCCTCCTCTCGTCCTCCTCTCCTGCTAAATTGGCTGCTTGTAGCATCCGCGGATATCTGCGGGCGTTTAAGCCGCCCCCCCACCCCGCTCTGCAGAGCTAGTGAACCGACTTCCTGCTCATTTGTGGCGTTTCTGTCTCCTCGACCACGGACTTGTTTACCCAGAGAGAGCATGAGGGGAAACCCTCATTATAAACCCCGCCAAGGTCACTGTAGTCACCACGCCAATCTGCCACTTTCGACACACGCGTGGAATTTTATTCAATTAGTCTCGACGATTATTAAAACAGATGGGGGGGGGGGAAAACATGGAAGGAATACTCTTCATTCATCCCCATTTCTATTTTAGAAATTCCATTCTCACATTTGTCTCAACATTGTCCCCAGGGACAAAGCCCTCACCCACCTCACCGGTCACACTGACCAAACCCATCGGGAGCCACCTGTCTTTGTTTGACTGGTGGACTACACGAGGTGCATCTGTATTTTTTTTCCAGTGAGCCGCCATCCCCCCCCCATCACCCTCCACACCCCACCCCACACCTAACCCTGCAAAGTGAGTGTATGATGTTGACAGTGGGCCCTGCGCCCCTCCCTCCCTGTGCTCCGCTCCATAGGGGTCGACAGAGACACAGTGGCGTCAGGCAGAGCTCCCACAGCTCCAGGGCTGGGCAGAGAAGGGATTGCTGACACAGCCAAAGATGGTAAGGAGACGAACGGATGGCCCGTCCACCCCACACACCTAATGAAGCAATGTGATCTGATAATGTACTGTGTGATACGCATCCTGCTGACGGGCCGTCGCCACTGGAGCAGAGATTGACACGGGAGAGAGGACCGGGGGGAGGGGGGGGGGGTTGCTACGTTAAAGGATACGCGGTGGGACACAATAATTAGCGGCGGACGTGTTTATCCATTGAGAACGTCCATTTCTGAACGTGTTGATGTTTAAGGGCTTTTACGACCATCCCTTCAAAACAATTGTGCTGTTCCGCTTTCATTAAAACATGCTGCAACCGTGGGCATTTCTGGTGGGCCTCTACTCCCTTGCAGACACTTACTCAAGTTGCTCACGAGTGTAACTTGTCCTCTGTTGCCCCCCTCTCTCCTTTTATTGAGCACTCCAGCACTCATTAAAAATGAATATGTCCCCCAATGCACTTTATAGCAACTGTAGCTTCAGCATTGTTTGATTCCAGCCCAATCACTTTGTCATCCTTAAAGGGACAGTGTTCAGGATGTGTGGCAACCGACTGAACTCCTCCCTTTCTAAGACTATGGTCACATGGGCGGGTCAGTCTCTTCTTTAGCAGAAAGAAAAACACAAAAACAATAGTTTCCGGGCATTTACACTCGAATGACAGTTGAGGATTTCGTTCATTTTCTGCTAGTAGATCCCCAGAAGTACTGCAAGGTTTTCCTTGAGGAGGCCATTTTTATGATTCATCAGCTATCTTCCAAACCCCCGGTGGGCATTGCCATCCTCCGTGTCGCATGTGTCCACGTGCACCCTGCAGCTGGAAGCCAGGTGCTGGTGCCTCTGGCTCATACACCAGCGTAGCATTGCCCCTCGTGAGCAAGAGGAAGCTGCATCCCGAAGAGCGCTGCGTGTCGCACCGAGTCAGCAGGACGGCGCGTTCTGCGCCTCAGTGGGAGTGCTCACGGCCGACATGAAGTGGACTGCCGAGCAGCGCAAATTCTGGTGGGCAGGGTCCCCGTTAATTAGAGGCAGCCATTTTGGTGTGAAAAAAAAGTCCTCAGAAAACGTCCCATGGAGTTGAAAGTCTTACTGACAGAATGCAACGCGGCGGGGAATGTAAACAGATTTAATAAGGCCCTCTCCAATCAGCTCTGTTACGGCTAGATGCCATTCTCTCCTTCCAACCCCCCCCTCTCTGTATCTCTGTCTGTCTCTGTATCTCTGTTGTGGTGGAGCGGTGAGTGAGCAGGAAAGGATACTGTCAAAAGAACAATTTGCATGCAGCTCTCATCTTGAGAGCTTTTAGACATCTCCCTGTCTGTTTGTTTTCTGCTGTGGGTTTGGGCCATTGTTCTGTGTGTGCATGGAAGTGTGTGTGTGTTTAGTATGGGCTTTTCCCCCTCTCTCCGCCTGTGCAACACTGTATGTGTGTGTGTGCGGAATGAGAGGATGAAAGCAGATTAAATACTGACATTTGTGTTGCTCAGGCTTCTAAACACTTGGCCTGAAGGAAAAGAAGAGCACTAGCCCCTTTATAAGATATTCCTCAAGTCAGAGAAAAGATGGCCCCCCCCTACGACATCTCATGGCATTTTACCTGTAGATATTTTATTTGTTATGGTAGGAATATATTCTAACTGCATAAATATTTTTTAGCTGCTCATTCAAATTTACTGCACACCCTTTGACTTTCTTTCATCATCATTTTCAAGGTGGCAACTTAACAGTTGTATTATAATGTTAGAAGTATTCATATGAGTGGTGTTTGTTTATTGACTAAAGGGTTATTTGTAGGCCTGTTTTCTATTATCATCATCATCATCATTCCAGCACGCAGGTAGATAAAAGCAAAGGGATTATAGTTTAAATGCATCGTAAATGTCTAAAATGGTTTTGAAAACTATTTCCGGGAAACTTTTTAATTCTGCTTGGAGATTTATTATTAGAACAGATCCAGTCTTTTGATAATCCAGAAATAGAGCAGAACACGTGCCGCTCCTCCTTTGCTAAAACCAGCCCTGCTTCCGAGTGCAGCCTGTCTGCGGGTACTTAATGGTTAAAAATAGACCAGGAGCTGAATGGTTGAGTGGGGGAAAGGGAGAGATCAGAGAGATGACTTTAAAAATTGGATTGAATCAGATTGAAGAATATCTGCATCTTAATTTGGTTTGCAGCACGTTTGGTCACTGCGCTGCCCGTGCAGATTTCGGAAGGGAACTTTGTGCGAGTTTGTGTGAGCCCGCCAATTTTGTCGAATGTCAAATTTGCAGGCGCATGGTACAGGATCGATTACCAGCGCGCGAGGACAGTGCAGGACGTTAAAGAGATGATGGCGATTCGGTCCGGTTAGGCGCGAGTCAAGATTGAACGAGGCTCTCTACACATTTATAACGTCAACAGCATCAGAAAAATTCATTCTTTTAAAGAAAAAAATATTGTAATGCAAATGCATGAATAATTTCACCTCACACATGACTTTTGTTATGTTGCTATAATAATAAATAATGTTTGCTAAGAATAAGCCTTTCTATTAAATATGTATCGGAGTGCTCTGGTGGAAAAGCAAAGTGCAACCTCCCTCCCTCCCTCCCTCCTCCGCCTCTCACTCCTTCACCTTCGATGTTGTTCGCTCACACTCACACAGAGCTCAAAGTTTAGTTTGAGCACTTTGATCTTGAGGTTCTCCTTCGCAAAACCAGATAAGAAAACACAAGGTTCTCCCTGCCACGGCGGCAGCATCAGCCCAGGAACTGTTTGGAGACGCTTCTTGCTGCCTTAACTAATGTCCACCCATCCCTGGTTCTCCTTGTACGGACCTTTTCACAGCCATGTGTGAATTAAAAACACGCTTGGCCTGCGCGGCTTCGGGACGAGTTAGCGTGGTTGTTGCATGTGTGTTTGTCACAGTCAATATGCCAGTGGTCGCTTGTAGTAACAAGAGAATAGAAATATAATATAATGTATAAATGTACCTTAGGCTTTTACATTCTCCCAGACGGACGGACTGGAAGCTATTCAACCTATCCACTAGTGCCAGATCAATAAAGCTTGTGTTTGTGTGATGATGAACATGATGAACCCAAAAGTCGATTAATAGTACTTGATGTTCTTTACAGGGTGACAGATACCTGTAGCGTGGAGTTGTCCACACTCAGTGTTTACGAACTATAAAGTTGCGTGACATGAGGGGCAATTTGATTTTCACCAGCGTAAACATTTGTTGTTAATTTGTCACAAATATAAACTTGAACACCATCATTACTAAACGCCTCAGCATTATGTATTCGTGTTTGCTCTGCTTTTAAATGAGAAAATCAAAATATATTCATTATATACCTGAAAAATCATCACAGATGTGTTGAACCCAAAATGTGTTTTGTAAATACATTTAATATCAACCTGCAGGAACATAGAATGCCACTTAACAAATTCAGATAGCATGAACTAACAGTTGAACTAACGTAAATGAAAAAACACCTTCAGCAGACAGTTTGTCTGCACCCAAAGTCCACGAGAGTTTCTGCAGAAATGAGCCATCCCACAATCCCTGTCAGGCAAGAAATAATTGTTTGAAAACTCAAGTTATTCATGTGCAAAGCTGGTTTAAAACCCTTAAAATGTCTAGAAGCAGGCCTTTAAAAAACCTTTTTACCCAAACAGTTGATTTGACTAAATGCAAAACAGTGATGCTTTTAGAAAATGTATTTAAAATATAACCACTTTGTTCGATTCTTGTGTTCCTTCCTACATATTGAGTTTTTAAATTGTTTAAAAATAAATAATAAATGTGATTCCTCCTCCTCCTCCTCCTCCTCCTCCTCCTCCTCCTCCTCCTCCTCCTCCTCCTCCTCCTCCTCCTCCTCCTCCTCCTCCTCCTCCTCCTCCTCCTCCTCCTCCTCCTCCTCCTCCTCCTCCTCCTCCTCCTCCTCCTCCTCCTCCTCCTCCTCCTCCTCCTCCTCCTCCTCCTCCTCCTCCTCCTCCTCCTCCTCCTCCTCCTCCTCCTCCTCCTCCTCCTCCTCCTCCTCCTCCTCCTCCTCCTGCTGCTGCTGCAGATCATCAGTAACATGGATGCCCCAGTGACAAACGGGCCCAGCGGAGGCGGCACCACGGCCAACGGGCCGACCACCAACAGCCGCGGCTGTCCCTCGCCCATGCAGACCGGCCAATCAAATGACGACAGCAAGACCAACCTCATAGTCAACTACCTGCCCCAGAACATGACCCAGGAGGAGTTCCGCAGCCTGTTTGGCAGCATCGGCGAGATCGAGTCCTGCAAGCTGGTCCGCGACAAGATCACAGGTAGCGACCGCGTTGCCCTCGGATACCGATGCCTTTTTGTTTCCCCTCTTCGTGAACACACACAGTGATCCGCTTGGCTTTCGCAGGATTTGAGTTGTATCCAAGAGGTGTAGGATTATTTCATTGTATTTCACCGTCAGTCTTTGGGCTGTCAGTGGCAACATGATGCATGAGTTTAGGATATAATGCAGTATACGTTGTGATGAATTGTTAGTTCCCAGGGCTATTTAGCCAAGAGGAGCTACTGTACCAAGCTCATGCAGAGAGATGATGTTAAATGAAATCAACAAAGCACATTTTTTTTTAAATCATTGTTTCAATCCTGTTCTAATATTTCATTTGGTGTGTTTTGGAGTAATATTTGCGGTAGCCAATTGGTTGGCAACAATAATAAACGGCGTAGATCGGTGTTCACACACTGCTAGTAGATCAAAGGCGCGTCTAGCTGCAGAGAGGCAACCGTGCGCCGTGTGTTGAACGAAGACGCACAATAAATTAGGAGACGAATAGTTCACTTCACGCAAGTGTACACAAGCCCGCGGCTCAACACCATCCCGAGCATGTGACGGTAGTGTTTGTTCGTCTCGCGCATTGTCTTCTTGGAGGAGAAATCCATCTCTGCCCTCCGTGTGTGTTCAAGTGCTGTGAGTCAGCAATGCGGCAAAGTGCCACATGTTCTCCAGAGGTGTTTAAATTAAGCAGCACTTCGCGGTGCTAATCATGGCTGTAATCTGGGCGTAGTGGCTGTGTGGGTGGCCGTACAGCAGATGGATCAGGGGAAGGGGGTGGGGGGGGGGGGGGAGGGGGGGGGGGGGGGGAGGGGGGGTTGGTGCAGCTCTGCGATAATGCTCCATAATGGCTTTCATTTTAGATCCTACTTACTGACACTCTTCTCCTGATAATCTCATTAAAGAGCACCAGGCTGGCAGGCGGTGGGAGATCAGCGAGCCAGTCTCAGAGAGCGGGCGAGGCGCAGGGAGTAAACACACGTACACAGAGATGTCCCCAAACACAATCGCCACGTTCCATTTTCTGTATAGATGAAGTACAGCCGAAAGGCCAATAGTGGTCAAGGGGTTGATTGTAAAGCAGGAACTAGCCCGGCCATTCCCGCCCCCTTCTGTCCTCGGGCTCCACAGCACTGCAATTCCCTCTCTAGGACCATCTTCTCCTCCTCTTCCTCTTTAATGGGCCACAAAATGGAGCCTGAGAGTCAGATACACCCGGATAATGGAGGATGCTGTGTACAGAAATAACACTGCGATACCACATGCTATCACCATCACCGTGTTCCCTCTCTCTCTCCTCCCGATTTGCCCCTCATGTGTAATTTGCCAAGCGGCATGGAGGAACCAAGCCGATGTTTGGAGGGAGTTTAAAAAGGAACAGAATTGCTGTAAACCTGCCTGGGCCCTAAATGGGGACCGTGAGGGGAAGGGAGGAATTTGTTTGTTCGCTCACTTCTAAACCGTTTAGGCTACTTCTTTGCTCTGCACTACAAGGGCTATCTGAGGACTGAGCATCAACGCTGAGTTATAAATAAATCCCACCCTCCCTCAATTGCCCCCCCCCCTCCGGTGTAGGCCTGTTTTACTCTCCCTCGGGTGCAATTTCCTTATGCAAACTTTTTAGGCTAACAAAGCACAGATTACCTTTTAACAGGGAATGCCAAGAGGCTTTAGACTCTCACAGTCATCCAAATGATTACAGACTAAGCCAGGTTTGCCGTCAGGGGGGGGGCGAAGAGACACCTGTACCCTTTCTCCCTTTCAAGACGGATCAACGTCTCTTAAGGATTTAAAAAAAAAAAAAATGTTTCATCGGAGTGAGTCAAGACCGAGGGGATATTTATTTTTTACCGTGTTGGATTTTCAGCAGGAAGCTGAAGTTTTCAGTAGCTACACATTATTCATCCTGAGGGGGGGGATATTAAGGACTTCATATTCCATTAAGGAGTGCAGAACAAAGTATAGTTTTTAAATATTTTATCGTTACAAGTGTGAAGTTTCCCGCCATCATATTCAAAGATTCAAAAAACGGTCCTTTTCTAGTATACATACATTTTGCGATGCACAGTACTAACGGACCCTGTGGGCGTACGCGTAGCTCCAGCCGGTATAACGCCCCCCCCCCCCCCCGCCCGCACAACTGCCTCTGCCCGACGGGCTCATAACGCGGCAGAGAGACATGCAGGTTAATCTTTTATTAAAGGCTGGCTCACACGCACCTAGCTGCGGCCCACACAAACCTGCACACAAGCCCCGGGGCCTCCGGGCGTCTGCCTGAGTACTCCTTGAGGAGAGGATGGCTGTTTGAATTGAGCGTGCGTACCGTAGCGGTTTTTTACGTGCAATGAGAACGCAGCTTCGGGAACAAATGGCCAGATGACGGCGGCGGGACTCTGTGGATTACAGACGGTTTGCACTCTCTTTAAAAAAACGGAGGGAAATGCCAAAGCTCGTCTTAAACAAGAGATGACGCCACCAACCAGGAGAGAAAAATGCCAATCCTTATTGTGGGATAGAAGTCGATGTGTACCTTTCACCGTGCTGAATCAGCACACATAAACTGATATATATATATATATATATATATTACACTCACCGGCCACTTTATTAGGTACACCTGTCCAACTGCTCGTTAACACTTAATTTCTAAGCAGCCAATCACATGGCGGCAACTCAGTGCATTTAGGCATGTAGACATTGTCAAGACAATCTCCTGCAGTTCAAACCGAGCATCAGTATGGGGAAGAAAGGTGATTTGAGTGACTTTGAACGTGGCATGATTGTTGGTGCCAGAAGGGCTGGTCTGAGTATTTCAGAAACTGCTAATCTACTGGGATTTTCACGCACAACCATCTCTAGGGTTTACAGAGAATGGTCCGAAAAAGAAAAAACATCCAGTGAGCGGCAGTTCTGTGGGCGGAAATGCCTTGTTGATGCCAGAGGTCAGAGGAGAATGGCCAGACTGGTTCGAGCTGATAGAAGGGCAACAGTGACTCAAATAACCACCCGTTACAACCAAGGTGGGCATAAGAGCATCTCTGAACGCACAGTACGTCGAACTTTGAGGCAGATGGGCTACAGCAGCAGAAGACCACACCGGGTGCCACTCCTTTCAGCTAAGAACAGGAAACTGAGGCTACAATTTGCACAAGCTCATCGAAATTGGACAATAGAAGATTGGAAAAACGTTGCCTGGTCTGATGAGTCTCGATTTCTGCTGCGACATTCGGATGGTAGGGTCAGAATTTGGCGTCTACAACATGAAAGCATGGATCCATCCTGCCTTGTATCAACGGTTCAGGCTGGTGGTGGTGGTGTCATGGTGTGGGGAATATTTTCTTGGCACTCTTTGGGCCCCTTGGTACCAATTGAGCATCGTTGCAACGCCACAGCCTACCTGAGTATTGTTGCTGACCATGTCCATCCCTTTATGACCACAATGTACCCAACTTCTGATGGCTACTTTCAGCAGGATAATGCGCCATGTCATAAAGCTGGAATCATCTCAGACTGGTTTCTTGAACATGACAATGAGTTCGCTGTACTCAAATGGCCTCCACAATCACCAGATCTCAATCCAATAGAGCATCTTTGGGATGTGGTGGAACGGGAGATTCGCATCATGGATGTGCAGCCGACAAATCTGCGGCAACTGTGTGATGCCATCATGTCAATATGGACCAAACTCCCTGAGGAATGCTTCCAGCACCTTGTTGAATCTATGCCACGAAGAATTGAGGCAGTTCTGAAGGCAAAAGGGGGTCCAACCCGTTACTAGCATGGGGTACCTAATAAAGTGGCCGGTGAGTGTATATGTACATGAACAAACACACTCTTACACAGAGAAAAATGGAATTGACTGATCCTTGTCAGCAAGTCGTTTTCAGGATAATCTTTCTGCATCAGCTGCTTTTCTGCTGGAGAAATGAATACATTTGTTTTATAATGACGTGGAAGAGAAGGAAATGGCTTTTCATGCTGGAACAAGGATTAATTGCATTGGCTGGATTCCAATTGGATTCACAGTTGCCAAAAGCTCAGTAGCCTTTACTCTTTAGGAAATTCACTTATTGCCTTCTTCCGGCAGCTAACTCCACTCACCTTTCATAATGGAAACCTTTTTATTCTCCTCTTGATGCAGAAGAAAAAAAATCTCCCATGTCTACAACAAACACTGTGAAGACATCATCCTAAAGCACCCAGACGGAAGCCTTTGGTGCACACGGCTCTAGTCACCTTCCATGTGTTGGTTTTAAACATGGAAACCTGGCGAGCTGATGCAAATCATAGTGACAATGTAGCAAGCCAAGCAGATGTTGGCTATGAAAAATAGATAGGACTGTGATGTCAGCTGTGGAGTAGTTCCAGCCAGAGCACCTCTGACAGACAGCAGCTTCAGCACCATGTGGATGCCCGATGCAAAATCCAAATCTTACATAAGGACAGGTACACCTTCTCCAAAAGAGGAAAATGTAACAATTTGGTGGAGTCGGCTTGCTTTGCGTGCTCGGCGCGGGCAGCACACTTCCATTAGTTTTATTGTCGTCCCAGTTCTGTTTTGGAACATCAGGTGCACCTACGAGTATTGCAAACATAAATGATGCACCTAACCCTGATCTGCAAGGACGGGTGAGCTCATCTCCTGCACCACGTCTGTCAGTCTGACGAGGAGAAGATCAAATATTCACCACATGCCTAGACACCTCCACATCTCTTTGTTGCTACTGAAATGTACATTGACAACACGCTCTAGGGAAAAGCAGATTCTCCTTGTACTTGTTCATTTTTTTCATTACTAACGATGGGAACAAATGTTGCCATTATTCCTCCATCTGTCTTCATCAACCCTTGTGAAACGCTTAAACAACACAAATGCAATGGAGTGACAATCCATCACATAGTCTTCCCATCCTTGAGAAGATGCCGAGCGAGATGTGGCGCCAGGGTTGCATCTCGCGTGCAGGCCGAAGTGATCTGAACCCGAACTGGGCTGAAGGCCGGAGCCGACAGGGAAACTAGACGAAAAGGCGATTTGACATCTCCGAGGCCAGGTGTTCAAGAGAGCCGCCTGGCCCAGAAGTGCAGACACACATTAAAGTTTAAGAGTCCCAGGTCGAGGAGAATGTTCCATCTCTCTCCTCACGGCAGCCCTCCTTCCTCCTCCTTCCACCTCCTTCCCCCCCTCCCTCTGCTCAGGACCCAAAACTGGACGCCCTCAGAGCCTGCTCGGTGTGTGCCGCTCCTCCGGCGACCCTCGCTTCCGACCTCCTCTGTCCCCTCGCGTTCCGCTCGTAGGGCCCTTCACGCGCCGCGCAGAGGTCGCCACTGTCCCCCGTGTGTCAGCCTCCGATCCAGCGGCCGAATGGGCCTCGGAGTGCACCGCACCTGGAGGGTGGGGGGGTGGCGCGGCTGAGGGGCCGTGGGCCCGCCCGCCCACTCGCCCGCCCGCTCGCCCCGTGCTCTCAGAGGCGGTCCGAGGGAGCACAGGTGCAGCGCGGTGGGCGCCGCGGCCCTGGCGACCCTCGAGGGGCTCCTCTGTCCGTCAGCTCGCCTTCGATATCTCACCCGCACAGACAGCCAGCCCACTCACTGCAGGCTGCAGTCCGCTGGCCCCCAAGGCTCAGGGAGCCACCAGGAGGGGGTGGTTTTTTTAACGTGTGTGTGTGTGTGTGTGTGTGTGTGTGTTTGTCCCTGAGCTTCTACGTGGGCAAGTGTGTGTTGTTGGAAGCGGGGCCTTGGGAGCCGAGAGTGGGAGCCTCCTGACTGCAACAGTGGCTGCTACCTTGGCAACCCAGGAAGGAAAGATGTATTGAATGAGTGAGTGGGAGAGGGATCTACAGTAGATGCGTGCGTGCGGGGGACGTGGCTATGTTTATGAATTTAGTTATTTAAACGGCCTTAATACATGCCACAGGATGTGCTCCAACCGTGCTGCTGGTGGTTCAGGTGCTGTAGCTTTTTGTTCTCTTTGTGTGCAAACTCACTCAACTCCCTTTCCCCATTTCCTATGGAGTTGACCCTCTTTTAAGGTAAGTGTCATTTGACATGACGTCGGTGACAGGGCGCCTTTTCAAATCGGGGAGCAATTGTCCATCAAAAAAAAATAGCAGGAGCAAGGGGGATAGACATCAGAGGATGGAAGCAATGAGTGTGGCACATTTATTTTGTCCCCGCTGCCTCAACTTAAAATGTCACAGGATTCAAGACTGACCAAACGGATTTGCCTCTTTGTGGGGGGGGGGGGGAAGAGGCTGGTCCACTCAAGGTGTGTTAACGTCACCGCCTCAAAGCTCCGGGGATCTCAGGGGAGACGCAACTCCCCCCGTTTTGATGCTCCTGTCCTTCCATGACAGTTGGCTCCATTTAAAAAAATGCTCTATCAACATTCCAGATAATGTAAACCATGTATAAATGTGACAGCAACGTTATCTTTTATATGATTTATAAAGGCTATCGTAGAGCTTTGGATGGCCACAGAGCGCTACAAACATTTTTTTAGCAATTCAGCAACATCAGCACGTCGTT
This sequence comes from Pungitius pungitius, assembly GCF_949316345.1. Lineage (NCBI taxonomy): Eukaryota > Metazoa > Chordata > Actinopteri > Perciformes > Gasterosteidae > Pungitius > Pungitius pungitius. Next base: position 16,990,492 of record NC_084906.1, on the reverse strand, counting down.
AATGAGGGAATGTGATGGGCTTTCTCAACAGTTTCCAAATGTCTCGCTCAAACAAAATAATTCAGATGTAATAGTATGCATTATGTTGCACAAAGGGTTCGCCTTGGGGACCTTTATCAATTTGATGGGTAACATTTACTGCAAAATGTATTCATGGAAATATAAACTACACCACCACAGAAATAAAATGTTATGTTGACAATCTACTTACAGCATTCCAAATGAACTTTCTGTTAATAGCTACACACTTGCACAGCACCAAGTCCAATGGCTCGCTGGACAGTTAATACTGAAATAGGTTTCATGCAGCCGTGTGCTGGATTTGGTGGCTACCACTCTACATCAAACAGTCTATAATGTGTTGTATGAGCCTTGCCTGATGATGGCAGGAGAAGAAAATGCTTTCATGTCTGCAGTACAGGGCTCTTAGTGACTGAATACATCAAAAAAGGCACAAAATAATGACAGGCAATGTGCAACTGGAGTCTGTGCCTTACAGCGTAAAATCGTGTCCTCACTTTGCGTCTCACAATGTTCATCATTTATTCTGTTTTTACCTTATCTGCCTGTGTATTCAGTGTAGCCACACATATATCGATGTATTTGGTCTGTATGTACCTGTATATCACTTTGCAAATGTGGGTGAATTCTTTTTGGGTGTGTTTTTCTGCGCATATAAGTGAGAAATGAAAGAGAGATGAAAAGAGCGGACACCTCCTCGAAGCACACTCATTTTCTCATCTCACCCTTTTGAGCAACCTGCTGCTCCACAGGAAACAAACAATGGCATCGTCACAACACCTCGCCGTCTCACCAAGGAGCTACTCGCAGGAAGAAAAAAAAACACGGAAAAATCCCCCATCTCCAGATTCAACTTGTGTCATACAAGGCTTTGCAAACGAGTGGAGGTGGGGTCACCGGCTTCATGTGGTTTAGTGTTTTTGTGACGCCGTCGCCGCACAAACCTCATTGTGGGACTTCTTCATTAGAGCACCTCTGCCATTATTAAAGTTACATCGTTTACATTAAGAAGCCTTTTTCATTGCTGCTTAGCAAGTTGTTACAAATGTTGTGGAATTTGCACAACTGGCGCCGTAAGTAGCTGACGAATCAGAGGCAAATGAATATCTAACCTCATTAAAAGGCCATTATGAAGAGCAATGCATCATTTCGGTTTTAATTGACAATTAAAGTATATAAGTTAATGTATCCATTAAGCTAATTGATCAGCACAAGTCATGTTCTTTCTGTTTGCTTCAACCCCATTAGGCAATTTATCAATGCATTTTTAACAGATTTTCTGTATTCTGTATTTTTTTCTGTCATCATAAAATACCAGTAAACCATCTCTGGAAGTTAAAAAAAAAGTCTCTTTATACAAACTGTCTTTTTATATAATCAAATCCTGTGACACACCTATTACACATGGGATCATCTTATGCTCCAACAAGGCACCATGCCACGTTAAATGACACCAAGAACCATTTGCCAACATGCCTTACTTTAATGCCAATGTGTGTGTTGTGTGTGTGTGTGCCTCTGCGATTGAGTGATTACATGTTCACTTGCAAGCGTGTGTGTGTGTGTGTGTGTGTGTGTGTGTGTGTGTGTGCACATCTGTGCAGAGCGTTGGCGTCCCCCACCCATCCGTGCAGATTGCACATCCCCGCTGTCGGCCGCCGGTGGAATCCCCTCGCGGAGCTTTCCCGATGCCGCGGGCAGATGCCTCCCTCCCCGTCTCCCGTCATCTCGCCGCTCACCCCGGGGGGGCGCTGCCAGCCAGTGGGCCTCGATCGCACCCTCTTCCCTCGAGCCAAAGACACTAATATCTATATAGATATATATATATCCATATATATCTATATATATCCCCACACACACACAGCCTCAGCGTCCATGGCTGCAAGTTTGGCCCCATTTGGCTGCCTGGACCACTCCATGAGAGCCAAGTGTCTCGGCACCATTAAGCACCAGGCAGCCCATCTCGATTGCGGCGCACGAGGGCTCTCCGCCAGCACACTTCATTGTCAGCTGACCCTTCTGGTAGCCGCGCTTGTCGAAACCTCGCGTTTCTTGTTGAAGATGAGGGAGCGGGGTGAGGAAGGTGACGGGGTGGCGAGGGCAGAAGAGGAGTGTTTGCCTCTCAGCCGCCGCGCCCGGCCGTGGCGGTTTGACTTGAATCCATCCAGCCTATTAAAAGTTTAGGCATATAATTATTAGGCATACTCTACACTGCTGGGTAATTTAGAATACACGGCTCATCTGTTTAATGGAATTAAACTACGTGCATTATTTCTCTTCAGCTTAATTCATTTTGCCACACGTTCTCTTTGTTGTACTCGGCCTCTTTTGCGTATTGACTTAACAAAGACGACGGGCCACAAAGAATGATTTTGTGAGGTATATTTAAACTGCCAAACTTAACACCTGATGTCAGCCGAGAGTCACCAAGGAGGAGGAGGAGGAGGAGGAAGGGGAGGAGAGGAGGGTTAGGTAAAAATAGCAGTAGTCTCTCCAGGATGGCAGGTTTTTAATTAACAATAAAGAGCGTCTGATAATCCACAGTTAATCCAGAGGAGAAGAGGGAGGAGAGAAGAGAAGAAGGGAAAATCATCAGCTGTTTGATGTTAGGACTACAAGTCCCTCCTGGCCCCTTCCACTGCTCGCAGCGGAGCTCTTCTGTGCTGTGATATCCACAGCCCAAATGTATTTATTTTGTGAAACAGCCGTGCTCCATATTTTGTGATTCACTTTGTCTCTGACTAACCGCTGTCTGTTCCCATTAGCGTGAACGTGTGCGCACGCCGCTCCTCTCAAACTCACTGGGATTCTCTCTGCGCTCTGTGTGTGTGTGTGTGTGCGTGTGTGTGTGTGTGTGTGGCACAGTGGGTCGGGGCCCTTTGCTGCAGAGTGGCCGACTGAAGGCCCCCGATGGCTGGAGGCGTCTGCTTAAAGTCCCGCGCCTGTTGAAAGGCTCGATCTGTCGGGGGAGACGCGGAGAGATGTCAGGCCCGCTTCACACTCACAGGGAGTCTGCTATCCAAGACAATCTAAGCTTTGAGGGGGTGGTGCTGTTTTTCTCTTTTTGTGCAGACAGTAACAAACGTGTTGTTTGTACGCTCTGTGATGCTTAGATGTTCGGGCCAGGTTGACTTTTTCACTCATAATTCACCAAAGATTGAACGCTAATTCATGACCTATTTTAGGCAAATAATTGTTGGCACTTCTATATTGGGCATTTATAAAAAAAAAAAAAAAAGCATCACTAGAGTAAATTCCCTTAAGGTCGGAGATATAACAAGCAACCAATAATGAGCAGTGAGGGGATCAGAGTCACCACGTTCCCTATTCATGAGGTTATCATCGTGAGTTGAAATATCAAGTGCAGAGGTTTTGATTTTTCATTTGCCCTGGATTCTTTCTTGAATGATATGATTGAATAGTGAGAAATGAAAGGGGTCCCTCGAATGCTGCGAAGCGGTCTCACCAGCACGTGTAGTTGAGCGCAAATCCGCCATGTCGGGGCCACTGAGCAGGCTTCGCATTGGTTGACGAGAAGTCACACGAGACTCTGGGCGCTCCAGGCAGGGGTCACTGTGATCTTGTCAGTAGTGATGAAGGGATGTTGCAGAAGATTTTTCAAGGAAAAGATGCATGGCGCCCCAGAGGGTGACCACGGGCGGGTGCAAGACCTCAGTATCATTTTCCGTATTCGGAGGAACAAAGGCATCAAACTGCTCATCCAATTACATCATTATATTAATCAGTATTCTAAATGTAACTTTAGCTTCTTTTTTTTTCTTTGAATACCGGGCGGCAACTTTCAGGACCGAAAAGTGATGCGGATGCTTTAGACCTGCATTCTTTCTAATGACCAGCAGGGGGCTGAAAATATAAGTATGATTGTAATGAAGTCTTCGGGAAAATAAGAAAAATAAGGCAGTTAATCTAATACTGTGGTAAACATTTTAAAATGTATTTTTCATGACGGCATGATCTTCAATTCATTTAGTAAATAACTGCCATTTAGAAGAAAATAGACAATAAGTATGCTTGAGGGCGTGGCTACATTTTGATTGACAGGTCACTGCAACAGCGTTTTACGGTCTGGGAGTTCCCCATCTTTTCTTCACTTAAAAATGTCTGTAGCTCCAATTGCCTGTGTCACTTCTGTCTGAAATAAACCAAGATGGTGACAGCCAAAAGGCTGAGTCATCAAAACAACAGCAGGTGCATAAATCCTCGAAGACCATTCCGACAATTGCAACAACATGAGACAAGTTGCCAAGTTTGGGATGGACAGAATACAATTAGTTAGTCGACATAAAATCTGCTACCGCATTTCACATTTAAAACCACAATGTGTTTATCTCTTCTAATAATGAGGGGCGTCTGTCCCCCCTCGGAGCCGGTAGTCTGGATGATGAGTATAAATTCATGCTCTCAGTGAGTCATTTGAAGCAAACAAAACAAGACAATGGAGAAAACATTTTCAAAGTTTTGCTTTCCTCTTTTCTGTCATTTCAGGACAGAGCCTGGGCTACGGTTTTGTCAACTACATCGACCCAAAGGACGCAGAGAAAGCCATCAACACGCTAAATGGACTCAGACTTCAGACCAAAACGATCAAGGTAACGGACGCCTCTAAATGTAACACATCGGAGCGGCTCTCATTTTTTGGGACGAAAAAACCCCTTCGTGTTTAACAAGTTTTAAAGATTTAAGATTAAACACTTACAAGCAGTTCTTGTATTCGTATCAAATCAGCACATTATCAGATGTCACACATCTCTCCAACATCCTCCACTATTGTCCCTTCTGCGCCTGCCAATATCCTGTTGCTTTTAAACTGGGCAGTAATCTGTTGCTCCGCGCTAATCCCTGGATTCTCGCTTTCCGTCATCTGATCTAATCTGATTGGATCTATTAGGATGGGATTATCTCGTAGTGGCGCGCGTAGGCGATCCCTGGGAGAATCCCCAAACAATGTAAACGCTGCCCAATTTACACCACAGGGTGGGTAAATAAATAAATATGTTATTCCGTATGTGTTGTATTAGTGGACAGAGGGTCTCCATGACCCAAAAGACCACTTGCTTGCGTATGTGCGAGCACACATCTGCATTACAGGAGCAGCGTTCTTAATAGTCAAAAGCACAGAGACTTAAGTGAAAGTAGGCTTGTTTTCAATAGACAGTGGAACACGTTAAAGGTGGTCTATCGAGTGGGGGACTCATCAGGTCCCTCTCGAGCAGAGTTCACAGATCTTCCCTCACGCTGTTCCTCAGATAAACGAGACCCTTCCTAATGACAGAAGACGACTCTGCATCTCTCCCTCTCTCTCTCTGCAGCTGTCGCACATTCACACTTCATTTCCTCGCTCCCACTACACTCCTTTCTTGCTTTCCCAACTCCACAACACGACTGAACAACCCCCCCCCCCCCCCCCCCCAACTCCCCCAACTCCCCCCAGGGGTAACAAGGTAAATTAAAAGGCGGCACGGTAATTTGAAAAAAATGAAGCTTGCCGCTCTTTCATGTCACACCCTCTCCCCACTCGGTGCCACCACACTTGAGAGGAAACACTTGGCCCAGAGATTCCCGTGGCCTCGGGCGCTCGTGCGTGCGTCTTTCGTAGCGTCTTTGAGCTGTTTTTTTTTTTTCCTCTGCTGCGGTTTCCTCCGCCATGACACCTCAGATTTAGTCGGCGATGGCTGCGACGCCGCTTTCCCCTCGGAGGTGTGAAGGAAAGCGGCGTGCCAAGGGTGAGAGGAGCTCACGGTGACACGCGTGCACATAATCACACGCACTTTTTAACGAAACTTTTCCTTCTTGCACGCACACACGCACACACACACACACACACACACACACACTTGTTTCGTAGGCGTGCGGCGCCACACTACACCACACTTGTACACAATAGCGCTCACAGCTTGAGTAGGTGTTGATGGATTAGACATCTGGAGTTGGCTGACAAGGAAGAGAAAATGAGGGAGAGCGGCACAGAAGAAGAAGAGGAGACGAAGAGCGGCAGGAAGGAAGCAGAAGGAAAAGACCCAGGCGAGCAAAGGAGAGCGGTGCAGGGAGGATGAGGGAGACAAGGATGAGGGGGGGCGGGGGGGGCTGAGCAGAGAGGCCAAAGAGAAGGCATGTGTGAAAGGAAAGCGAGACATGGGTGGGGGGGGGTGGGAGAGCCAGATGTTCCCGTTCTCTCCCCCCAGTTAGAGTGCAGCAGGATTTTTTTCCGACTGCATATCCACCATGTTTGCCTTACTTCAACCTTATTCGATGGCTTATGTCTGCACATGTCAGAGGTAATGAAGGCAGCGCGGCGGGAAAAGCTGCTCCACTCAGCGCCGGCAGTAATGGGATTTGGGGCGACTTTGGCTGGGAAACCGAAATCCCGTCTTCGCGTGACTCACGACGCGTGATCGGTGACAACATTTGACAAGTGAGAGCTGACTGGTAGAGAGAGAGAGAGAGAGAGAGATGCCGCACACAATGTGACCAGTTATCAGCATCAGAGAAGACTTTCGTCATCCGCAGGCTCTAGGTGGAAGGATTGTCTGTGTGAGGATGATTGTGGACATGTGCACGGGGAGGAGTGTGGAGGAGCAGTAGCGTGCGGCGATGAGGGAACTTGTGTGTGTGTGTGTGTGGGTGAGTAGTAACACGAGTCACTTTACTCCCTCGGTCAGATCGCCGTCCGGGCGAAGTGTTCGCCGAGGGCAAAAAAAACTGCAGCGGATTGGATTTGCTTGTGTTTTTTTTCTGAGTGGGTGTGTGGCTGCGTGCGCTTTCACAGCACACTGGGAGGTGAGGAAAAGTCAGAAAGGGACACAGCGGTAAAGGATTTGGTCCCAGTTGTAATCGTTGAGAAATGCAGGCCAGATGCTCTGCAGCAGAGAATATGTTGAAGGTTTTACGCTTACTGTATATTTTGCTTAATGCAACTGAACTGTGAATCGCTCTGAAGCGTTTGCACTTGGTTCAAATCTCAAAAGCTTTTGGTTACTTGGTGTAAGGATCATTTCCAGTGTGTAAATCCACTGCAAAAACAATATAAACACAACATATAAACTCTCTCCCATTTCTGCCCTCTTCTTTGACTCTGTTTGGTTGAATCAATTGAGGGAATGAGGAGACTTTTTGGTCAGGGTCCTAATACTATTAATCCCCTTTCCCCAGGCTACCATGGCAGTCCTTTCAAAATAAAACACCTGCTGTTTCTACTCAAGGGAACAAAGTTTCCTCTGCCTCGCCCAGCAAATGACTTGTGTTATCTCTCCTGTGTTCTGAGCAGCTAAATCTCTCCCTGACAAGGATAATCCCCACGGCAAGGTGTGCTAAGGAAGCATCATATTTTCCTCCCTGTGGATTTAATGACCCACAGCCCTGCACATCTAAAACACACACACACATCCAAAATCCTTGTACCTGTCACGCTCTAATCTGGTTCAGAGAGAGAGAGAGAGAAGTGAATCAGTTCTAATTTATTTATCTTTGCCCACAGGTGTCATATGCACGACCCAGCTCAGCCTCCATCCGCGATGCCAACCTGTACGTGAGCGGCCTGCCCAAGACTATGACTCAGAAGGAGCTGGAGCAGCTCTTCTCCCAGTACGGACGCATCATCACCTCCCGCATCCTCGTCGACCAGGTCACAGGTATCCATGGGGCAGCGCCTCCTCTCTCTTCACACTCGCACACGGGTCAGCCAGGCACACACACACACACACACACACACACACACACACACACACACACACACACACACAATGTACCTGATATCTTTTAAACGCCCCACAGATTATTTTACACATTTTCTAAACCATTACTAAGTTGGTCAATAACTTTTTGTGTTGTATAAGTAGCATTAAAAAGGTAAAGATGCACTCATACTTATAAGTCGTCACTATTGGTACATTTGTAACTTCTTTTCAGAAGGTTGAAAGATGGCTGCAAGTGACACTTTTCCATTTGCTTCTGAAACTGTAAAAAAAAAAGTATCAAGTGCCACATTAAATTGTAGCTCAGTGTGTCATTCAAATCCACAGTGTTGACTCCACAGAGTACTGGACCTTCTTTCACCTTTGCATAAAAGGACTGTGAGCTAATAATCACTAAAAGAGTTTGCTGTGTGTACACATAGTGATATTGTGGAGGAATGCAGAAGAATGACAACAAAGGATATCTAACCTGTGGTAAAAAAAATCCACATACCGCATGTGCCGGCATTCCTAAAATATTGGTTCTAATATTATAAAACATACAGTAATGCTCAAAAGGACTCATTGAATGAGAAAGTGTGTCCATACTTTTCACCAGTATTGTATTATGTCTACAACCACAGTGCCCAGACGTATTGGCCACCTAGGGTTGACTAGTGAGTGCGTGACCCCGTTAGCTGATTTCATGACCACGCCCCCCGCCCCCCCCCCCCCCCCCCCCACAAAGCGTCGTCGTAAAAACAGTGATTACACGAGAGACACAGGCTGAGCAATATGCATGCTCAATTACACATGCCACTACATCCAAAACACAGAAATGAATCACATCGGTCCATTTTATTGCAGAAGAACCCCTCCAGCGTGTCTCTTAGATCTGTTTCAGGGGTGGTGTGCGCCTACAGGCTGCAACCTGCTCCAGTGTTATGTGCAATGTGTACTGATGAAACAGAGAGGGAGCAGCATGCTGTCAGCCACACTCATTTGCCTAAGCAGAATAAATCACTGCTGGCGGTGAAGTGCACGCCTGTCTGTACACACTGAGACAGGAGGAGGAGGAGGGAGGGAGGGAGGGAGGGAGGGAGGGCCGAGTAGAGGAGAAAGCAGAGGAAAGGAAAACAAAGGAGGGGAGAAAAGGAGAAGGGGGGGGGAGGTGGAAAGAAAAGCAAAGTAAATGAGGGTGAGAGGGAAAATAAATGGCTATTCCTACTCTCATCAGCATGTGTAGATGAAGTGGGGACATCTCCAGCAGATCCGTCCCTATCGTGCCTCCAGGACAAATAGAATCAACGCACATCAAGGACAATGGAAAGCGTGTGGTTTCCATGCAGTCGCCATGTAGCAGGTCGGGCTCACAAGAGCCTGAATAATTCATTGTGTTCAATCCTGACGAGCACAAGGTCGGTGAGAGCGTTCGCGTTGTGTTACTTCCAAGGTTGGGAGTAAAATGTGCCGCCAGATCAAAGGAAAAGGTTCAGATCCGGGAATTAATGTTGAGTTTAGTTTGTTTTTCCTTCTCTACTCCTGAGATTCAACAAATTGGTGGTTTATTGAACATTAAACCATTTACAATTATAATTATATCTTATTATTATATATATTTACAATTATATATTCCACACTGGATGGCAATTTAAAAAAAACTCCTAATTGCTCACCAACTTCCAACCCAACTTCTTTCGTCTAATGGCGCATTGAAAAGTGCTACAGGTTGGCTTTTGGTGCCAATAGGGCACAGCAGTATGTGGTGACCTCAAAAGGTTTGAACTACAGCGATCATCCACAGACATCCAGTTTTCCTCTTGCGGCATGCAGGCTGTGGATTTATTGCTGATGAGTCCTTTTATACCTTTTTTTCCCACACTGAGCCTGCACACACCCTCAGATACACTAATTGCTGTCCTCACTATCACCCTACCCGTTTAAAGCTGAAATAAACAGACGCAAAGATGATAATAATAATAATAATAGATGTTGTGCAAGGTGTTCACAGAGGGTTAAGGATCACTAGGAGAAATGTTAATGATCAATTTGATGAAATAGTTGCCGGTGAATAAAAACATGCCATGACTTTAGAAGGGCCCCGAGGGTAGTCTGCCGACATCATTGACTCTGCTTTTTCCTCCCTCGGTCACTGTGCAACAATACGCACTCAAGGCGCATACACACAGGCGCGCACACCCACACACTCGCTGCCATTAAGAAAAAAAATGGGCTGCAAATTGAAACTCTCCTGTGCCTGCCAAAAAATTTAAGTACAGAACAACAAAGGCGAGGCAGGAAAAAGACGGAGAAGGAGCGAGACAGAGTGGCTTGTGATCCAAAAACCTGTGCGCCGTCCAGCATTAGTTGTGTCGTTGTGTCGTTACGACGTCGAAGTCGCGTCGCAGGTCATCAGTGACTCGCCAGTTTCCCGTCGTTTATTACCTTCGGAAACCTAATCAGAGCCTGGAATCCAATTTACTCAACTATTTCAATGAGACACACCCGAAACATTCCCCACAGAAACGGAGTGGGCTGCAGGGGCGAGGGAGGCCCGGGGAGGAAAATACACGGGCGCCGCCGCGGTGCTGCTTGCGCAAAGTTTTGCCGGAGGAGCCGATGTTCTCCGGCGGCCACGAGCAGATGGGCCGACGGTCCCCAGCGCTGCTAAACTGGAAACGCGAAGCCTGTTCTCCAAATGACCTCCTCATCAACAAGGACGCACCCTGCAGTCACTCTTCTGGTCCTAAAGACGAGAAGAAACTTAAGAAAAACGTCGCTTTTATGTATTGATTTATTTTTGCATCATTCGCGGTCAAAAGCAGCAGAAACAAACATCCACTAAAACTGCCAAATTGCCCCAGAGGCTCTGAGGGGCGAACGCAACATTGACATGACAGGGATATCTCTCTATATCTTCCTCCACCCCATCGCCCTCCTCTCTCTCTCTCTGCGGCCCAGGCTATTGATTCCTTCTGGACGGGTGAGCACATGTTGTCTCTTTTATCAGCGCAAACGGCGCCGACCGGATTCTCCCTTCGCCCCAACCAGCCTTCAGGGACGGCGGCCCGGGCCATGATCTTGGGCTCTGACCGCCGGTTTAAGCCATCCTCAATTTGAAAACCGGTGCGATATCAGAGACGGGTTCGGATCAACGTTTGGCTCTTCCTAATCCTTCGTCCTGCGTGCGGGCCAGAGGTCAAAGCTCACCCGATCAATGCACAAGTACAATCGATTGCCACATACTTGGCTTCCGCAAATATGGGATCTGATGTGAGACAAAAATCGCTGCTCACTGTGCATCGGGATTGGCTGATGCTCCCTGGATGTGGGGTGGAAGGTGGCACCGGGAAGGATTCCCATGGCAACAAGACGACAAGTGTCAAGATCGAGATTGCCAGTGTTACTAATAACAAGTGTGTTTTGCTCACTGAATGAATAATGATTTGGCATAAAAGCAGTTGCGTGATTGTTCCTGATCAAAATAGCGTTAAATTAAGGTTCAGCTACCCTGAAGTTTTGCTGGCATGAGCCGTCCATATTTGAAAGCTTTTCAGACACCTTGGTGTTATTTCTTGCCAAGTTGTAAAAAAAAAAAAAAAAAGTCAACACCCGCTTTCGCAGAGACGAGGAGCATGATGATGTTGGGGAATAATAATAATGATAATGTTACCTTCAAAGTCAAATGTATGTTTAAGGAAGAATTGGAAATCGGATCGCACCGGCGCGCATGACATTTTGTTTGGACTTCACAGGAACCGTTGTGTGCGGCTTACTGACTCCGTTGAGTGCTTGAAATTGTTGTTATGATGCTGAAGTGCAACAAAAATGGCCCCACTGACAAAATTGCTTGGAAACGACTTGCTCCCCGACACCTCCGTAAAATTCGACCCAAGCCATTTCAGTTTAGCGCTACGGAAACGCCACCTTTGCCAGGGAGGAAACCAGGAAGCACACACAGCTTTTATCTCCTTGTAATGTGGTATTATTTGAGGAGAGAGAGAGAGAGAGAGAGAGGGAATCAATCAGCTTTCACGTGCGTAGGTTTGCGGCCATTTGGGACCGCTGTGTTCTGCGGATCGGACGCCCGCGTTGCTCCAGATTTACTTGGCTACGCCGTTTTCATCAACCCAAGGGACAAGATTTCACAGGGTCTAAAAGCGATGGTGGTCGTAGGACTATTGGTTGAAATGTGTCGTGTTTTTGTTTCTTTTCCCTTCCTGGTGAAATCTGCGAAACGACCAGCCCCAGAAATCTTTTGTGCGTAAACATTTGAAAAAACGGATCAGCACCACCGAAGCCAATCTCCTCTAAAACACCAGCATCCCCCCCCCCCCCCCGTGCTGCCTAATCTGCACGAAACTGCTTTCGCTGCTTCCTCCGTCTTTGTGCCGTACCTGCCGCGCTCGGTAGAGAAAAAACACCAAAACATCATGGATTTCAAGGTCAGGGAAATGTCACAGCGCGGTGCTGCCCGGGTTGGTGGAGCCCGACACACGTCTCCTCACAAGACCTGCGTGGCTTTGCAGTCCACGTCTTTGCTTTCCCTCACACAATTTCTTTTTTGCTTTTCTTTTTTTTTTTTCAAAATCTCAAATGGATCACCTTCCCTTTGGTTTGGTGGGTGTGTTCTCTCCTCCCTTGACTTTGATAATGGATGTTCCCCTTCAGACTGACGCCGCATCCCAGGTCCCTGAGAACAGAGCGGTCAAGGTGATACGAGCCGAGTTGCACGTTCCAGGAGGAACGGCCGCGGCCTTGACTTGTACCGCTGTCTCCCTGCCCTCTCCTCCTCCTCTTCCTCTTCCCCCTCCTCCTCCCCCTCCTCCTCCTCCCATATAATCTCAGTGCAACGGCCTCTGCGGCGGCCAGCAGACATTGCCCACATGCACGTTGATGCGCCGGACAGATGGTTGAAGCGGCGCGCTGACAGAGGCTAAAGCGCCGGCCACCTCCACGCTTCAAAGTCCATCCGCCGCTCCGCTCGCCGCTTGTTCCAACGCCATCTGCGCCCAGGAACACGCGTGTCCCTTCAAACAAGGACACGGCTCTTCCCCCCCCCCATTATTAGTCGATAGCAGGGATACAATTAGTTTCTTCCTCCTGCGTTAGTGTTGAGTCGTTCAGAGAAGGCTAAAAAGGAAAGAGGACGGAGCGCAGGACAACGCGAACACATTTGGCAGCAGGACGATGTTTGCGGTCGAGGAGGAAGCGGAACGTGGGTCTTTTGTTACGCGGCAGCCAGGTTTTTCCACCAGTGTCCCTTTTGAAGAGAAGTCATTTATCTCAGTCAGTCAGACAGCGTTTGGGGAAATGATAATAGGTTTTAGAGAAATATCGACTGCGTTCGGGCGGGAGCACGCAAGAAAGGCGCCCGATTCCTTTCATCATCATCATCATCATCGGCGTTTCACTGTCACCTCGTCCCATTCTCTTCCATCACCTTCTCCCCCTTTTGTCCTTTCCTCCCTTAATCCTCTATTCCTACCTTTTCCCCCTTTTTCCATCCCTCCCTCGCGCTCGGCCCCACCCCCAACACAGACCCCCCCTCCCTCCCTCCCTCCCTCCAGTTTCCCCCCCCTCCCCCGGATCGAGGCAGCGTGTTATTAATAAGGCAGCCAATGTGCTCGCCGGTGTGTGTTAGGGAGAGATAAGCACAGGTAGAGCGAGTTACATAAGCCGCCGTTGATTCCTGTGGAGGACGGGCAGAGGGAAGACGGGGCGAGACGCCGGCTGTTCCTTAGTAAGTACATTGTGCTCCAACGTCGCCTGTACGCCGGTTGATAAGTAGCCGAGGCTTCTGGGGCCGGTTAACAGTCGTTAGGTCGGGCTCCCCCGAGTGGCAGCATGCTTCGTCGATGGCAAAGTTTTTGTTTTTTTGTCTGTTCGACAGGGATCTCTACTCGAGGTTTACGACATTAATATGGCATGACCGAGCGGTAATAAACACGCTTTTGAATAATCTGCTTCATGAATCCAGACAACTCCCATTTAAAACCAGTGCATCCATTTCGTCCGCGACTAGTCTCTCTTTCCGATGAGAACAACAAAAGCAAGCGTTCCTTGATCAAGACCTCCATTGTCGTTCCTTCATCAAGAACAATGAGGGACACCGACATACTGGCTCTATCCCACAAACCATAGATCCATGAGCCATCTCAAAACCCATACTTTCAACAGTAGGAGCAGATTGGTTTGAAGGGGGACTACGCCCATTTGACAAATTCAGACATCTTGTTTTCTTGTCAACATTGTTAAGCCTTGGAGTATAAAATGTGAATCTATACTGTAGAAAGTGTGATGTTGTAGTGTGTAACGGTTGATTTCACATCATCACACACCTCATACATGTGTGTCGGATTCCATCTCAGTCCACCATTAGAGACTTTTCCCTCACATTGATCTGTTCCTCCTCTCCAGCGAATCCCGAAAGGTGCAAACGAGGAGTGTTGCACAAACACAGCACGACCTTCAGCCGTAGCTGAGGGCCGACGTGACTGTTCTGCATCGCAGTCAAAGAACCTGCGTTGTATTTCACTACCTGAAGCTGGTGTTATTGTTGGGGGCTTATTCAAAATTGGAATCTTGGAGAAGGGGATTCCGTTACAACAGTGCGTAATGCACAAATGATGGGGTCAACTAGCAACCTCACCTCCCTACAATCAATGCAATCCTACAAACTCAAGGACAAGAGCAGCTATTGGACACTTAAACAACAAAAGCACACACAGAAATAATAAATCTCTCCCACACGCACAACCGGTCACGGGGAACTTCAAATGATCGCGGACACTTCTATTGCTCTTTTCACACTTCATTCTCAACAGCACCTCTTCAAGTCATCACTTAAGTATGTGCGTGTGTGTGTGTGCGTGCGTGCGTTTGTGTGCTTGTGCCGTGCCTTCATCTGTATGCCGAGCATTTGTCCAGAGGCCCTCCTGCCAGAACCGGCTTAGGAGCAGCTCAATGCCAAACAAGTGTGAGGATTAAAGGACGAATGCGGTCCTCGGCGGAGGGAGTGCACGAGCGGTGCGCTCCAACTACCGCCGAGGTGCCCTTGAGCACGCCTTTTGGAGGCGCCGTCTGTGACTCGCAGCAGTAGAGGGTTGTGAAATTGGGGGGAGGGGCGCCTCCCAGATATCAAGGCGAAGCACGGTGTTGGATGAGCAGAAATGCTTATTACATTTTCCAAATTGACAAATATTCTCACCAACAGCTCTCTCAAAAGACGCGGCGGCGACCCCCACGTTACCTCGCCTGCGGCACCCGCGTGACAACCAGCGCAATAAACCACGAATACCGCTCCTTGTTGCGCTGCGTGGATCCCATTAGAATTGTTATTTTTCTGCCTCTGACAAGCTAATTAAAATGTACAGGTACAGAGTTGGCACACGAGGAAGTTGGGAAAGGGAAACATTTGGAAGCCCGTCAGGGGAGAAAGGAGCCAGAGAGTTAGAAAAATAAATAAATCGGAATAATTTCCACTGAATATCAGTTAATGAGATCATCCAACAGGTGGAAGGCAAGCGCATTTGTTCAGGTGTGTGTGTGGTCCGTTGAGATTGTTGATTTGTGAGCCTTGTACATGACACAGCGGAACTACAATATAATTTATCGCTGTCACGCCTTAAAGTACTTTACTGCTGCAGGAAGACCGTGATCACTACAGCTTACCCTAAATGTGTGTGGAGGGGAGAGCGGGGGGGGGGGGGGGGGGGGGGGCGGAATTCTTCCAGTATTTGAAAATTGTAGACAAAGTGCAAATGAGCTCTCTTTTTTTTTAAATTAGGCAAGTCAATTTTTCTCTGGGCAGGTAGAACAAAAAGTCAAAAAATATAAAGCTTCAACCAAGATATATTTCATGGGTGATTGTGAAGAGTGGCTTTTTGTTTCCACGCCTGGCTGGAAAGTAAGTAACCTTGTGCTGCCCGTGTCCTGCAGAGAGAAAAGAACAAAAGGGGCACCGAGACGGTCGAGGTGCTCCTTCAAATAAGAATTCAAGGGAGACATTCCAGCAGGAGATAGTAAAAAAAAAAAAAAAAAAAGAGCTGCGGAGAGAGGGCTGCCATGTAGAAAAATTGTGGAATAACAATAAGGAGGGTTTTTATATGTGAGAAAGAGACTGCACACAATGATGCTCAAACACAAAATTCCCCTTTTATTCAGTCCCCGTCACGCAGGCATGCCCGTGTGCACACACAGTATTATGCAAATGGCCTCTCCGGCAGAGTGCCGCTGTCACTGGGCGAGCGTCCTTTGGGCCGTCCAGGCACCCTCATTAAAACAAGGAGCCGCATGCATTAAAAGAGAGCCGTGCACACGTACATATATGTGGTGTACACACAGCCAGCAAAGCACACGGAGCATCCGCTCGCACCAATAAGTACCGCCCGTGGAGCGCGGGCTGCTTAATGCTCCTCTCAGGTGCCCCCCCCCCCCCCAAAAAAAATATCTCCAAGGAAACGGCTCAAATGTCAGAGAACAATGCTCGGAGAGAGTGTGTTGCTCTTCTACTAGTCATCTCTTCCTTTCCTGTTTTTCTGTGTAGGTAGAAAAAAAAAAAGGTGAAAGACTCCTACTTTGCGATGTTGTGTCTAAACCCTGTAAAGTAAAAGGGGCCCGTGTTTGTTTGTGATCTGCTGGCCCCGCAGGTGGCTCCCGAGGTGTGGGCTTCATCCGCTTTGACAAGAGGATAGAGGCCGAGGAGGCCATCAAGGGCCTGAACGGACAGAAGCCGACGGGGGCCGCCGAGCCCATCACCGTCAAGTTCGCCAACAACCCCAGCCAGAAGACCAGCCAAGCCCTGCTGTCACAGCTCTACCAGTCCCCCAATCGCCGGTACCCCGGCCCCCTCCACCACCAGGCTCAGAGGTTCAGGTGAGTGCTGGGGCTGGGGCGGGGGTCTCAGAGGAGCAGGCCGGGTAGCAGTCAGGGAATGCACACTGGGCGAATGCTGCCCCCCCCCCGGTGGGGGGAGGGGGGTGATTGAATGATCGGAAACATCTGGTTCTTGGGTTAAACTTGAGAAGTTAACTATGTCTACCAAGTTATCTACCAAGGTGCTTGTAGTGTTTCTAGATTAAATATTTAGTTGTTAGTTAATACTAAATAATATTACCACGCAATAATTGTAACTAATGGCTACGAAATTAGACTTTACCACTGTTACATAAACTGGGAGCCTCTTAATTGGGAAAAATACTTCCAAAAAGCAGCTTCTCCTACTTCCCAGCTCTATGCCAGACCTGATGAAGCAATACAAGTAATCAAAGTACTGTACATGCATATTATGCAGAAGAAGAATGAGGTCATCTCCAGGTTCGAGTGTTCAAGTTAAGCATAAAGGAAAGCAAATAATATAAATATTAATGATATTATTAACTGATTGCGTGATTAACATTTAAAATACGTCTGCACATCCTTTGTGTTTGTTATAATTAAGTGGATTCCTATTTCATGTGAGGACATTTAATGTCGCCAGTCTCACACTCAATAGCAATTATTTTTGGTCAATGTACCAATAAATTAGTTTAATAAAAGGAAACACATGCGTTTTCTAAACAAAAGGCCCGATTTGTAAAAATCATTTGAACCAAACTGAATTTACGATGTTCGAAGAGGGAACGTTACACCGAGCGCATCAGTCACAGCAACGTGTGTGTGTGGTGCATCTTTTCTCCTGGGGACCCTCGTTTCAGCGGCGGCTTCCCCCCTTTTGAACAGCAGGTGTGAGCTGTGCACCTGGAGCAGGTGTCAATAGATCGGGCCCCGTGAGCGCTCCGCGTGGGTCCGCCCGGATCACACAGGAACTGCTCACAAGAGACTGTGGGGTTCTGTCGTTCACAACTACGTATTTCCCCTCATTTCATCATAATGCCATCATGTCAACAATACTCACAATATTCCCAGAGAATCCTGGGCAAAAGAAAACAGGACTTTTTGGTAATAATATTGTAATTGTTCGTCAAACCTTTGCAGGATTTACAACAAATAATACGTGTTGAATCCCTACAGTAGAAGCTGTAGACCACGTTACATTTAATGAACAAAGGACTTAATAAAACCAGCAATGCCAAAATATCTTGAAGGTGTCCTGTAAAAAATGTCCATGTCCAATCATGTCCATGCAATGGCTATGAAGCACTGTACATATCGCTTCCTCACTGGGCATTTCCAGTCACTCACCAACTACACAGTTGGGCTTACTTGAGGTCATGTCACCTTTAACCTCAACAAGACACAACCATGGTGATTGTATGACATTACGTTGTGGAGAGAGAACGTGCGCTGGTACAATTTCCTCTCTCGTTCAATAAGACTAAGCCGCTCGTGCTGTTTACTCTCTATCAAAGTCAGAGCTCGGAAGGTATTTTTCTTCTGGAGCGGCTTCCCTGGTGTGACACCTGAGCGATGTAGCGTGGCTGTGTGTCTGTGATACGCCAAGCCAATTTACAGGCTCTGCAGGAGAGCTGTCGCTTCTCATCACAACTCACAACCACAGGACACTTCTGCACTGCGTCTCTGTGCTCCCAAGTCCTCCACGAAAAAACCTCAACACTGTAGACGTTAGAAATGTGCCTGATTTAATAACCCTGAGCTATTGTTTCTTCCCTTAAAGAGACTAAATGAAATCTAGAGTAATGCAATATTAGAATGTTTTAAAAAGGTAGATGCTACGCAACACAAATAGAATCACAATTGTATCAAGCTTGCGTGACTACATCACATATTGTATTTATAATGTGCTCGTACTAAGCCCTGGATCCCGGCTCGACTCCAATCCTCTGTCGTTATCTAACGGCACTAATTAGCAAATTAGCCTTATTATATCCAGGGCAGGAGCCAATTTTAATTGAACAGATTTTTGTTGTTTTTTTAAAAGAGAGAGAAGACAAAAACACCCATTCCTCCATTAACAAGCATGGAGAGGGAGCACAAAAGCTCCATTGTTTGGATTAAGCTTTGAGAGGCAGTGTAAAAAGCTGGCGCGCATCAGTGTGCTTTGATGCATGTGCGAGAGGAACAGGTAGAGAGAGGGGGGGGGCAGGGTGTTTTGTTGTGGCCCTACAGTCCGGCGGCCAGCAGATGTTTTGGTGCACCCGGGCCTCGAGCCCCTCTCCTCTGAGCACCCGCAGAGCAGCCTGTTTGTTCGCTTCCCACCTAACGTTCTAATTACTGCATTAACGATCCCGTATAGATCCTACGTTTTGGTAGGGAAAAATATACATTTTAACCCAGAGAACAAGCAGGCCTACACAATACGCAGCAGGTTTGTATAAAATGTAATATGGTTACATAACTCAGCTGAAGAGTGTATGTCATTGCAGGGACTTAAGACTTGTAAAGGACATGAACATAAATGTCATTTTACAGCACACATTATAACAGTGCTCTTCAGTTCTGTAAGATTTCCAATTTATAACGTACTTAACTACAATTACCTGGCATCCCGGGGTTTAATTGGACCCGATTAGAAGATTACTTATCTCTTATCCCTTACATGCAATGTAAATTAGATTCAGAATTATCAAAACAAATACTATTGTGATTGTTATTTTACAACCTATTAATAATAGCCTTCAAAACGTAATTACTTTCTTAATTGCAATTTAATAATAATGATGTTCCATGTTTGTCATGTGAGGAAAATACTAATATCACTTTTGAATTGTCGAGTAGTTCTTAGCAGTGTGTTGTGATATAAACAATAAAATATTCCATTCAATTGTTGACACTATGCAGCAAGGTCTTTTGGGATAGGGTTAGGTTAAAGAAAGCAAATGCTTGCTGACTGAAAGAGAGAAGGAGAAAAAACCTGCGTAGGCGAAGCGAAGTCAGAGACTTTGTGGTGTTTTCAAGAGGAACAAGGAGTCAGTGGCCCAGCTGTTGCTCAATAAGCCGTGGCCCCTGTCCATTAGGCCACAGGAGTTAATAAGACATGAGACAGGCCCGACCCAAGTGAGGAATGAAGGTCATCGAGGCACCAAGCAGACCGCATCCATCCAAGAGGCCCCCACATTTCATTCAGCCCACAGGTTCACAGACACAAACACTATCTCTCAAACAGATCGCTCTCTGGCTGACTGGCTGTCACTTACAGGCCAAGTTGTAATGAAACTACAACATTTCCCAAAACCTAACCCCTTTTAGACACAGGACACCCTCCAAATAACACAGGAGCCATTCCACCTGACTCGTTTGCACTTAACAGGTTGACCCCCACCACCAAGACGGACATTGACCATTTCATGGCTAGCTCCATGTTCAGTTGTGTTTTTCGTTGGTCCACTTCATAGAAAGCATCCTTATCACAGTCACCTCTCTCGCTCACCATCATTCAAATGCCAAACCATTACACTGACAGAACTCTTTGCCATGTGGCTAGCCTAGCGCGCTAGCACAGCCCCCGCGCCGTGCCGTTAGCGCTCTGTGTGACTATAACACTGAAGTGTCCGCTGCTGTACTATTGTATAACAGTTCACCGGTCACACCTGCAGTGATGTTCGATGTATTACTTAGTGCAGGGCTATGCTGCGAAGCAGCCGACCGTACCGACGCTACCGTAGCTTCATTAGCGGAAGATAGCATTGTCTGGTGGGGCTCCTCAGTGTAATGGGCCAACTATAGATGGGTTTGTTTGTTCTTGAGTGAGGAGGACCATGCAGTTCCTACGGGAACTTAACATTAGTTCCATTGAGTGAGTCGACCATCTGCCCGCCATTAACCCCAGAACCCTCCTTCTCTTTACAGGCTGGACAATTTGCTTAATATGGCCTATGGCGTAAAGAGGTAATTAAAAACTTCACCCAATGCCAGATGTCCATGTTGACTCAATGATTTTTTCAATATCCTTTTTTTCTGTTCTTTATATTATTCTCATTAGTTTACATTTTCTTGTATTTTTGAAGTCACTTTGCATTTGACCATTTGTTCTCGGTCAACTGCATTTTTGGTTCTTTTTGATTTGTTTGGGTTTCTTTTCTTGTAAGCTTGAGTTGGTTTTAAAACCGTACCAAGAAAAAAAAGAAAGAAAATCAGTCTTTGTTTTCAGTGGTGATGAATTTGCTTTGTTTTGATTATGACGAGTGCTGGTTTCTGTGTATTGAATGCATTTTGTTCTCTGCTGTAACACTCTTAATTTCTAGGTGTGTTTTCGTTCTACCGGATTCAGGTTCTCCTGCCTTGTCACTCTACAGCTATTGCTTCGGAAAAGTCTTGATGAAACAGCCATTTCCTAATTAATCACTTTGATTATATGGATATTACCTCAATACAGCATTAGAATAAAACCCCTCTACACTGCCAAGTATTTACACACTCCTTTGTGAACCAGATGTACATCTGTGCAGAGGAAGCCATTACAAAATGACGTATTGCCTTCATTTCCCGGCATTGCTAGCTGACATGAGGTGGTGTTCAGTGAGCACACAGGATGAGGCTGGATGGACCTGGATCCCTGCTGGAAACAGGAAACGCTGTTTCACTGCAGACAGCTCCAGCTTTGCTCGGCACTGCTCTGCTCAATTTTTTTCTTCCTTTTTGCCTCCCTGTTTCATTTTGCTTTCCCGCTACCGTAGGTCTTACGTAACCCTGAGCTGTGGTGGAACTGTGGTGATGGGTGTTTTCATGTGGGCACCATGGCATCTTGCATGTTGCAAGCGCAAGGGACACCATCCGAAGGCAGTTTAGCAACTCAAACAGAGATGAAGATTCATCTCGAGGGAACTTTTCCCCTAGCAAGTTCCCTTGAAAAGCTGTTATAAGCCTAGCAGGCATCGTGGCCTCACTCTTTATCATTTCATGAGGGTGAAAATAAGTGTGTGGTTCAGCCGTCCTGATTGAAAAGCATGCCATCAACCCAGAAGTGCTTTTCACTGATCTGTGGTTATTTGAAAGGAAAGAGAAGAAAGCTGTTTAGAGCTGGAGATGGTTGGCTTTAAAAGAAGGACAGAATAGATATCTGGTCAGCCACACTGTTGCTATGCAACCCCTGGTCTCGTCTGTGACATTGGTTAGCGTTTGGTCCCGCTCTGATGGCAACGCTCTCATGCACATTTACAGACGCAAGCGCATTTCCACATTCCCACCTCCAAACAGTCACACAAACCTCCCCGCATCCTTCAGCTTCTTTTTCCGCGCCCAGCAGGAGGGGCTTGAGCGCAGACGAGCACGCCAGACCATGCCTCAGCGCGCTGAACCCAGTCAAGACTCTCCACAATGGAGAACATTCTCACAAAAGGATTGGGAACCTTTTGTTGTACAGTTTGCCGCCGCAGCGACCCTTTTGACGAATGTTGAAAAATCCCTGATAGCTCAGTCTTGCATTTAGTACAGGCTACTATAAGCAATCTTCATCTTATAACACAGATGTGGGTGTGTAAAATATAAATATATGATCTCAACAAAAAGTAGCCAAAGAGCAAGAGCCCTCACTAACAGGAATGAACCCCTCCAGGTGCTTTTATCAGCATCCAAGGCAACTACAATGGCCAGAAGCCAACTCTGCATGACCAAAGTCACGCAGGAAGGTCGCAGTGGTTGCCGCCCGTGCATAGTCGCTGGAGAGAGCCAGAAGGGTGGAGGCCCTTGAGCAGCAAGCAGCGCTATCGATCAGTGCCACCAGCTCTGGAATAGAACAGAGCAGAACACCCTGCAGACTGCGAAGAGGAGTGGGAGGAATACACTTTGTACCTTAATGCCACTGGGCTGCAAAGTGCTTCTATTTCCCATTTAGTTTGCTCCCTCTCCCCTCCTTCTCTTTGGTTAAGAAAGCAGCCTTCTCCCAGGCAGCTGCAGCAAAGCGGAAATCTCAATTAAAGCACACCCAATAACGCCTCTAGTCGTTTCATGGGGAGAGGTGGCATAAGAAATGATCCCTTTTATCTCATTTACCTTTTATTTAAAAGTGGGGACTCCCTCCCCCCCTCCCCCTCTCCTTTCCCTTCCCTTTGAGCGGAAAGGCAATTAAGTGAAGTCAACTGAGAGGATCCAAATCTCTTGCATCACAAGAAGAAGGAGGAGATTATGAGGCGAATGAGAACAGATTTAGCAGGCTGGTGCATGATCTTTGATAGATTTCTAGAAACGATTTAATTCAACAACTTCCTGCAATTTAGCCCTTAAAGGAGCCGCTCGCAGACACAAAGAGAGGAGCTTCATCGGCATCTGCTTAAGCGGAAATACCGCCGCGCGTCATTCCTTACATTCCTCTCAGAATCCAGGAGTAGCTACACAAACATGTGCATTTAGACATGAACATACGTGTACGACGGACATCCCTGCATGTGCATCCTCATTTATCTGACGCTGTGTATTCAGCTTGGAGATCAGCTTCTGTGGTTTGAACCAAATCCTGTAAAGATTTAAAAGAATGAGGCTTTTTGTACATTATCGCTCCAGACAGTAGCTCATCAGAAAGTTAGGCGTCGTGGCAGGCTTTTATATTTTGCGGTTGTGTTTTAAATATTTGGCTGTCATCTTGTGGCTGGAGATTTAGTTTTTTTCACCAGTTTATGGCCCCTTCATCTCCTGGGTGCAAACATTGAGTTCAACCGCATGCTTTAACCTCTTTCCTCCCTCTGCCCTTCTTCTGCTCTCCCTCTCCCATCAGGTTCTCCCCCATCACCATCGACAGCATGACCAGCCTGGTGGGCATGAACATCCCCGGGCACACGGGCACCGGTTGGTGCATCTTCGTGTACAACCTGTCCCCGGATTCGGATGAGAGCGTTCTCTGGCAGCTGTTCGGGCCCTTCGGCGCGGTCAACAACGTCAAGGTGATCCGCGACTTCAACACCAACAAGTGCAAAGGCTTCGGCTTCGTCACCATGACGAATTACGACGAGGCGGCCATGGCCATCGCCAGTCTCAACGGCTACAGGTTGGGCGACCGCGTCTTGCAAGTCTCCTTCAAGACCAACAAGACACACAAGTCCTGAACTTTGGCAGATAACAAGCAGTTGCCCCGCGACTTTGTCTGCTCCCAAATTGCCCCCGACCCCCCCCCCCCCCCCCACCCCTCCCTGGCCCCTCCTTCCTCCACCACGCCCCTCGCCCACCTCCACCCGTCCCTTAGCCCCTTCAGTCAATACCACCCTCCTACAGCCATCCAACACAGCAAACCCAAACTCCCACCGGAACACAAAGCAACCGACAAACCATCAAACAAATTGAACTAGAAATGGCTTATATTATAACTTTGGACCTATAAGCCAATGTTGCCTATGTATTACAAAACGAAGCGATGAAAATGTTCATGAGTTTTTTGGAAGCTCCTGTGATAATGCAGGCTTCTCTTTGTTGTATATTCTTTCTGTTTGTTGTGGTTGTTCAAATAATTTCTCTCTTCTGTGTAAACAGTAGCAAATCCCCGTATTTCCCCCTATTTCAGAGAAGAGAATGTCCTTTTTCGATTGAAACCTTTTTCTCTGTCTTGATTCAGGATTTGATTTTCTTTTGTAAATCCGGATCCACTGTCGTTAGTATTATATACCTCCCCGTCGTTAAAAGGGAGGGGGCTCTTTTTTAAATTGGTGAACCATTCATTCATTTTTAGTGTGTATCAAAAAGTTCCCCTTATCTATTTAAGATGGGATTCAACAATCCCAGAAACTCTGATGTAGAAAAAAAAATATATAGAATTTCTAACATTGTTTTTGTTTTGTATCGCAAACAAAACATAATGTCTTTCCTCACAGTGGTTCAGGGAGATGGGGCGAGGGAGGGGATGGGTTAGCTTTCCTGATGACACGTTCAGTAATTTAAGAAAAAAAAAAAAATAACACTGTTGCCAAAGAGAAGATCTCTTTGCTTGAAAAAAAAAAATGCGTTTAGAAAAAGATAAAAGAGAAAGAAGATCTATTTTTATAAATGATAATTAAAATAAGAATTATTGAAGAATTTTTACAAGAATCTGGATTTGAAAAAAGAGAAAAATATTTTGACTGGCTAACTAGGGGGGGCCGGGGCGGGAGGGAGGGGGCACCACCTTGTCTCGTCGTTCTGCCGTGGTACTTTATAGGATCAAAAGGTTGTTTGTTTTTTGGGAAATCCAAGTTGGCCGTGATTTTGTAGATGGAAGGGATGCAAACTGAGGCAGGTGATTTTGGTAATTTTTCACATATGTACTAGTGCGTAATTATTCAACAGCGATACCCAAAAGGGAAGGAAGAGGGTTCTTTCCAAGGCCCAACCATCCTTATAGTCCAGAGCCCAAAGCAAGAAGACCCTTTGTCCACTTCTTTTCCTGTTTTTGTCATCAGTTAATATGGGATATCAGTAAATAGATATATACACATCTATCCATTTAGAGAGCATACTATACATTATATCATTTTCTTCGCTCTGCGTTTGTGAACTTACATTTGAAAAGAACTTCCTTTTAGCGATCAACAGTAGGTGCTATACTACATTATTCACATATCTTAAATATCCAAGTTTGTTGTTCTATGTGTTGTTTAAAGAAAAAAAATAACTTTGATGTTGGCATTGAATTGAGCTGCTGTTCCTTGTTTAATATTCGTTTATTGTTGGCCCAAAAATCTGGTGAGACTTATCTCTGCCGAGTAACCAGATGAACGAATTTGGGCCTTGTAAGAATCACTGAACAAATTTTGATTTTGTATTTTTTTTGGTTTGGCTTGCTGACTTTTAGGTTACTTGCTGAGCGTGAAACGTTTGTCAAAACTAAATGATGATTAGCTAGTTCCGTTAGTCTAGATATTTGTTTCCTTAAAAAAGGATCTATGACAACTGTGTCTTTCTTTGCTGTGTACAAATAGATGATATATATATACATATATAGTCTACATTTGTTTTACAATATCTACTGTACTATATGAGTTGTCACTGTTATTTTGTTTGAGCTTGTCTTTTTCATATGACAACTTATTATGAAGTGGTGGTTCAGTTACTTAGAAAAACTTGTGAGGAAACTGTTCAATTGTCGTCACGTTGCTTGTGGAGAAAAAAAAAACAAAAAAGATTTGGATTAACTTTCAGTTAGCTACCGCGGCAAAAGAAAGCGAACAAAAGCTTAGAATATAAAACTGTATTCGTTTATCCGTTTATTTACTTATCTATTTTTTAAACTATTTATTTTTCTATTTATTTGTATTTATTATATATTTATTAATTGATTGATTGATTAATTAATTTATCAGTGTATTTATTTGTTTCATCGTCTGTGTATTTGCGTGATTCTGGTACAGGGAGGGGGGCGTTTCTGAGCAAAAGGGAACAAAGCGACTAGTGGGGAGGCTCTTCCAGTAGTCCACTGCACTGAGAGAACTTTTAGTACGTTCGTGCTTTGTACCAATATATCAAAATTACAATATAAAAAAATCTAAAAGTCAAGAAAACTGAAAAAAATGTCCGGAGGGTTGGGGGACGCTCTTCCCTTATTACTAGAAACAGTTACTCGCTATGCATAACCTAGTTAATAGTTAAATTTGCTATTGCTTTTTTCTTGTCTTGTTAAAATGAAATCTTTAGATCTTTTTCAATAAAGTTTAGTCTTAATAGAATGTTATAAACAGTCGTTCTGGTTCAATATAACCTGTGATAAGTTTGTGTTGTTCTAAAAAGCCACTCCGTCCACACCCTCCCTCCACTTACTACCGCTTTGTGATGAAACCTTATGCAAAAATGTGGGTCTGAAAGCATAGTTTTCAGTAAAACATTTTATATAACATTCAGTTCTTGGAGGCTTGGGCAGATACATTTTCAAAAGGAGCAGATGCCCATTGTTGTTTGAGGGTCATTCATTGCACTGGACTGAATCGGTCAAAAATCACTGAAGAGTCAAAACTTATTTTTAAAAATATTCATCATGTTTTCAAATGACATACCAACAAATCTTTAAAAATGAGAAATTGTTACCATTGCACACCAACTGTTATTTAAAGCAGTTGTTGCTATACTTAAGAAGTACTCTGGAGGTTTGAAAAGGGATTGTACCGATTCTATATTTTATATACTCTAATATGATATATATTATATATTTTGAAAGGTGAAAGGTAAGGGAACGGTTCCAGAAGTATAAATATACGGAATTGGATTTTTTTTGTTTGTTGTGGAGACTTGAAAACATGAAGGAGGTGTGTGGAGAGCATTTCAAACACTCAGACGCATGCTCGCATTAAGTACATCCTTCTCTCTCACACCTCAGTCATCTGACAGGCCGGCTCATCTTATATCGTCATTCGCCATCCCATCATCATCATCCGCGCCATCCAATCACATCGCCAATGGGCGACAAACCAACCAACCAACCAACCAGACCCCTTCATGCTCCCCGCCGTCGGGAGCTTGAATTATGCAACGACCCCAGTAGAATGTTGTTCTGATGTGTGAACTAATTTCCTACACTGTATGACTTTTGAACTCTTACGATGCGTGCCTGTGTTCTGCCTAGACCCTGTGTGCACGCGTGTGGGTGTGTGTGCGTGCGTGCGTGCATGAGTGCATGTTTGTATGCATGTTCCTTTATGTAAATGTGTGCGTGTCGTGCGCTTGTCCTCACATGTTGGTTAGCGTGGAGTACATCCAAATGTGCGTTATGTACATTTTGTCACATGTTTGTAATTTCTGTGTAAAAAGCGTGTGTGTGTGCGTGTGTGCGTGCGTGCGTGCGTGCTTGTGCATATGGGTCTGTTTAGTGCACATGTATACGAACGTATACACGTGCGTGTCTCCCTGAGAGTATGTGTGCGCGTGTGAGACAAAAACGGCGCGTGCAGTCGCTTTGTAATGTGTGCGTGCGCGTGTGTGTGTGTGTGTGAGTGTGTGTGTGTGAGAGAGAAAGCGTGTGCATGTCAGGGTGTTTGAAACATGGGGCTGCGTCACCTCGCTCTATGCCCAACCCCTATGGCTCACACCATCCCCAGTAGCGCCTTATAGTGGCAGCCTGCCAGTAGGAACAACGCAGCCAGTAGTGGAGGAGGGAAGGTGAACAGAGGAACCAGGCTCTTGTCAGTTTTCATTTTCCTCCTGAGACGTGTTTGTTTACTATCTGAAAAATCTATAAACGAAATCTTTAAAGACAAAAAAGACGAAAAAATGTTCACAGGGCCCCATGACCGCGGCTCTCTTCTCTCTCCTGCTTATGTTATTACTTAACAATTATCAATGATGATTATTATGATTATTATTGCTATTATTCTTAGTATTCTTATTCTTATTATTAATCCAATTACTGCGATGAATGACTTCATGTTATCCTTGCTAGTTTAGGTCACTTCTGAAACTGGAAACAAAAATAAAAATCTTGCTGTAAATGTTTGTTTTTTCTTTTTCATAAAACTGTTGTGTTTGAATTATTTGTACTTTTGAATGTTGGGACAATAAAATGAGGTGTTAAGAGCTTGGATGTTTCTTCTTGTGATCAATCAAGCATTGGAATACACATCACACACATGTTTAACAATCACTCTTCAAGCATTCGGTGGTCTCAGATCCTAAAGATTTGTTAGGCTTCTTTTTCTAGATAAATTGGTTTATTCATTTGGACGAAACCAGCCATTCGAAGAAGTTATCTATGCCTCAGAAATTGTGAAGGACGTTTCTCATCATTTTCTGGCAAGATTTCAAATTAGTAATACCACACAATAGCATTAACTGCACCAGTAAATCACAGATTTAATCTGCGTTCGATGTGACCTTTCAGCTTGTGAGGGACAGTCACGACTACGAGGCAATAACATTGCAGTCATAAAACGCGCCGCTGATCTCCTTCAGCCCTCCAAAAAGAGGAGTCGGTGAGATAACACTAACCTCCCCCTCCCTGTATCTCCACAGCCCCCCCGAGTCCTTCAGGACACACAAAGCCGCCTCTCGCCCGCCACGAGGTTAACACGTGCTTATCGCCACACCAGGAGCAAAGGCACCACGACGCGAAATACTTCATCTGCTCACCAATAACCGTTCTCTCTCTCATTTTAATGTCCGTTCATGTGAACCCAGCTCCAAAAATCCAAATGACACCCGAGATGACGGCCGATGGGCCGAGGTGTGTTCAGCCGCTCTGGTCCTCAGCAACCTGATGAACCTCCACTCTCCTCAAGAAGAAAGTCGATGGGGGGGGGGGGGGGGATGTGAGTCAGCCTGTGCTCTCACAGGCGATAGCTACCTCAATGAGTAACCGTTGATTTCAACTTTAATGTGGCTGTGTTGCGAAATGAGTCAGTTTCACTGCACTGGGACTCCCGAGAAATCCCTGAAAAAAAAAAAAAAGTGCCTGATGCAAACAAGACGTCGCGAAAGGAAGCGAAAAGCGTGCTCGTTACGGAGCGTCGTCGGGCTTTAATAAGGCTCAGTTCTCACCATGTTCCGTCACCAGGTGCAACCATATGATGCAGCCTCTCGGGTTTCTATATAAACCACTTTTCATCTGCCAGGGTGAGATCTGATCACACCCGCTCGGCGGTGTGAATGTCAGCATCCCCGCCGCGCCGCGATGTACACGCCAGGCTCTGCCAACACGACAAGGCCCCACCGGGCGGAAGACATTTTGTTCCAGAAGGAGACGACTTGTCTTTGACGAAGCTTTCGCAGTCGAATGCGCGCGGTGGCGGAGCTCCTCGTTGCCCTCCAGTTCTCCTTGGTAGACACGAAGACTTTAATGGGACACCTCTCCTCACCCCTTTGTCCACTTTAAAGATTTCACACCGCCTAATCAAAAAGGCTCTCGGCCGCTCTCAGTGTTATTTATTAACACGCGGGCCATTTTCTTTTTGATTTCGGGCACTGACGCACTGATTGGGCCGTCGGTTTAATCAGAAAAGTTGATTTTAATGTGTTATGTTGTTGTGTATGATGAGTTCATTCAAGTCTTTGAAACCAACCTCTTAGAAAAGCTTGTTGGGTTTTATCAACCTACTGCTCCCAACTCCCAAAAGCTACACATAAAGTAAGCAAAAACCTGTCATGTAAAAAACGCACCATTCAATCTAGTTCCACTTATAATTAAGCTGGCACATAAAGGTACATTTATTTCAAAAATTCTGAATTTAGGGTTGGCCCATTTAATTATGAACACAAGACAAGTCATTTATATACAATGTTGGGCGTAGTTGTGTATTTGCAGCTCATTGCTCTTGGTTCACATTGTTCTCTGATCAGATGACAATTTGTTTTCTCTCATGATCTTTCATTTAAACTGTAGATGACGCCGTGCTGTTTTTGCTTGATTGCTGTGAAATTGGAGAATAGTTTTGATGACCTGGTGATTTCCTTTTCACAAGAAAGGACAGAAAAACATCCAACATCCAAATGTAAGCTGGCGGACCGCAAGTCACTGCTTGACTTCCACTTCAGACTAACAAATACGTGTTGCTTTTTTTTTTTTTTTTTAGTCTCGAGGTCAGCGAAAGTGTGGCTGCATAACGAATGCGTTGGCAGATTGCAGTTGCATGAACAGTGTTGATGCGGGCGCTTCCTTGGAGAGCGGGTGACACTCACAGGGGCCTATTACTGGAACCCATTGAGGAAGTTTCAGTCCCTCCGGGTTCTGCGTGCAATCTGTTCCCCTGTTAAGTCTCTTAGTTTCAACGCCATATTTCCGGCACCGGGGGATCACACCGTTCTTGCTCAAGGGGGCAGCTTTTTTTTTCTTCCCTTGTACGCACAATCTGTCGCCGTGTCGTGACGTACGTCGGGGCATCACAGCAACGCACGCCTCACTCGACTGACCGGAGAGGAAACCACATGACCGCGAAGAGTTGAGACTCTATTTGACGCGGTGACTGACATGAACACGTTTTCACTCAGAGAGTTGACCAAACATTCTAAGGGATCCGTTGATTAATTAGACGAGAACATGGGAAAATACTGGGGCTTTCAACATAAACGCGTTAATGTATGAGATTAATGTGGCAGAGATTATTGCAACAAAATATTTGAACGGTAAACCGAAAGTTGGCCGCGGAAACGAAACGGCCGCGAGCTGCAGTCAGTTACATCAAAATGGAGAAAGCTTTGGAAGTCAAATAAAAGGCGCGACATACAGCGGAGAACTGTGAAGAGGATTTAATCCACGAGACAGAAGGGGGGCGAGTGGCAAACTGACCACCTAAAGCGCTGCTAGGCTAAGCTAGCTGGCTAGGCTAAGCTAGCTGCTAGGCTACTTCCATCTCGACAGCTAACGTTTCCCTGCAGAGGACCACCAATGTGTCCCTAAAAGAGCGTGGTTTGAAAACATCCTGGCTAAATGTGGGGAGATCCTTCGCACCAATTCAAACACAGCAGTTAAATGATGGAGAGTTGAGAGCAAAGTGCTCGAGGACGGCAGGAAGAGTCGCTAGTTCAACATGTTCCACCAGGGGAAATTCTGTCTTGACGATCAAATGTGTGTAGTTTTGTGTTTAAAATGAGATTAACAATTAGACAACAGTGTCTAAAATACACCCTTTCTAATGTGATTACTCACTACTAAAAAAAACATTGTAACAACAACAACAAAATTCATTAATTGCCATTAATCAAGATTAATGTATTTCAAAATGTGTGATTTAAAAAAAAATCTATTGCCAGCTCTAGAAAATACAGTGCACAAACATTCAGGTGATGAAAAGTGGTTTGTAGTCATCAATTAATTCACTTGCAGAATTGCCTGAAACTGGGCCATGAAATAGAACAAATCAGACACAAAGGTTAATACGCTAACAGTTAATTAGCATTGTTATGTGGTCAATGTGCTTCAACTGCTAACCTCTCGCAATGTCTATTCATATTTGGAGAAATTGATGTAATTTATTTCGACCTTTCCATGCCCTCACTATGGACATTGTTTGTGATCACATGACACTGAATTAAATATAGTGCATCCTTCAGCTATGTAATACTGTCAATAACCAAAGTAGCTCTATAAATTAGGCATTGTACAGTCTGATGCAAGGTTCAAACTTTGCAGGCGCAATTCACTTCATGGATAAATAGGTGAGAGCAGTAAAGGAAGCTGAAGGAAGAGCACCTTTCATTCTCAACCAACAGCAGCATCAACATGTCTGAAATATAACCAAGACTGTTTATTCTGCTTCTGTTGTCAAGTTGGAAGATGAAAATTAAGTTAAATATGAATTATAATCATAATTTACAAAGAACAAGTTACAAAATATCCGAAGATTAACAACAAAATACTGTAATATTTTACACCAGTCTGTCTTTCTTTCCTCATTTGCATGTGCAAAACGGCAACGTCAAATTAACTAAGCTGTTTTGTACATTACGAGACAAACAGCACTTGATCCGCTGATGACTGGACCAGCAGATGGTGTGTAAATAATGTACCTCGTCTCATGGGAGGTCTGTCGTTGTTTGGTTTGATGCACAAACCCTTCTCCCTCACACAGAGTGACCGTTGCAATGTTAAAGGCAAAAAACTGTTCATGTGATCCAATCACAAAAAGGCAAAACAATTTTGGATGCATGATCTATACAATAAGCACCGATAGTAAGTACAGCGTAAAACATTCTCAGCCAAACATGATCTTCAGCCTGCAAACATCTCTTGGTTTAGTTTGCATGCGAGTAGCAGATTTAATTTCAGTCTCAGTCTTTCACACTTTGCTTTTCACGTCCATTATTCATTTGTTTTGTAGTTTTATTTACATGAGACGACCAGGTGGAGAAACTGTCTCTGCTCTCGCTTTCAAAGGGAAGTCAAGCCCCTGCTGTCCGGGCCGGCCGTCTTCTATTTAATGTAATCCATTTCTTTATGGGGATCTGTGGTTGCCCAAAACAGACAAAATGTTGCTCCGTATTAGCAATTGACAATCACAATACTGAAATGTTGATCATTGCAACGATTACCAAACTTAATTTTCTTTTCTCCACCAGTTTACTGTAAACCGGCAATAAAGCCTGAAGACATGAAATAATAAAAAAAGATCTTAAAAAGTTAATTATAAACGTGCATATCGGGAACTACTTTTAAACACATCACTAAAAAGATTTAATCAATTGTACCTATTAGTGCGAGTCAAATTAAAATGTTAGGCAATTTTTCCTTTAGATGGAGGTGCCCCTTTCTTATCAAGCAGAGGCAAGTTACCTGTGTTAGCGTGCTAATGCTTGTGCTACTCTGAAGGATTTTGCCCTTTGATTGAATCCCTGCCCCTCAAAATGCTGCAGAATATAAATACGTATAAAAATATATATATAAATACGTATAAAAATATATATATAAATACGTATAAAAATATATATATATATATATATATATATATATATTTTTATATATATATATATATATATAAAAGATATGCATGCATTGCCCTTCACAAATACACATGCCTGTGGTTGCTCAGTCACACGCTGACTGCTCCACCACTTCTGCATTGGATGTTTGCTTTTTGGCACGCACGGCGATGCACCCTTCTATGGCAAGCGCTGTGGTGTTATTTATTGCCGCGGCGCTGATGGCTGCGACGATGGTGGCGGTGACAGTGAGAGCAGTGTTGGCTAGCAGAAGCAGCAGGCGCCAGATCCCCTCCTGTTTGTTCAGAGAGACACACAGCAAAGCTTTACTGTGTTCAACCCGAGGCTGCAAACCCCCAGTAAAACCAAAACACTGGCACTGGTTACAGCACATATTGTTTTGGTGCCATTTTCCAAACGCACGCCCGTCTGCCTGAGTGTTTGTCTGTGCATCTGTCTTACCGTCAGGCTGTGTCGATTTATTTGCCTGCTCGAGTGTCATTATTTGGTGCTTGTGTATTTGAAGGCCTTTGTAAATATACAATACTCCTGATTAGCTTTTCTGTCATTACCAAAAGACATCCATATAGAGGAAGAGCCTCTTTTCGTTATCACATGGATTCTGTACGTTGCAGCATGTGCAGACTTTCTCCCCCCCCCCCCGCCTTTCTAAACGCGTGTGTGTGTACGTGCAAAGGAGCCCACATATGTGTGAGTGGGTGATTTCGGCTCTGCGAGCCCAGCACCCAACCATCTGTCACACAGGGGCCACCGTGTTCTGAAGCCAATCGTCCTTCTTCCAACAGCTTCTAGGATCCTCGCTCCGCTTTCCAACAATGGTCCGGCACGCCAAACACACATTCACACACAAACAATGACAACGTCTGCCACATGCTCCTATCAGCACAAACACACGCACACTTGCCTTTTAGAAATGTTAGGACCTCTTCCCTCGTTTAAGAAAATCTTTATTTCATTGCGGCTCCAAGTAGTCCCTTGTTTGGTAGTTCAGAGCCGTTGCGATTGGCTGCTGCCATCAGCCGAGTAGTTTTACAGCGGATTTATCTGAAGTAGTATTTCCTTTTGAATATACCATTTAATGAACTTGTAGGTGTGTATTTTCACGTTTTGGAGAATTAACTCTCAGCAAGAAAGCAAATTAGTGTAATGAGAAGACTGATGCCACATGCTTGTGTTTCATATAAAGCTACATGGTAATAATAGCTTTGCTCCGTCCAGAGGTAACAAATTGTGCTTCGTAGCGCATCGCTAAAGTCAGTAAATACCTGTTTGTTTAATCCAAACAAACCCTGATAATGTAAAAACAAATAACCTTTTGGCAGAGGCAGGCTAGCCATTTCCCATTTCTGCTAATATAAGGCTAAGCTAGTCAGCTGCTTGCTGTAGTTTCATATTTAAAAATGGAAGCCAAGTGCATTTCCCACAATAAAATAATGTGTGGTTTTATATTTGTAACACCTGGCATTATATCTCTTACGTAAACATACATGAAAGTTATTGCTTAGCATTGCAAGTCTGTGTCTGCAGGAAGAGAGAGAGATCCTTCCCCTGTTGCTCTTTCAGACATTACTTCCTGTTTTTGTTCCCTGTTAGGGGGGGTTTTAGTGAAGTTAACCCCTTGGAGACAAATTAGTGATTTGGGGCTAAATAACATTTTCTAAAACTTGCTGAGATGGAGAAATGGGTACAATGGGGTAACAAACATGGAAAATAACGTAAGTGAATCCCCGGTTAATCACATTGGAAAATGAAATGAAGGCAAGCTGTGAAGTTACAGGCCAAACTGCAATCACCATACCTTCCAGACTGAGTCCCTAGATCAACACTTTGACTCATTGTGCTTGGCCTAGTTGTGAATGCAATGAATATAATTTTCCTCATAAGTGTTATTAGCATCACCGGGGGCGGGGTGGAGGGGGTGAAACTACGCGCGAATCTTGTGAGATGCCTCCAAACTCATTTGTTGTTGTATCATCCTATCTATGCATTAGCTGTGCTCTAGCCTTGTTTGAAACTTAAGAACTTAATTCTTAATTGAATTAATAGCCCATGAAGAGCAAAAAAAAGAAAAGAAAAAGAAAAGTGAGCTTTTGTTTTCCTGCAGTTTACTGAACACGAGGATTCAAAGTTCAAGTGTAAACTGAGAGGAACTTCAATACAGTTTGACAGTTTGTCAAAACAAATAGCCTCAGAACGGCTTGTGATATGGAAAGAGTTGACCAGAAATGGCAGCAGCTGTCAAAAACTGCATCAAGAAAATCCACCTACAACCTTCGAAGGAATAAGATGTCAAAAGCGCCTTTCATTCATACACCGTACTTACACACCACAAATTAAGACCCCTCCGGTGCAACAGCTTACCTCTCCGACGAAATGTCCACTACAAAAAGACAAAATTGCACAGAGATCTCAATGGTGAAAATGACGTATTGATGTAATTTGCTTTGTTTATTTTACTTTTATCAAAAAAGCCTATTTGTTCCAAACGCATTCGGCACAGGGACACAAAACGCCACACGGGGCTTAAACCGGATTAAGCCAGTTTGCAAAGACCGTGTTCCTCACGAACCCAAGTGGTTTCATGGCGGGAACATAACTTTTCTTTTTTGTTGCTCTGTGTCGTCCCAACTGACTGAAGGCAGTCGTGCCGAGCGACACGACATAAATCTGTTTTGTATCACTCAGAGTAAAAGTAAGTGAGAATGCTGAATGTAAACAAAGTAGCCATGACTTCCTAGTAATAAAAAGCATCACCTTATCAACATTATTACAGAGAACGCTGGTAACTATAGAATACTATTCGTCATTATGTTCCCTGCATCAGGTCTGATCTTTGTTAGAAGTCTTGGTTATACCTTATTCAGTGGATTTTATATCATATCTTATGTCATGCTATTCTAACTTATGTTATTTTACCATTATTATTAAGTGTGTTTTATATCACATCCTATTTTCTATGAATTATGGCACTAAATACCAATTTACGTTTATTCTAAATCACTTTGCGCTGCATTTAAAAGCATTTGCAACAAAAAAAAGAAAAATTGCAACAGCCTCAGCCGATCGCGTCCAAGGAGAAAAGAACCACGAGAGAAAGTAAAGTACAGAGTGAACCGCTTTGTCCCAAAGATCTGGAACAAAGGTGGAACAAAAATTCTGCTCGCTGCAATTAGCAGTCGTCCACCGTGTGAATATTAGCAGCCCATCCACTCCACTCCACCCCCCCCCCCCCTCGGTGTTTCCCCTTGGAGAGCAGGCGGTTTTCTGCCGTCTCTGCTTCCATTTGAAGAACACGGCGGTCCAGGACGAGATGCTGACCGGCTCTCACACGTCGTAACCCTGACCCACACAGTTCAGTAACGGGTGTGTTCTTTCATACAGTAATGACCTTCATGTAAACCACAAATACCCAAAGCACAGAGCTTCCACGCGTCTGACAGTCCGTGATGACTAGGAGACTGAAACTGTGTTGTAAAGTTGGAGTGATATGTTGCTAAAATAAATCTGAATTCTGTGCAGCATGTGATGCTTCGTTATTTTCCAATCCAGAGGTGTGTCTGTAATTTGTGAGCAGATTACGGGTCGAAGGGTTCCTTTTGTGTGTGTGTGATGCAACATGATTTTAGAACTACTGTCGTTTGTTATCCTTTCTCCATTTTAAGATTAAAAGCTTTGTATCTGACGGATGAAATGGGGGGGGGGGGGGGGGGGGAACCACTCGTAGGTTTTAAAAAAACAACAATAGTGAGTCCAATTTTTAAACATCAACGTTCAATTCTGCCAACTGAGGGAAAACGTGTGTGGTCATCCTTCACTCTCTTCTCAAATAAGCAGAAAATCGGGGCGGGGTGCATTTTCCTACCGTGGTTCAAGTCCACCGCTCTGCATAAAAAGGACACAGAAGACGTGACTAAATGCACAACTAATTGGAGTGGTCACAGTGCTCCACTCTGCAGGGCACGGGTGCTCTGTGACTGCTCTGATGAGCATAAAGAAGGTCCACACGCTATAATCTGCAGAGGCATGCTGAAGCTGATCAAATGAACTCTAGTGGAAGTTCTTTGCCCAAATGACAAAAAAGGGCCCATGTGATATCTTTGAGATTCATCAGATGTATTTCAAAAAGAGACTGGTATTTCAAATCAGACTTTAAACTTTCTTCCTTTAAAGGATTAGACTTCTAAGAAGCCCTCAGACAACATGAAGTGTTATTGACAGATAAGTAGCATCAAAACTCTTGACTGAGTCCTTTGACTGAAAGCTTCTAAACCTTTTTGAATGCCATCTTTCATTGGTGGTGGTAGTGTTTCCGTCATATTTTCATGCTATTTTTTTCTTTGGTCTGCTCGCGGCAATAATCAATATATTCTTTCAATTTTCACAATATATATACACAAGTTTTACATTGGTATATTTCTTCTGATCTTCTAATTCCTTTGTTCTAGGTTGTTCTAAGTCTTTTAACATTTCCTCTGATCTTATCTTAAAACATTAAACATTGAAAATAAATTATTTTGTGCATGCGTAACGATGACCAGAGGTCTAATATGGTTTTCCCCACTGGCAGGTTTGACAGTTACTGCTTAGAACTTTTCCCTGGGAGAGGCTTAGCTTGTCCACTCCTTTTACAGCAGGTCAATTAGAATCCAACCGAGTAGTGCACTTCACTAATGGAGCACACTAAAATCTTTGACCCTCCTGATTGCACTGTGTGTCCACTAACAGTATAATGGGCTAAGAGTGCTGAACTACTCATCTACTGTAAGTGCCGGCCATTAAAAGTTAGAGGGACCATATCTAAGTCAATATGATCTATGAGAGACTTAATAGCCACTCAAAATTTAGATTCATTCACAGCACAGCTCTTGGGTAGATGTAGTGTGAATTGATTTTTACAAATTACAGTGCAGCAAAAATGTGCGGGATTTATTGTAGAAATCATTTTTTGCTTTGATATTGCAATCCATCAAATTTGAGGTGCTCATTGGTTTTCATGAAAGCTACAAGCATCTTACTTCAGCAAAATGTTGCTTTACACACACACTGCAGAAAGATAGACAGGGTGCATTTGTTTAAGGTAAAAAATAAAAAATAAAAACCCTGCTCTTCTGTATTGCTAATACACATCTACTCAGCAACACAGTTCCTCCTTCCCCTCCCAGGAGTCAGCGCTCCTGTCCGCTCGCAGGGACGAGGCTTCCTCAGCAATCCGCTCGGATGGCGCAGCAGCTCAGCTCCTGCCCTCCGAGTTGTGCTGCCATATTGAACCGGTATCTGATTCGCTGACCTTCTCGCTGCCTCATGCCTTGCTAATGTAATCTAGTGCTGCTGCTGGCTCATGTCTCTCTGCCTGCAGCTCGCTTCCTCTCCCCCGCTCTCCCTCTCTCCCTCTCTCTCTCTCATGTAAGCAGCCAATGTGGATCTGCTTTTATAGTTGGTTGCTTTAACCTCTCCCCCACGGAGTTGTTATTGGAGTTATTTGTTTTATATTGATCTTTATATTGATAGTCCTGGTACAGGTTCCAAAGTAGATCATTTCAACTAACCCCACCCCTAATCAGAAGGCTGGGTTTTGTAATATGAATATGAAGTGCATTGGTCGACTTTTGCAGTTTAACACCTGGTTTGTTTATGTATTTTTCCCTGAATAAGATGTTAAGAGAAAGGTCTTAAGTGATGGTGCGAGTTCTGCTATTTTAATTTAAGGGAACGGCTGGTTTGTGGATGTCATACTGATCTCTCCTGTTCACTGTGTCATCCCAGGACTCTGCCTCCACATTTCTGCCCCCGAGCGTTCCAGCTGTCCCATCTATAAATCAGACAAAGGTATGAACTTGGTGCTAAAAAGCATAGTTCTCAGGTAGGGGGGGATGAGTGGGGGGGTCGGGGTCAGAGATGACTTGCTGTCACAAAGAACCAAGCCGCTGAGAAGCTACCGGTTGTGGACATTGTAGGGGAGAATGAGTGAAGTCCAAATAACAGGGGAAGGCGATGCGCGGCCGGCGCAAGCATGAAGAAAGACGATTGCACAAATACGACCAATAATACGCAGGACACGCTAGAACCGTCTTCATGGTTTGAAAGGAGATGTACGGACGCTCGTATCACTGATTGGAGGCATACAGACATACTCTCTGACAGAATATATAGGCCCACACACACCTAAGCAGGTGAAATTTTGCATGCATGGCCGCGCTTCCTTTAGCTGTGGCCACGGTTGCTAGGCTACCAGTGAATCCAGTCTTTGGAGGGGACCTGACATTAGGGAGAGCAAATTGACCACAGGAGGCTTTAATCTGCCGTGAAACAGCAGCTGGAGCGCACGCACACACACACACACACACACACGCGCACACACACAGAAAGTAGTACTGCAATTCAACATGATAAAAGCATAAATGGTGAGATAACCCTTTCCATACGTCTGTCCATCTCTTCACACAGGCTCTTCGCTTGCACCTAGCGTCCTCTTTAGGTAAGGATGGGACCTTCCCTTTTTTTAGGCCCAATAGAGACAAGTTGAACAAACAGAGTTTAGCTTTTGTTGTGTGTACAGGTTTATGGTTTATGGTCTGTGTGCGCTGCCGAGCTTGGTAAGAATTTTACTTGATTCACATATTTTAAAATACCTAGTGATCTTTTCCGGAAAACTACTTAATTGTGCTTAAGAAGTTACAAAGGATAGACATTTGTGGTGAAGAACAAGAAGTATTTAGAGCCCATTGTTGGTTCTTCTCTCTTACTGGGGTCTGTTGATAGAGGACAACGTCTGTACTACGTCATGTTTTCGCTAAGTTTGCAGCATACAGAACAGTTTTGTAGAGAGCATCTTGGGACGGGTCAAACCTCCTTGCTCATCTCAGTCCGTCTAATTAAAAAGCATGAAATGCGGTAACAGTTGCAGGGTTCCATACCCCTGCTCCAGCCATCGCTTTGATAATCTATTCAACGTATTCTCGCTCAAACTCTTAAATCTGTTGCAATTACCATGTAGTTTACATTTCTCTGCTTGTATCATCTACGAGTCGAAATAACCTGTATTGCTGTCTGATTTAATTGCCAGTCAGGATGATTTTGCTTTACGAGCAGTAACCCATTCACCCCGGGGGGGTTTTATCAATCCTAATGCATCTATTAAAGTCCGTCTATGACATTATTAGGATTAGTCACCGTTGTTTTTTCTGCAGCTGGACAGCACAAAATATGAATATGAATGAAGAAATACTGACGTGATTATCTTTTGTAACCGCACATTAATCACTGCTGATCTCCATCATGATTATTAAACGTATCCGTGTGTCCTTTTTTTTGGGGATGTTCTCACCTTGTTTTTTGGGAAACAGATGGTATCAAGCACTGTTCAATAATTATTCCTGAGAGGATGTCACTGCTGTTTCTTTGATGCAGGAGCCTAATATACATGAACTGATGTCATTTGCCTCTCACGGCTGTCTTTTTTTTTGGCTGTGACAAAACAATCTGGCTGTGGCAGTCAGACCGCTGGAAGAGACTCTTTGGTCATTTCAGGTTTCACGCGTGCACGTTAGTAACAGTTTAGCTTCTTAAACTGCAACCATTTAGCATCCAAGGACTTTGACCACTGCCACGAGTTGGACGGACTAAATGGACATTATACCCACATTGCCCTTTCACCTGCCAGACAATAGCTGGACTAACTACCCCCCCAAGTGGTCAGGTGTGTCATGTCCATATCTGTTAGTGCCTCGTTTACTCTCCAAAAGAATCAGCAACAATTCATATTCATCAGCAATCCGTGTACTTTTCAGAATGAATTAGTCTATCGCAGGCATTGGTGGATTTTTACAGAAATATTTCATTTCAAGTGAAGAGTTAACTTTTACTTTTACTCATTGCTTGAGTTTCAAACAATAACTCACTTCACATCCGACGGATTGATGGGAACTAGCCTTAAAACGTCAATGCGGTGACTTCATATTTCCAGTCCTTCGGGAGAGAAAGAACATTTTCACTAGTATCATATTCACATTTTAATGTCTCACATCTTACTCCTACAATGTGTAATAGAGTCTGATGTGTTCCCATGAATTATTCATTCATTCAGTTATTCTGTTCACTTGTATTTTGTCATTTACTTTGGATGCTCGCCTTACAAGGAATCTGCACTTCCAGCACATCGAAGCACTCTCTCGCTCTCTCTGGAAGCTCAGGAGGTAATTTACAGTAGAAAATAATTGAAGCATCCGTTCTGTGTCATCATCTCAAGTTTAAATAAGACACTTTAAATAAAATCTGTAAAACAATTCAGCTGTGAAAGTAACCTCAGCTATTCACAACAAACGAAAGGCCTCATGGAGACTCACACAAGCACCTCAACACCTTAAAGTAGTATTGCACCTCCGTAGGCATTGAAAACAGTTAAAGTTGAGGCAAAGATACCCTGACTTTTATTTCATAGAATGGGAACCTTATTTCATAGAATGGGAACCTTATTTCAAAAGATGCCCACGGGTCTCGACTCGTCACACGTTGACGAGGTGTCGTGTGGATTTGAGACCCGGTTGCAGCATCTTTTCCGCTGAAACTATTTTCACAGGCTGCTAAACCGGAGGTTACAGTACTGCAGATGAAAACACCACAGCCTGCACCAGGAACACATCATCGCTGATCAGATGACCATGAATCGACCGCCTCACATATTTCTGTACCGTGACTAAATCTGGAGATGCTGCAGGATATTGACCTCCCTCCCCGCGGGTCCAGCCCTCATCCTCTGGCACATTATTCTCCTTCGCTTGTTTCTCCATCTGAGGGAGATCAGCATCTCCACGACCTTATTGCAGTCACAGAGGAGGAGGAGGATGAACAGTGTGTGTTTGTTTTGTGACCACATGGCCCCATTAGTAGTGTAACGACCCCCACGGCCGCTTCAGGACACTCCAGAAATTCATTTCTGAATGTGTGTGTGTGTGTGTGTGTGTGTAATGACCTCCGAGACCCTGCATGACACTTAACACTGCCCCCAGTGGCCACTTACACGGATGAAGCTTCTCCGTGCGCCATTTGGCCTGCGACCACTGCTTGGAATGTGAAAGCCCAACACACACACACACACAGTTGAAACCTAACAAGGGACAGACAGGCAGGGTTCAAAGTAAAATACGTCTTCCCAGCATGCGAAAAAAAAACCTGTGCAGGTTGGTCAGCAGGAAAATAAAGAAGCATCAGCTGAGGAGATGTTGCCGTTACTGTGCGGATGTCGGATCATAGTTGAAATACCCGGCTCCTTTGCTGGAAAAACCTCAGCCAGCGGGTACATTTCTATGTCTCTAGCAGCAGCAACACCGACTTGACTTTAAAACATGCGGACGGATGGCTTTAGCAGCAAATGCAACTGTAAAGAAGCGGGGAGGAGCGCGGCCCCCGTGGGGAAATGTGAGGGCTAAAGAAAGACATTGTGCTTCCCTTACCACTTGACTGACAGGCACTCTCACAGGAGCGCATGGCAACAACACCATGGAAACATCCAATTATCACCAGAGGATGTCACAAAATGAAATTAACAAGGAACACGCGAGACGTCGCTTTGAAGCAGACATTTACAGAAGGAGTTTGTACGGACCGACAGACAGACGGACAGATGTCCTGTTATTCCCTGACAACAAAAAGGTCATCTTAAGGGTGCGTCCTTGACATCTTGGGGACACAAACTCACCGGGAAGTTCATTTCATTGTTATTTTATCAATTTTCATTCAGTAAACCCCAACATTAAATGTAATTTCCAAATAGTCAACCAGTTCCTCTTTCACACAAGTCTCTCCCACTACATCCCTCTCTCTCCTCTCGCTCTCTCCTCTCTCTATCAAACCCTTCTGGGTGCCAATTAGGCCTCAAAGCTGCTGCTGCAGTGTGTGTGTGTGTGTGTGTGTGCGCATATAGGTGTGTGTTTTTTGCGTGTGTGTGTGTGTCTCACTACGTGTGTGATCACGGCGGCTCTGACAACAAGCTATAGGCTACCTGTCGACAGGCACTTCAACGCACACCATCTGCTCACAATGAAAAATGCTCTTTATTTGCCCACTGCTCACAAACCGAGACCATCGCACAGGAGAGAAAAGGCACCGTGCGGATTGCTGCTGCAGTCCAGACAAATCCTTCTAAGACCGCAATCAGTATAAGAACTGTTTTAGGATATCACATCTGGGATTTCAGAATAAAGGAGGATTGAGGCATTTCACTTGTTTGATAGTCTCATATCAAAAATAGACATAAGCTTAAGCGTTAGAGCCACGGAGCTTTCTTGAGTTTTTGAAGCGTTGACAAAGCCGGAAGTTGGATCCAACAACCTCTATTCCCATGACTTTAGCTAAAAAATAAAATAAAAAAAAGGACCAATCACAAGAATTTAGTTAAATCAACCCATCGTACGACTCTATGAAACACGCCGTCAAAAGTTTACTATTCACTGAGAGCACTAAGAGCATACATTGCATGGCATTAAGGGGAGATTTGAATAGCATTCATTGTAATTAGAGCCTGGTCTTACTAATAGTTTCAACAATGGTGAAAGGGCCTCGGAGGCCCACAGCGTTGACCAGAGGGGGAACCAGACCATCGGACGTACATCAGATAACCAATGCTCACATTCACGAACACGTCAACAAAGCAAAGAAGCTCGGATGAAAAGGTTACAGAAAAGGGGAGAACGACTACATCATAGACGACACTGATCCATATCGTCCACTTACAAAATCTGTATTTAATTGCTATGTTAATGCTCTGCGTGTTTAATACAACTCCTTAAACACTTGCTTTGTGAATACGTATTTGTAAACGTTTGCTCAACAGCTAATTTGCACCCCGAATATCTCTGTAGTGCTCAGTCAATAGTCCTTTAAATCAATGATTGTATGTCAATGAGAGGCTTTTAATTACAACTTTGTCAAGCTGACAAGAACCTGTGAGACAATTAAAGTCCTTATGCCGGGAGTATTATTGTGGGAAAGTCAAAAGTGTGCACATTATGCCTTTTCTGGTGTCACGCTCATTTCAGAATAAAAGTCAAATGCACCACAGAGACACTTTTTTTACCCACTTGAGCTGGAATGTTAAAACAATGAAAATGTCTCTCCTCTCATTGTGCTTTTCCACCTCCCCTGCTCTCTATAGTGTCATGCAGACATACATTGCCGGCAGCCTTCAGGCCATGGGGATCGAATACAGCCTATATTTATAGTGGGGAGGGGGGGGGGGGGGGGCGTTCTGTTCAAATACATGTTCCCCTTAACAAAGTCATCAGTGTCATAGCCTGTTCTCTTGGGCTTCACTAATGCTACATTTAGCTTTGCATGCATAATATTAAAAAAGGCAGCTGGGCAGAAAGTAAAAAGCTAATAATCTATTCTGTTGACCTTACCGGGTCCCAACAAGTATTTCAATAAATCGGTGAAGTCGACTTTAGAGATCACAGGTGGCCTGAAGACTGAAACTAACAACCTTAATATAATTAGGTGGGCACTATAGACATGCATTGACAAAAAATGGGTGTGCTTAATTTTTCAGAACTTGGCACTTCATCATGTTGAAGGACATGTGGAGTTATATTGGACTTAGATTGATCATTTGAACCAGCAGACCCCTTTGGCTCACGCTGCAAAGTTCCAGAACATTACCTGATGTGTG
This sequence comes from Pungitius pungitius, assembly GCF_949316345.1. Taxonomy (NCBI): domain Eukaryota; kingdom Metazoa; phylum Chordata; class Actinopteri; order Perciformes; family Gasterosteidae; genus Pungitius; species Pungitius pungitius. The sequence goes on along the minus strand of NC_084906.1, from coordinate 16,945,903 downwards.
TTTTACAATAAATTGCATAAAAATGTACCATCATCTTTAGAAGGCCAACAACTCCACATCCTTCCACAACACTACGAGGACAGGCCCTCTCTCCAAAGGGATTTTGGACTGCCAACATCTGCAGCAGGTCAAACAAGACTGCTGAAGAAACTTTGGGATCAAGAGGGGCAGACAAACCTACACGTATACAGAGATGAATAAACAAACAGAAGACATGCTGATTGACTAATATAGGTTGATGGTCAGTTTCACTTCTGCACACAGTTCAGGATGAAAGGCACAGGAAGTGTTAGAATTTGACATTTAACAGCAGGAAGCCCCACACGCTGGCCAAAGAAGACGATGATGATGATGATGATGATGATGATGATGATAGTCACGAGCCCCGTGTTTCCCCGTCTGTAATCCACCACCCAACATTTTAAAATCCCTGCAATACCTCTCACAAGTCATCTCGACTACGCAGGGTTTAAAAAACAGTTGCTATGTGTAGTGACTTTAAAGTGCACCAGATTCTAAAGTCATGTGCATTCGGGTCCACTTTTGATAACAGATGGGCTTTTTTCGTGTCATTAAATAACAGGTGACGCTGATCGAGAAAGAATCTTTGCACGGCGTACAGGTTTCTCCCGCGTGCCGCTATTCCCTCCTAATAGCGCGCTCACTCACTCTCGTCTCCTTAAGTTCCCGCACTTAAGCGGAACGATTTACATACGCCCAGGGGAGGACTCCTCTGTAAAAGGAGCTGATGCTTTCATTCCTTCTATCCTTTGTCGTCCATTGCTCAGGTTTTTTTTTACCCCGGTATTAATCGGCTACCCTTCGATATTGCATCAAAGAAAGGTAGGAGGTGGAATATTCCCGTGCATTTTGCAGTAGGTGCCTGCTGCTCCTGGAGCACAGGCAGCGGATGCCTCTTTCCCAGCACCCGGTGAAGAGAAAAAGGAGAGGAGTCTCTTTCAAATCCTTCTTACTCTCTGTCGGAGGCCACGTGGAGCAATAATACATAACGATACAGACTCTGAAAGCTCAGTATATCAAACCCCACAGGCCTCGCTCTCGCTTGGGCGATGTATCAGCATCCCAACACTTGATGACCAGATTCTTTCCAAGGACACTACCTCAATTTCTCACTATTTTCTCCCCCAAGCTTCAGTTCAGCAATCCAGGCAAGATTCCGCTGCGCGAGGGGCCACTTTCTGCCTCGCGTGCCCCATGGCAGCGCCATGCATTATGTACACATCTCTCTGTGGATAATGTGCTCACAAAATGCCCCCTGCCTGCCCTTGTTATTGGAAACCCTCTCCCGATGAATAATGACAGACATCAGGGTGCCAAATGTCCCGTGCAGGACACCGTAGGCATTTCTCTGCTAACAGGAGGGGAACAACATCTGTTTGGCTGCTGAATGCAACGCTGATTCATCAAGTCTCACAAGCACACCTCGTCTTAAAGCCACAGTCAGCCGTTTCGGTGTTGTGCTGAAGGGTGAGCTGCGTACAATGTCAAATAAAAATAAAAATAAAATGGCACGAACACTGGCCGCCAATCCGAGTCCCAAACGATGCTAAAGAAGCGGAGGTACTGGACGGTGGTAAATGACATGAGAAACAGGGATCAGGTCGCTTAGCAGGCGGCTAGCTCGATGACTGCACCTTTAATCACGACTCGGCTCTGAAGCGGGGAACTGGTCTATGACTACTCTGAAGGACACTCAGCCCCCCCGATGCAAATTACCCTCAGGAGGGGAGAAAATTGCAGACATTTCACTTTAATGCCTCAACACACTTGAAACTTACAAAATTGCTCAAAGTTTGCCGTGATGGGGAGAGTAGACTTGGCGAGGGTTAAGGTGACCCCGTGATAGACGAACATAGGAGACATGGAGAAGCTGCTGTTTTCTAAGCCTCTTTTTGTCATGTTGAGGATTAATACGGGCCTGCGGCCTCCGACTCCTGTTTACCCTGCGCCTGGGATAGGTCAGGTCATTTCACACGCGTTAGAGCGATGTGCCAAGTCAAGTGTTCAGTCTGCATGTTAACGGACTCCGTGCCCCGACGCCTCCTCCGCGGAAGCCATTTTCACACGCCTCATTTTTCGAATGAAGGTGTTTAATACAAGTCAAAAGTGCGAGAGAATTTCATTTCTTATTACTGAAAGAAATCTGGAGGGGATGGGCTGTGGAGGGAGGAACTGACAAGAATGGAGATGATAAAATGCATGCCTTCAGGAAGTAGAGATGGAGAAAGAGTGCAGAGAGGAAGAGCCATTGGAGTGTGGGGGGGGGGGGGGGGATACCGGGGAGCAAATGAGCATACAGTTATTCATTTGAAGTGGCACATATCTGCAAATGAATGCAGACAAAAAGGGGCAAGATTTTGCATTTGTAAGCGTTCTGGTTTCTATTTCTGATTGGGACGTGTTGGTAAATCTAGTGAACGCATGGGGAGCAAAAGAGGCACAGAGACACATTGGCGGAAATCTGCCATTGACTGATGATTTAGCTTTGTATCCCCCCCCCACCCCCCCCAAATCTTTGGAAATCTTAACCCAGTGCCAACTGGATACTTGGGAATCAATCGATCTTAGAACTTGTCTCAACTCAAACTCCATTTTTTGTGTGTCATGTCTTTATAGCAAGCTCTATCTGACAGGTTATGATTGTTTCCACTCACCAGAAATACCCTTTTCTGTTGTGCAGCGAGGGTCCAACACAGAGAGCAAAGAGCTTTTGAACACGGAAGGAAAGGGACACTTTATCAGGCAGAGAAATCGACTTCACCTCTTTTTCATGAAATCGTGTTCATTCACTACTTATTGAAGACTACATTTTTCAAGGAAACATTAATTAACGTTTGTATCACGACACAAAAGAGAATGAAGATGTTGACCTGACAACAGATTATTTGTTTGCTCAACCAAAACGTAGCCCAACTTCCATTGTTACATCTAGGCCCTCAAATCCCTTTGTTGGGGTGAGCGAGTATAGATTCTGTCTGGGGTACCGGAGCCTTGGAGTGGGCTTCTTAACGCGCAAAGAGTCTAAACCCAACTCGGTTCGTTCGCTTCGACCGCAGGAGGCTAAACCGATGACTTCCTCTCGTCATGGCGGGGCAGCTCTTCTTCTAAGAAATGGGTCTGTGGAAGGATCCCGCTGCCTCCGTCGCTTATTTAGTCTCAGCAAACACTGACAGTGGGTAGAAGTGGGGAAGATAGGCTGCACCAAAAATTGAAATCCTGTATAATCACATTGTTTTTCTTTTTTTTCCCCCTCTCCCCTCTGTTTCGTTTTCTTTTGAATCATGATGCTGTGGCATTTTCCCCCAAACTCGGTTTCCATCCAACACGCCGCCGCCCCCCCTCCCCCCTCCCCCCTCCCCCCTCCCCCGGCCAAGACGCTGCCCTGACTGACGCTGACTGTTTACGAGCTTCCCCGCTGGAAACGCACTGATAAATGTCACTGTCTGCAGCGAAATTAAACATTTAGCGATAGAGTCCTTGGAAAGGGGCTCGGGGAGAGCCGTAAATCAGCATATTTCCTCGGCCTCTGTGTTCCGCTGTTGTCGTTTCATGTTTTTTAATTGAGACGCGGCCGAACACTACGCTGGCTCGCGTTTCCTCGTCCACGTTCAAGGAGAGAGAGCGAGGAGGAGACCAGCTCGAGAGTCGACCGCTTTCCTACTTTTGAACAAAACTCATTAACGATGCCGTGCAAGTTATTTCAGTTTTCTCCCCCCCAGACCCTCCCCCGCCCAATTCATCCCGGAAATGGCTTTTGTTGAGTTCCTCTCACCCACACCATTTCATTTCCCAGCATTTGCATCACAAAGAATAAAAACACATTTTCATAGGAGTCTCGTTTCCATTTTTGTCTACACATCCGAGTGGTAGACTAATGGTCCGGGATGGTTTCCTTGCTCCGAGGTGCGGATGCATCCTTCTAATGGCGCAGTCTGCGTCTGGCTTTTATGGCCACGAGACTTAAAGAGGCCCTCTTTTTCTAGAATTACTGCACATTGAGGTGTGGCAGAGGCAGCGTGAGAGCCCTCGGGTGTTTCAGGGGACAGGTGTTTTTTTGTGCATGTGCACTTGTGTGCATGTGTGTGTGTGTGTGTGTGTGTGTGTGTGTTGAAGGCCTGACAGAGGTAATCACTCAGTGAGATGGAGGGCCGAAGCAGCTTTAAACGCCGACTCTGTTTTAGGCTTCACTGCATAACCAAATAACGCTGCGTGTGTCGCAGAGGCTAATAAGGCATATTCCCTTTTCCGAGCAGCTCAAGGGGAAAATAGCCTCCATGCTTTGAAAAAAAAATAAATACATTTATTAGATACAGACTTCTCCCCCCCCCCCCCCCCCTCTTTTCCTTCTAAGCTGACAAATAAATTGCATGCAATTTTAATGGTTTTTCTTCCTCACTGTGCTGTCAGGAGTGGAAATGACACATTTCAGTGCCCCTGCTATGTCTTCATATGTGTGTTTATCAGCGCCAGTGACTTCTGGCTGTGTTAATAATCCTGTAGCACTGGTAATGGAATCAGCCAAACCTCTGCTTTATCCCAGGTATCCTCTCTTTCTTCTGGCTAAATCCACAGATTATTACAGTAAATACGTTTTCTCTCTTAAACTTGTTCTGTCAAATTAGCTATTTTAGCATCTTGGCTCTTTGGAGGAATTACAGGACTTAGGTATATGGTTTTTGCTGAATGCAGGATAATCACCGGCTCACTGAGGGGGGGTTTAGAAACGAAGCTCAAGCGATCTCTCGTCTTTTCTTTGCCTTTCTATCTCACTGAGCTTAAGGTCTTCCATTTTTCACAAAGTGGTCATCAGAGATAGTCACATGGTTGAACTTCATATGGCTGAAAAGGGCGTCTTTAGGGTTTTATCAGTTCAGAGGTAATCATTTAGTGAGGAACCTGACAGTGGTAAACATAACGAGGCATTAGGGACCGCAAGAAGTCATTTCTGGAACACAGATGGAAGTTATCTGAAGGCTGAATACTTCACTTAATCCATGTTAAATTGGACTTTAACAGAATTAATGTCAAATCTAGCAAAAGTGTCATGTAATGCACTTGCAGTAAAACATTTGATCTATTAATCATGTCATGTACTCTATTCTGAATTCATTTTTATTGTTTCAACAGTATTTTCTGGCCAAAACCTAAAATTTTGTATTTTTGTTAGGGCCGGGACTTTAGCGCGTTAATTGCGATTAATTAATTACAATATGAATTAAGATGAATCAATTACACATAAAAATAACGCATTACACATTTTTTACGCATTTTTACACTTTTTTTTGCACCGCGGAACGTTTCTCACTGGATGAGTTTCGGGGGGACCGATTATACTGGAGCACCAACTAGCGTTCATGACTTCAGACAACAACAAACCACAGTGAACATGAACGAAGAAGCTGACGAGACCGTGTCGGTTGGCCCCGTGAATGGGAAATCTTATTATAATAAACACACGGATGGAAGCGTCGATAAGAGCGTGGTTGTGTGCAAGCTGTGCAACAAGGAATTCACATCAAGCCTCAAGTATCACCTCAACGCAAAACAATTAGCAGCTAGCGTGGATGTTAGCCCGACTTCCGAGTACAAGGACCCACACCCAACCAGATGACTGGTTTAAGGACCAGGGTAACTAAGTCCATGTCTGAAAAAATAACCAATGTTCTGAATGTACTTGAAAGTATTGGTCTACTTAAAAAAACATAGTTTACAGAAGGTCTACTTACCTATAGGCTACCTGAATTTCTGAAAGTACTATATTTCTAAATATGCTATTGCTACACTGGAATTGGTTGAATAAAAATAAAAATCCATGTGAAAAAAATTACTTCTCACTGTTCTCAGGTCATATATTTGTATGTATAATATATGCGATTAATTTCGATTAATTAATTACAAAGCCTCTAATTAATTAGATATTTTTAATCGAGTCCCGGCCCTAATTGTTGTATTTACTTTCCTAAAAGGTTTTCATAGTTCTCTAGATGCTGTAAATCTGTCTACGTATCTTTCCACTCACTTTCACCTAAACTGGCCACTTCCTTTTCGGTGCCATTCTATCTCGTACTCCCCTATCTTTCCATCAGTGCATTCATTTATCTCTGGATACCAGTTTCTGATGACGAGCATTCAGCACGCTGCCTTGTCCGGGCGGGCAGCCGCTATGAATGCGTGATGGAGTGCTCCGTTCAGCAGCTTGGCAGCCACGTGAAGAAATTGATTTTCTGACAGATTAAAAAAGATTAAACCAGCCATAAAAACAAGCAGGAAAGTGCTTAGTGGACCATATGTGCACAATGAGCTTTCATATGTATTCTTTCCCAGCCTTTCCCCGGGCCATCCATCTTATTTACCCTGACGGGTCACAAGCCGCGCTAACGTGGCTGTCGTGACGGGCCGGCCCGCGCCCTTCGTGTTGTGTTGCAAAAGTTGGGCGTAACCTCTTGCGATCAACTTTACACAAAGCTGCCAGGTAAATGCACATACCTTTGGTTGTATTCAAATAAAAAGAATGTTTGGTTAAAAATAAGATTTGGCTTTCGAGCTAATTAGCAGAACCCGGTTGCTCTTGCGTGCACGCATTATCAAACGCTTCCTGTTACGGTACGCTACGTCTGCAAATACGGACCTGCAAAGAACTCGTAAATCGTATTTAGAAATGTTAACATCTTGAAACTATGCTGAATTACCAACAACAGTGAGAATCAGAAGCGTATAGCTGTGGATCTCTCCTCACAAGTGACCTCATTAAAAGCTTATTACAAACACCCCCAGAAACATTCATAATGTGATTAGTCACAAAAAAGTGGCTGCTGAGCTATTAATCTTATAAAATGGAGCTTGTGTAGGCCTTGTTTTGTTCTGAAACAACCAGCAAGAAGACTGAACATACTATCGAACTCAAGGGCATTTTAACAAAATGATTGAATCAGGGATTCAATAAAGCGATTTGTTATTTATTCCTCTAATGCAGACCACGCTTACTTACATACTACTTCAAAAGACCTTATGAGAGAACTTCTCACCTCAGCAATTCAATAAAAACACATAGTTATGAGCAAATCTGAAGCACAGTGGATTCGATTGGTAGGGAGCGTGTGTGTGTGTGTGTGTGGTGAAAGTATGAGTGAACACAGAGAAGTCTGGAGAGCATTTTCAGGGGAGAAACTTAACTTTTTGGTTGACCAACGTCGAGGAGGCCCACAGTAGTCCATGTCGGTGAAAGCGGTGGCTACAGAGACGTCTTTTTCCCCGCCGCCTCCTCCAGGAACCCGATAACCTCCACCGATGCCTCGATGATCACAAAAAGTCTTTCATGTTCTTGAACATTTTTATATATTGCTGCTTTCTTTTGGCACCAAATGTAAAGAAACTGGATGATGCAATGAAATGTTTCCCTCCCCCCCACCTCTCTCTCTCTCTACCATGCAGACTGTGTCAGTTGAGTGTTTCTTCCCTTTCCACAGCTCACAGGTGTGCTTGATTTAGGCCCTTCCATTTCCCCACCTCCTTTTCCTGAGAAGGGAGGGAAAGGGCCGGTCCGTGCACCCTGCTACAAGCTGCTATCAATATGACAATGAAAAGATTCATATAACAGTGTTTGCTGTGATTTTGAGGCTGTATAGAGATGGTGTCAAAATAGTGAAATAGACATTTTACCATGTGAAAAGCTATCCAAAACACCAAGCTTTCATATGATATGCATCATGCAATATATGTATATGATGCAAGAATACATCATATGATAAATGGACTTGTACTTGCATCACGCTTTTCTCATGTTCCGATCACTCAGCCCGCCTTAACACTGCATGTCGTCATTCCCCAACACACATTCATGCACCGAGTGTCCATGCAGGGCGAATGAATGATTCATACCCATTCATACACAGCAGGGGGCCCTATAGGAGCCAGTCACAGTTAAATGTCTTGCTTGAGAACACATTGACATGGAGTTTCCAGGGATGAAACCCCTCCGACACTGAGCCCCAGTCGCCTCGTACGGCTCGACACAAACTCTTCTGATGAAGTTCAGCCAACTCGTGTTTTATGTTCAGTTTCTGTCAGTAAAAATAGGCTAAATGTTAATACTTGGCTTAGGCTGCATGGCTATGACCTGTGCTTCAGGGTGTAATTAACCAGCAATTAGCCAGGCCCAGAATCCAAATCCCTCATGATTGAGTTCACATTAAGTTTACAAAGGTCGAAGGGATTCTGGAGTTCAGCCCGACTACGTTCACTTTACTACGTTCACTTTACGTGTCGGTCCGGAAAATGAAAGAGCGCCTTTTCAACCAAATATCTTCAAATTTCCCAGTTTCCTTTCTGCTTCTGGTCAAGTGCATTAGACCGATGGCAGCACATGGATTATACAAAGGCTCTCCGGGTGAATGGACATTCAAGCTTCATGTTTTTGTGATCTTCTGAACCACTGAGCTGATTTGGACTCAAGACGGAATGGACACAAATATCAGCAGGAAGCACAACTAGAACCTCACATGCACTATTATCTGTGGCCATTTAATCACTGGCTTTGCACTGAAAACACACTGGATAAACAGCTCTCTTGGCCATTTTCTGTAATTGGACCATCAAACATCAGCGCTGCAACAACACAGCAGTAACATGAAGCAGGATTTTTTTTCTTTTTCTTTTGACAAAGCAAGCTGAGCAGCACAATGTGAGGCAGTTAGCTTTGAAGCCGAGGCTTATGAGTGCTTTGGGAGAAAATGTCTCCTCCGATGTTGTGTATGAAGGGATTTTCCACTTGGCCTATATGTGCATGGGGATAAACAAGATGAAGAAGTTTGGATGCATTCTTGTCAAATTACTGTACTTTTCAAGCAGGACCTCCCCCCCCAATTCCATTTGTGCGCCAGTTGACTAACTCCATGCCAGCGGTTTAACATTGTCAAGTGAAATAACGCACAAAAACTAAAAACACACAACAGTCCTATAGTTTAATTGCAAACTAATGTGTAAGATGCCTTCTGCCATCATTTTGATTAGAAAGCATTCATTGGTCTTAGGGCTTAATCATCATCGTGAAGACCAGAGGTGATCTGAAAAAAAAAAGACATGCAGGAATGCGGCTGAAGCTGCTGAATGTGATCACAACTTTGTTTGGTGCATTTTGGACCACGGTGATGCTCTGGTGTGTTGGAGACTCGAGGCAACAAACTGGGCCTGCAGCCACTTGATGATCTCCCAGCCAGTTTCCCGCTTTGAAATGTTGGCTTTTCACACTTTCTGACTTTTAACCCCCCCCCCCCCCTCCCTCCTCCTCTTTATTTCTCCCCATTTCTCCCACTCTCTGGGATCCTCTTCCTGTAACAAGCTGATGCAGTCGGCGGAGCAGACCGACTCGCTTCTGGAGTCAGTCGCATCTCCTCAGACGCCTCCCCTGGAACGCTGCAAACGGCTATTACATAAAAGCTGAGTTACTTACAGGCAAATCCTCTCCACCAGAAACACTCTGCCAAACCGAGAGAGAGAGAGAGAGAGAGAGAGAGAGAGAGAGAGAGAGAGCGAGAGATGGTGGAGTATTTTGGGGCGTTGAAAACTGCAGAATGTCAGCATTTAATCCCCCCCACAAACGGGAACAAACATCTATCTTCATTCAACATGAACACACACCGTGGTTCAGTCTTTACACAACGCTGGAGGAAGCAGCTTGTCACAAGTGCCTCATCCTTCACTCAAAGTGAGGATGTAAAGATTTCGTAAAAGGTGCATGGGTGAAAATGTCTGTGCGCGTCTGTGCGTTTGTGCGTGTGTGTGTGTGCGTAGTCCGTGTGAAGTCTGTGTGAGTGCGTATGTGGCAACTGGCCTGCTTTAAAATCTGGCTTCCCAACAGACGCCAAATCTGCATTTGTGGCTTCGGCTTCAGTGTTTCTCTGCAACTGCCTCCAATTCTCATCGGTTCTGGGCCAACGACGAAAAGTGACGCATTCAAATGGGAAGTCGTGTTTGAGCTGCATTAGATGTGTCCGTGTGTTTGTGTGTTTCCTGTGGAGCTGCTGGAATAAGAATACACAAGTTCATTGGAATTCAAATGTTAATGGCAACACACACACACGCTAAAACAGAGGAAAAACATTTAGAACAAGGCCAGTGAACCGCTTACAGACACACACACACACACACGCACACACACACACACACACACGCACACTGTCTCTGGGATCCTACAGCATCTCAGTGTGTGAGCGCCACACTCTGTCACGCCGCCTCGTTGGCGCCCGGCCTATCAGAAGGCAGCAGTCCGGGGTGCGATGGCACGGAGCCCCTTTTCAGACCTTCTTGGTATTTTCCTCCTTAAAAAAAGGTCCCGCAGTTGATGGTTGTGTGAGGAATTTTCCCCCGACTGAAGATGCTAATATTCCTAAAACCACCTGAGTTGCCATTGACTCGGATGGATTAAACGTCATTAGAAGATGTAAGGCTTTTGTGTGCCGAGCTCATTTCTGGCAGCCGCGCATCAAAACAATGTAATAGGATTTCCTGACTGGGAAAGGCAAATTTCAAATATTTTCCCTTTGAAGTGTTAACTTATTGTAGGTAAATAGAATCCATATCACCCACAACACATGACGCTGAAACAGCTTTTAACGTTCAGTGCTGTGTCCTAACTCTGAATCGGTTTATCCGATAAAACTCCAGTGGTTGTGGGTTTGATTCCCACAGCTGCTCGTGTTTGCCACGTCACGCCACGTCTCCCTTGCTAATTCTCCTTGAGCAGGTCGTTTACCTGCTCACCTACAGTAAGGCACTCCAGATAATGACATCAGCAACAGTGCCAAAATCCTGAAACACAATTTGTCTCTGATGATTTCATTAATTTCTCAGAGTAAGAGATTAAATTGAATTAAGTTCCTGGACTCCAAAAACAGGTGCTGGTTTTACTGTAAGTGGTCCCTGACGGTAACAATGCCATTACCGGCTGATTCTGTTGGGACAATCCACTGTTTACCTTCATCCCGGCTTGACCCACAGCACCACCCCCCCCCCCCTCCCAAAAAAAAACAAAAACAGGAATGCTGATGTGTGTGTGTCCTTGACTCTTAAAAACCTGTAATTCCCCGGCTTGGCGCGGCGCTCCATCAAAGACAATTAACGGCGTGGGCGTGAAGCCGCTGAGGAGTCGGCCTGCTCCCTCGCTGCAGTAGCGCCTCCTACTGGTCAGTTGGGGGCACATGTGAGGAGGTCAGAGGAGTGGCGCTGTATCTCGAGTCAACACTGGAATTAAACTTAGATCCTAAAAGCTAGTTTTTGGCAACCAAACTGTTTAGTTTGGGGGAGGAAAAGTGTGTGTGTGGGGGGGGGGGACCATCTTGCACTCTGTACATCAGAGCGCGTCACAAGCGTGTGGGTGGGTGCGTCGACTTTGAAGCCGTTTGCGAGCTCGGCCTCTTTCGTGCAGCCGGTGAAAAGGGGGCCTCCGTGCACCAGCAGCGTTTCAACAGGTGGCTCCAATCAGACCCCTCGGCCCACCCCCTCACCTGCTTGGTACGTCAGCTGAGACTAAACTGCTATGGGAATTATAAACGTTCGCATGATGCAAAAAAAAGCTAAAAATTTGGATTTCGTTGCAATGCTTAGTTTTTTTTTTTGCTGAACTGTTTCCCTCGGCACAACTTTAACTAAACATTTAAGTTGCGAAATCTTTCTCATACTTAATAAATGCTGTAACATGTGTGTAATGTAATCTGTGATTCAGCACAGTCGATTACAGTAGATCACAACACGCAGAGGCTTAGCAGTGACTTTTATCGCCTGGACTGTAAACAACACACGTGTAATATATGCGCAGGCACGCGTTCAGATGCATTCCTGAGTGCACTCACACACACACACACACACACACACACAAGCACTGAACACTCTCCTCGTCGCACACACACAGACACACAGCAGTGGGGGCCTTTCTGTGGGATTCTCCTCTGGGTGCTGCGTCCAAGGTGAGTTTGCCGGCTGGCGGCTCCTCAGGAGTTGGTAGGAGGAGATAGCCGAGCGAAGCTATTAAAATACGGCCAGGAATTTCCCTTATCTCCCCCACCGAGGCTGCTCTCGCCGCTTTGTGCTATTATGGAGATAAAATGCGCAGAGGCTTGGAATGAGGGAGGGAAGTGGGGGGAGGAGGGGACGAGGAGGGGACGGCGAGGTTGGGGAGGGAAGGCGTAAGAACGTCAGATTTATGGAGCCGGGGAAGCTTAAGGTTATTAAATCGGAAGATTACTCGACTGCGAAATTGTTGAAGTTTTTACGAGAAGTTGAGGGATTTAGGCCTGTATTAAACAGCAAAGCGTTAGGAAGCCACGGCAATATAGATTATTCACAATTTCTCCCCCCCCCCACCACCCCCCTTTCTTCTCTTCCGCTCACCCTTTCCTCCAGTTGCCCAAGTCTTTCTTCACCCAGCTCACAGACAATATCGAGCTCTTCCTAAATTCCTATTCAGAGGAGCATCTGCACCTCCCATTTCTGCTCTCTCTCTCTCTCTCTCTCTCTCTCTGTCACTCTCTCTCTCCCCCCTCTCTATTGCAGCGGTGAGGGAAAAGAACGAGTCAAAGAGGACCCGCTAAAAGGGAGACAAAGAGAGACAAGGAAACTCCCAACTGCGAGTATCGGCTCGCCGTACCCGCGCTCCTGCGTTGACCAGTCACGGTGCGAGGCGACGCACACCCCCCCCACCCCCCCACGCCAGGACGTTCGTCGCTGTCGGCCTTTTTTAGCGGGGAGTTTGCGGGCAGACGAATGGCATCACTTCTCCGAGGGCAGCAACCATGACAGGTTTTTATTCCAATTGAAAATTCCAAAATATCCATCACTGGCAAAAAGGAGCCTATGCAAATATGTTCTTAAATCTACTCTTGGAGCACAAAGCGCCTCAGTGCAGGTCCAGTGAGGTTAGTTGTTTACGGTTGACTCATGTGAATTACAGTTAAAACAGAAAAATGGACGCCAGGCCTTGGTTTACAAAACTACCAAAAGCATCATCTATATTCCAAAATGCATGAGCTGTGTTTTACATTAGGACTCTAGGAATTTAGTGGTGAATTTGTCATTCCCCACAGTGTGTGTGAGGGATTGGTGTCCCCCCCCCCCCCCCCCCCCCCCACAACCCTCACACACACACACACACAAGAAGAAAAGCACTTGTTTCATTTTGTTTCACAGGGAGTCATATATTCGCTTCTCAGAAAGCAGCATTCACAAAGTGAATAAAACATGTCTTTCACAACACACTCTTTTGATGAATAACACGTACATATTAATGTACGCACACGCACACACACACACACATGAAAATCTGACCTCTGGCAGTGTCTCGCCACATTCTCCTGCATCTCTTGCCGTGGGGGTTATCCCTGCATATAGATTTAAAGCAACAGATATTTCATCTTTTTCAAATGGAAGATGGCGGAGAGATTTCCTCAGTGATGATCTAAGGGGTGTGTGTGTGTGTGTGTGTGTGTGTGTGTGTGTGTGTGTTGACGCTGGTAAGCTGATAAACACACAGCTGGCCATGCTCTTTGATACACCAGGAGGCCTTTAGGATATTTCACACTTCTTTTATACTTCTGCTGTATTCTGCGGCGCACTTTCTCATCTCCTTCGTCTCCTCACCTAATTTGCACAATTTCCCTCCATCCTTCAGCGACTGCAGCATCTACAGGAGAATCTACAAACCCCCGACTGGGATCTGAGGGACGGGGGAACTTTCTTAAAAGCCGGGCCGGCCAAGTTATTTGTACATATTTACGTTATTTTGTATTATCGCACATGCTCGTCGGTGGGAATCCGTTTCCTGGTAGAACTCCTCCCGAGGATTTTAATGAATGTGGGTTTGTACACACGTTTCTTTCTCATTTTCTGCACTCATTATCTTGTGTGTTGAGATTGATTGCATTTCCACCAAATACTGGTGAGACGGCAGCATAATGAAGCTAAATGGGGCCGGCTAAGTCTTGTCGTTTATGGAGGACTCCCACACTGTTTGTTGACACTCAGAAAGCCAGCCAGCCATCTTCACTAGATAATTCTCCTCTGTGGCGTAGCGGAGAGAAACTTCATTAACCCCGCTGCCACACAGTCAATCCTGGAGATGTGCATGTGTAATGTGGCTGAAAGCAGCCTTTTAACGCCGTAAAAAAAAAAAAAAAAAAAAACTAACTTGCTAAACGTCAGGATGTATTTCACACTCCAGCTAAAGTGTGGAGAGCTGGTCCACCAGTTTGTGTTTCATGGACTGTGGGTGTGTGCAAACATTGTGTTATAAATACTTTATGAAAGTAGATACGTACTTTCAGCAACGACGCACTAGCATCAGATGGGCCTATGAAACATTTGTGTGTCGAATTCATGTTAATGAGACGCTTCGTAACGGTCCAACGTCAAACCTGGGACTACTTTTCCCTTGTTTATTTTGAACCTGTCACTTGGGGGAGAGGAAATAAGCTGACATACATCGCTTCATGTTCACGTGGTGGGAGAACGTGAACACGACGTGTGCCATTATGTACTATGTATTAAATAAGGAATACAAAATGGAACTTACTATGATGACATCATTATCACGTGTAAAAACTTGCTTGGCTTCTAAATACTTTCTGCAGATGTTTGTGTGTTATGATAAAAAAAAATATATATATATATATAAATATATTAATTGAGTTACTTTCCTTCGGGCTGTTGGTGGCTAAATAAAGCCTCCAGGGGCAAAGTGAGCAACTCACAACTCGCATCCTCCCAGTCCTCCCGCTCCCCCCGAAGCCCACAAAGATTCCTCCTCGTGGGACACTACTCCCACTCTGCCTCGGGGGCTAGAGAACATACGGATGCGTTGGAACCCCTTTGGAAAATAAAGAGAGCGAAGAAAGCCGTTAAACACCAAATGCAACATTTTTTGTGGCGTTAGTAAAAGGACATTGGTGGATCTCGGTGGATTCATTTCAAGTTGAGTGATGACTTTGGGGGGGCACTTGCAGGGGTGGTGGTCGGTGGTCGGGGGGGGGGGGGGGGGGGGGGGGGAACTCTTGTATAAACTTTGAGCCGGGCAGCCAGCCTGCATGTTGTTTATTTCCTCCAGTATCTGCCTGCAGCACACTCACGCCGACCAAGCCAACAGGCTCCTTCTGCACCTTTATCGCACGCACGGCGGAGAGAGCACACACACACACACACACACACACACACACACACACACACACACACACACACACACACACACACACACACACACGGGGAGGACGAAAAGGTGCAGCGGCCGGAGGAAGAAATAAGAGAGAAGACGGCGAAGATTGCAGCTTGACCCCTTGGCTCCGCTGTAAAGCAGCACTCAACTCGGCTGATAGCCATCAGTCCGCCAGGGGAGGACAGGTCCCCCTTCCCCTCACGTCAGCACCCCCACGCCGGGGGGAAGTGGGGGGAGGGCAACGACTAGCCAACAGAAAGGAAAGTTTGGGGTTCTTCATCTACAAAAAGAATCATTTGACCTGTGAACGTCTACTTTTTTTAAATGGGCGGCTCAAGCGGCCCTACAAATGAATAAGGGCGGTTTGAAGTGAGCGTGAGAACTTTCATTGACAGAGAATGAGCTGTGACTTTTTGAATAGAATCCAAAACATCTTCAGGTTTAGAGCTTAGTCAACAGCTCCCTCTCAAGGTGATGGCTGAGCTGACGAAAACCCGCTGCCGCGCCCACAGGCGGACTCACCGCCCCCCCCCCCCCCCCCCCCCCTCTTTGCCCCACTCTTAAAACATAAATTCTTTTAAGATCCTCCCACTTCTCCACCTCCGCCCCTCCCGCTCCCTGCTCCTCCGTGTCCTCTCCACCCCTCCATCCATCTCTGTCCCCCTGATCAATAATCAATCTGCGGGGGCCGGGGCTACGCACTCTGTGCCATCCGTCTCCATCGGCAAACCTGAGAGAGAGTAAGAGAGGAAGGGAGGGAGGAGCTGGAGTTCAATCCGTCTCCATCTATCTCCATCCGTGGTCGGGTCCACTCTGCCAATATAGATCATAATTTGGAGAGGTGTAATTGCTGTTCAGAGACTCGGGGTGGAGGAGGTTGATGGGGGGAGTGGGTGGGGGGGGGGGGTGTCAATAATGTTTCTACAGTCAAATCCTCCCCCCTGCTCCACCTCCCCACTCTCCGGCCTGACCCAGTTTCCCTCCGTTCTTCCTCTTCATCTCTGTCTCCTCCACGCTGCGCCTGTTAGCCTCACTTTTCTCAATTCAATTTACAGAGATCCACACACCAAAACAACCTAATTTATCACTCTTCTTTTTTTACTGAGTGTGTGTGTGCGTGCAGTTTGTTTCCCCCCCCCCCCCCTCTAATCCTCAAGGACCAACAACACCTTAAACTCAGCGCCTGTGCTGCACTTGACACCCGTTTGAGCGTCAGAGGTGGATGCCGCTGCTTTGATGATGATCTAACTAGTAACACCCGCCTCGGAAAGAAATGCCTCTTGGCTGCAGCGAATGAATCGTCACATACCCTCGAGAAGAAGAACTCGCCAACAACCGGATGTTGATTTTCCAAGACTTGAATTCCATCCAACGGTTACGTAAACGAGTACGAGCCAGCTGTAAACTCACCACGTGTGTTTGATTGATCCGTTTCATCCACTTGTCAATGATGGAAAACAAATCCGTACATTTTGTTTAACTTTTTGCTACCTCTCATTTACTGTATTGTGTATTTCCACTGAAGCAGGTTTTCTGATAGACGTACCCTGATTCTCATGCATTAACAAGTCAAACGAGCTAAATGACGCGATGCCAAATCTTGGTTTAGCATATTAGCATGCTAATATTTTCTAATCACCATTTAACACAAAGTACAACTGATGCTTTTGGGAATCTCAACGGTGTTGCAGGGGTTTGGTCTTTTACCAATGTAATCAACAAGGACATTTGAACATGCTTATGACACTGTATTAATCAAATTAGATGGATGTGTGTGTCTCGTTTGAAGCTAATCCATCCAATCGCTGTTGTAAAAATTGCTAAAACGACAAGTGTCAACCTTTTGTGGCATCGGGGGAAAAGTCGGGGGCGATCGTCCTACCAGAGAAATGAGGATACATCCTCTGCGGAACTTAAATTTCTGCAAAAACGTCCCGCCAACCCATCCACACGTGGGACTATTTCACGGGATGATTGAGGACTTGAACCGGATAGTGGCACAAAACGGAAAGTTTAAGGCATCGTGAGTTATTCATTAACTAATAGCCATAGTGACATGGCAATCCATCCAATAGTCGTCAAGATATTTCACTAAAAAAAAAAGACAAAACCTCTTGATGGTGCTTGAGGAAAGGTGAAGGGAAGCTATGCTAACAGCTCTGTTAACCTATCCAATCTCCCATCTTCATTTAAAAGACCATTAAGAAAAGGGATGTGCTAATTTCAGACTCAGCGGCTCATTAGCACAGTGTGCGTGTGTCTTTTTCAGTTTTACTCTGCACGCTGTCGTCACTTAAAACCAATGCTGCGGCACGACAGAAATACGAGGACCAACCAAACGTGTTGGTTGGCGCGTGTGTTTGAAAAGAAGACATTTCCGTACTTTGTTACAGCTCAACCGAGGAGGGTGCGTCACGCAAGGAAAGCACTTAATCTCAACCCTTGCACGCACACACACACACACACACACACACATGCGTGGGCACGGAATGAGCTCCTGTGAGTGAGAGTACCTGGTCTGTGAAGGATAACCCAAAGGAGGAAACAAAGAGCCAATGAAACTTTAATAAGCTGGTCACATATCAGCTGAAGCCTGCTTCTCTTTTACTGCTCCGCTCTCGAGTCACAAACTTCTCTCCCCACGCAAACCAAAGCACAACAACGATGAGGATGCATTTTGATTTTCTGCATCAGGATCTGCGCTTGTATTCCTTAACTGCGACAGAGAGAGATTGGGTATTCCATCCAAGGACAACTGAAAGACAATATATTCTTTGGTGAATAGTTCATTAACAACACAGTACACTCAGCACGCAGGATCAGACAAAGTAGTTTGGGAATTCTTTGTATGGTGTACATTAACACACTTGGTTCTTCTATCTGTGTGGTTTGCAGCAAATCAGCATCAGAAAGTGTCGACAACTGCATAAAACCCCGTATTATATCCTTATGTGCCTGTTTGTATCCATATTCAACAGCTTATCTGGATTTCCCACAATACGACACACTCTCCGCACCTCGGACTGCATGCACATTAAAAAAAAGCAAACCATTTGCAAATATTTGACCCCCATTTCTTTAAAAAAAAAAAAAAAACACTGTTGCTATTTCCTCCCAATCCCTCAATGTGTAATATACATACAGTGTGTGCTATATGTGATATGCTAATAAATGCAGAACACACGTTAAAATGATGCCGGCCTCTCCCAAAGCCCCAGTTCTCGTTGTTCCTCATCAATGCTTTCTGCTGAAACGTACGATTTGCAATGTGCAGTTAATGAGTTGTTGAAGGCTGAGAATGAATCCCATTCTAGCCATAATTGTGTAAGGTTTCCCGAGGGGGCGACTCTCTGTGTGTGTGTGTGTGTGTGTAAGTTTCTTCAGCATGTACGCGTGTCTCTCTGCGTGTGCCTGAGTGAGTGTGTGTGTGTGTGTGTGGGTGGCTGTGTGCTTGTCAGTGGAAACAGAAGCGTCTTTAATCTCCATTTGATGACTCTCACTCAGAGCAGAGAGGCTGCAAACACTGTAAGTAAAAGAACGAAAGGAAGAAAGATAAATTGATGGAAGGCGCCTCGCGGAGAGGGAGGGAGAGGAGCCACCGGGAGGAAGATGCTGCGGAGGAGATCTCACCAGGGCAAGAGACTCTCACACAGACCTACTTCTGTCAGTCAGTCGAGTGTCTCCAAACATTTAGCGAGAAGCTGCACAGACACACACACACACACAATCAACAACCGATAGAAGTAGAACATTGTGAAAGTGTGCATATTGTGTGCAGGATGTTTACCAGGACAAGAAATGCATGCTGCGTCACCCAGTAAAACACCGGCACGCACGGCACACACACTGAAAGCACAACGTACCCGATGCGCACACAAATCACACACTTGCGCATTCCGGCACACCTCATCTGCTCCGTCACTGTTGACTGACACTCTCCACTTGAGGAGATTAAGTGTGCTCATGCTGTGTCTGCACAGCTTGAGGTCCGTTTATCCTTAAAAACTCCGCCAGCTCTGCGCCGATCACGTGCACACATCACGTGCACACGCGCCACCCACCCATGGGCACGTCCCCCCCCCAATTTCCCAGAGCGCACCTGCTACTTTGCTGCGGCTGCTGTCACTGCAGTAAACACAACGGGTAGGTGCAGTTTCGCCGTTTCTTCCCACTTGAATCAGGTGTTGGTCACTGGGACCGCTGGGAATTATGAAAGTACGTAAAAAAAAAAAATAAATGCACACACACACACATATTCAAGATTCTCTCTCTTTGCAGGTTTGTGTGCCTTTTAATTGGCGCGCATAAAGGAGGGGCCTGGGGGTGTTTGTGGTTTCAACGACCACAGATTTAACAAACACACTATAAATACATACAGGCCATCTGGGTACTCGCAGGGTACAGATAACTCGCTGGCAACTGCTGCTGGTCTGTATGCGCCCATCAACATCAGAATATTATTCACTTTTTACCATATTACAGTCTGCAGAGCGAACAATGGGAACAGGCTGGGCTCCACCGAGGCTCCTTCTGAGACACACCGAGCAAGTAAGGGCCCTAATTTGGTTACAGACAACAACTTTTTTTGTACTATTTGGTTTTTAAAAGTGATCCCACGAGTAGCCGCTCAAGCCATTTCATCACTTGTTTCACAATACAATATCAAAGTGTTATTTAGTCCTCTTCTACAGGGTTCCTTTCTAATACGACTTTCACATTCGCGTTGATGTTGTGATCAAATGGAGGGTGCTATTAATTCAAGTTGCATTTAAATCAAATGGACCAAAACGAACGGATAATCAGACAACCTGGGGCAAGTTATTAATACGGCTTAGTAGTTCTGGTTGGGTTCTGTGTCTCTGTGCAAGATACAATGAGGCTGCCATCTGTCGTGTGTTATATTTACTGTACGTGACGGGAACTCGGAGACAACAAGTGGCGCGACAGACATTAAACAAACAGCTTCATCCAGACCGAGCGGAGCGCTGCGTGACTGCAGCGTTTTGGCGCTTCTGAATCCTCCATCTCAAGGTCAGGCTTAATTTGGTTTTTCCATTCAATGGCTTAACACAGGCTTAACTTATGTTCCACATTTTTGCATTTACATTGCTAAAATGCAACGACAACGTTTTGTCTTGGAAATAAGACCTGTGTGTAGAGTGGAGTGTGTTTATTGCCCAATGTTAGCTTTTATTTTCAAGACTCATCTATCATAAAAGTGGAGTTCATTTGTGAATAATTATCTTACCAGTGTGATGCCTCTGGGTTGGCGCTCCAATCTTCCAGAAGCACTTTGATTGTTGCTGACTTTATCCAGTTAGCTATGTCGACGTGATTTTAGTTCACACCTCATGCTGAGTCCTCATTGGCTGGACGATGGTGGACCACTTGCATCATTCCAGACTCTAAGGACAGAATATATGTATAGTATATAAATGGTTTGATCTTGCATTCATTTCTTTAACAATTAAATCAAATAACGAACACATTCACTTACTTTTTCACAAATACTGCTTTTTAAAAAGGTGGTCTTCCTTTTCTACCAAAGTGATCAAAACATCTCGTCTCAGCTCACGAATAGAAAACAGAGGTATCCCCCCGAGTAGTTTCTTTGATGTGAAACAAAGATGTCACCTGTGATGGAAGGAAGGTTTGAGAGGAAGAGGAAGAGGAAGAGGGGGGGGGCATGTCGGGGTGAGGCTAGTGAAGGGCGCTCGGCGAGAGGGAATGATGAAAGGACCCTTCGAAGGACAGATGGGAATGAGATTCCCGAATCAATACCGCCCAAGGGCGTTTTATTATTAACGCGTACAGCGAGGAGCCCACGTTCAATACTCCTCACCCGACTGCTCCGGGCCCCTCGCACACACACACACTCCGCCTCTTTGATCCCCCTCCTACCACACCATGTGACATTTAATGGGACAGTGGGAACAACCATTGTCCTTAAAACCGGTCGCGCTGCGAGAGGCCCTAAAGACCTGCAGGGTATCTGTGACCTTGGACCGCTTTGTACTACACAACAATTTGCTTCCTTATGTTAAGATAACAGTGTAGATCAGCTCAACTATTGCGAATAGCAAGTTGTTTTTTTTTTAACACTAGACGCTTTATTATTGAGGCAGAACTATTGTTGGTTAGAAAAACATGCAAACTGTAGCCCAACCCTATACCCTTTATTTATTCACCCGTTTTGTTTGGTCGTTCACATCTATTTTCTTTTGAGTTTCCTGGGCCGTTGGAGACTTAGAGTTTCCTCTCAAGTCGGTTTGTTTTTCCATTATCTATTCGTTATTCTGACAGTAAACCAAACCGCGGCTTCTAAAATGAAAATAGGTCTTATGTATGGAGTAATAACGTAAATGGATTTTTCTATCTCTCTCTCCCTTTGTCTGCACAACCCTGGCAGCCTGTGGCCATTTATCTGCCAGTGTCTAATTATTCATTAGTGAACTCAGCGAAAGGAGGAATGGAAAAACATAGTTTTACATTCCCCGTAGATCAGCATTCCTCGGCGAAGGCGACTCTCTCTCTCACCTCCTTCGTCCCACTCTGCGCCCGCCGGGGTCAGAGGTCACGGCGTCGGTCGCCGTGACAAGAGATTGCGCTCTTTGATGTGATGGCCTCAAACGCTCAGGAGTCCCCAAACACAGTGTTTACCTCCAGGTGCTGCCGGCTGCAATACATGTGACCAGCAGAAAGACACAGGTGCTGTGGAATTGGGTTAATTAGGCAACAACGAGGGTGATTCTGTTCAGGTTTTCAGGTTCAGGTAACTCTCTCTCTCTCTCTCTCTCTCTCTCTCTCTCTTTGTCTCTCTCGCTCTCAGTGCTTTGCACACAAGTGTCCAGCAGAGGACACTGTGTTGTGTAATTCAAAATAGCATCTGGTGTGTGTAATGTATAATGTTCCTACACACATAAAAAAAAATGGTCCAGTTTATCAAAATGTTGTTAATGAATGTAACTGAAGCACACATGAAAGCAGTGGTGGAACGTGGAAAGTGGAAAAGGCACATTCTGTACAGATTGTGACTCCGAGTGGGAATAAACATTTGTTTTTAAGACTTTAAAGAGAAAACGCAATGACCCATTAAAACATGGAGCTGTTTACTGATTCATACAGATGTCTGTCATGTACATTAATGTATTTCATAGCAGCGCTATATGCCATTTACTGTACAAGACTGTCATCTAGTGGTCCTGTCTGTGTCACACATGGAATGACATCATTATAGAACATCGTCCCCATAAGCAGCCTCCACAGTGGCATCGTTGTTCATTTGATTTTAAACGGCCGTGACAATTCTGGACCAACTGTCCATCCCCATGTTTCTCTTCGGTCATTTGCACACATCGATGATGTGGAAATGTTTTTTGTGCTTCTATGCACCCGGCACGATATACATCCCCATGTGCCATATTTTTATATTTTGAAGTTTTTGGGATGTGAGATTTACGTTGGTTTTACTCTCACATCTCAAAACACTCAGGTGTGTTTGACTGGGCCCATGTTGCATGAATATCTACTCACTAAAGATCTCCGTGTTTAATCCTATTGACAGGATGTGAGTTATCATTACAAAGAAAACTCGTATTATTTGACTGAATCTATATGTTTACCACGTAGAACACTTCTGTTGTTTGGTTTATTGTGCGCTGTCCTCCGCTCAACCAATCAGCTTTGCAGCTGTGCCGCTCGGTACTGACGTGGGTTTCCCTGCAGGTGGCGCCACTGCCCTTTGAAAATGAGGAGCTATCTGTGAAGGAGTTGAACGTGGAGTCAGCATTTAAACAAGTATGACCGGCGCCAAAAAGATGACGTCCAGTCGGACATCGTTATTGACAAAAAATAATATTATTTGGACCTTTTATTTGAGGGAGAATTCGTAGTGGACTTTAGGTGTCACTAAAACATGTCGGTTCCTCCTTACTGTGAGTAACCATGTCCAACGATTTGCTTATGATACACTTACGCAATCTTTAAGATTTGGCTATGTGAAAATAAATAACTGCCTTTATAATGAACTAATTCAGCCTTCAAAGTGTCCTGTAGCCTGCTGTAATTAATAAAGGCACACTTTATACCTTTTTAACATACTTTTTGGTAAGTATTGCCACTGCACTTCACTGGATTTGACACGTGCGATCTACTACTTTATGACGGGTTTATTTGGTCTAATCATGAAAACGTCATCCAATGGTTGGATTCGTTCTTTTTTTTAATGGACAGCCCACAAACCAATAAGGCCCTTGGAGCTGACCGCTGGTCTGTGATACATTATTTCACACACGGTTCGTCCATTTAGTAAATAATCTGTTCTGCAATGAACAAACCTTTTAAATAATATTGGGCAAAAAGAAAAAAAATGTATTCTACCCAGTTTCAATTCAAATGTTTCATAAACTTCAAAATATATATTTTTTTGTTTGTCTTCTTGGAGATTGTTGTATTTTAAAAAAAACAGACAATACGGCAGTCAATATGAAAAATATGTGTGTAGTTTTAGTGGAGGTGAAGACCCCAAAAACCTCTGGAAGCTTGTCCGTTTGTTCTTGATGCTCCCGTCACAAATGGAAATGTGTAACACGTGGATCAACTCAAGACAAAATGAGGATACTTTTCCCACTTTCTTTAAAATAACATTTATTTCCAGCATATTCAGACAATGTGACAGCACAGCTTGTAACATTTGAAGATGAACTGACCTGATCCAGCACTTTGTCACAAAATATTAGACCCGACTAAAGGATAAATGAATAGTCAAACATAGCAGAGCGTTTCATATTACCAAATGCAATATAGAATACAGGCAGTTGGAAATTAACTAAAGAAATATGTTGAGATAAGGTAAATAATAAAGAAAAAAGGGATGACATTTACACATCATTAGTTCAACTTGTACATCAGGAAATGGAGTTAATATCTGTATAATCTACATGTTATAATAACTTAACTCTATTATTCTTTATTATGAGTGTGAGAGGAACGTTTATTCTTAATTTCATGTGCACTTAATATTTGCTGACCAGCTGAAAAGAAAATGATAAACATGTATTTGTTTCTTCCCTTTATTTTATATCCTGCTGCAGAAATTACACAGAAGTCAGTAATAAAAGCAGTATATATTCATAGCATTTTTTCTGTGACTGGGTTTACTTTTTAATTATTATTATTATTTTTAACTTTTTTTTTACTTTGTCATGTTCATTGGGATTCATTTTGGATTGTATAAATATATTTTCAGCTTCCAGTTATTTTATTGATCAGGTTCACAAATGTCATCCGGACTTTATAGTCAAACATATAAAATTATTATTTTTTTTAAATTACACATAAGTGAGTTTAGTTGTGAGTTTTTATTTTATTTTATTTTTTTATTGTTGTATCTTTTTGACTACAAGCCAGACAATCCTATTATTTACAGTAGCCTTCAGCCAAAACACGTCACAGATTTTTCGCCAAAACATTCAACACTTGTGGCTACAAATAAAACGCAATGTGTCTGTTGGGTCCATCCGGCGGCCTCACGGTTTCTCCGGCGTGTTGTTGACCAAAGGCCCGTACAGGCCGCTGGCGTAGCCCTGCTCCTTGTGTAACATCGTCCTGTCCCTTATCAGGTCGCTGAAGGCATAGTCCATCGGGGGTCTGAAGCCCAGAGTGGGCATCAACCCGCTGGTGGAGTAAGGCGTCATGAAGGCCAGTCCCCGGCTGTGCGCCGAGTACGCCAGGCGCAGCGGGTTCAATCCCAGGTGGGTGCCCAGGGAGTAGGTGCCGGGATCGGCGGCGAAGTGCGGGGAGTTCGGCTGCAGAGGGGAGAACGCGGAGCGGTTGCTCAGCGTCATGGCCCCGGGCAACATGGGCCTCGTCGGCGTGGTCGTGGACGCGGAGGACGGAGGAAGCTGCTGCTGCTGCGCGCTTTGGAGAACCCTCTCCGCCGTCCATGTCTCATCCGCCCCGGCCTTGTTGGAGCCCTGCGCGCCGCCGTTGTTGAGGATCTGCTCGATGGCCTGCACCACGTCCTTACCGCAGCCCTGCAGGACGAGCTCCAGGACGCTGCGCTTGTGGCTCGGGAACACTCGGGTCAGGATGTCGATGGCGTTCATGTGCCTGGAGGCCGCGGAGGACGGGGACGGCTCCTGCTCGTCCTTGTCGGTCTCGGAGCCGGAATCGGAGCCGAGGGAGCTGACGGAACGGGGAGTTTCCCCGCCGTCTTTTAAAGGCTTGGAGACCGGCGAGCTTATGAAAGACTCGCTGTCTCCGTTCTCAGAACCCGAGCCTCCGTGTCGACCGTCCGGGGAGGAGATGCCCGGGGCCGAGTCGCTCTCGGTGGACGCCGGTTTCTGCTGAGATGCGGCGGATCCGGAAAGCTGACTCTTTGGAAACAACTCGTACTTTTGGACACTTGAATCTGTTGACACAATCACCATCGCAGAGTGTAAGACGGGCTGGGCAGCATATGGATGTTCAGTGAAGTGCAGGCTCAGTCAACTCGAGTGACAGTGGATGAATAATAATACGGATAATATAACGGATAATGTCTGTTAAACATCTGGCTTTTAGACTATCCGCATTTAACAGGCTATATGCCAAACAACAGACAGCATATTCGTATTAGAGGCATACATACATACTGCAACAGTTAGATACAAATGCACAGAACAATCAACAATTTGGAGGCCTTTATACTCATGTCCACGTATCTTATTATCATATTGCTTTTGACTAGGACATAATAATAATAATTACAATAACGCCCATATGTTACTCTTAATTGCCGGAGGCTGCTGCGCTCACCTGAGTTGCTCTCGCTGTTGACGCAGGTGAACACCTCGTAGTTGGGACGCGGCGGGATGATGCCGTTGGCGGCGGCCAGGGCGAGTCCCTCCGCCGTGCCGTAGAGGAGCTGCAGCTCTCGCGCCTCGTTCTCCTCCTGCGCCTGCTGCCGCCGCAGCGCCACTTGCGCCGCCATCACCCGCTGCCTCTCGGCGATCAGCGTGCACTTGGCGCACATACAGTCCTTCCAGCGGCAGTAGCGCTTGTGGCCCTTCAGCGCGGACACCACGCCGTGGTTCCTGCAGCGGGCACACTTCGGGGTGCGCGGGTACTTGTCTGCGGCGCGCAGGATGAGCGGAGGGCCGCGCAGGAGGGTCCCGGCCATGGACACCGGGATGGAGGCGGCCGCCGCGCTGTGGACCTGCGAGGCGGAGGAGACTGTGGGGTGCTCCTGTCTCAGATCCATGCCCTTGTTCCTCGTTGGTGTGACTGAACAAATAAAGGGAGGGAAAAAACGGCCTCTCTTCAGAACGATCTGCTTTAGTGATACTAGTAGTGAGCCGTTCGCATCTGCTCAGCGGTTCATCTCTGGGCAAATGGTGAAGTCAACGATAGTCGCCTCTATACTGACGAGGATATCGTGCAAAAAGAAGAGAGAGAAAAAAAAGCAACGCTCGACGGTCTAATGTAAAGTGTTGAAATGAGTCTGCAGGAGCGAAAGTACTAAGATACAGTCGAGTTTAAATCCGAGAAGAGCAGCAGCCGAGAGGAGCGACCATTCCTCCCCGATAGAAAGTTTTAAAGTGTCCAGGAGGAGAACGAGGTTGCTACTCACCGCAGCCTGAGACACTAACTTCCTCCAGAGATCGACAGTGGATACAGATCCCTGCCCCCCCCACCCCTCCTCCTCCTCCTCCTCTCTCTCGATTGTTGCTGCTACGTTTTCATTAGACAAATTTGACAACAATGTGGCGTCTGTCATTGGCCAAAGGAGGAAGGAGCAATCTGATTGGCTTGCCTCTTTTTTTTTTTCAACTGTGTCCACCTGAGTTCTTATTCCAAATATCAAGTGTTAAGAATCTGAAGGGAGTTCCGGGAAAGCTAAAATCGATGCTGTGTATATCCAAAAAAAATGATAGATTCAAAACAATTGCCTCTATTATTGAATTTATTAAGCTTTATCAGGAGGCCATATGC
This sequence comes from Pungitius pungitius, assembly GCF_949316345.1. NCBI lineage: Eukaryota > Metazoa > Chordata > Actinopteri > Perciformes > Gasterosteidae > Pungitius > Pungitius pungitius. The sequence goes on along the minus strand of NC_084906.1, from coordinate 16,918,713 downwards.
TGCCAAACAGGACACTGCAAACTAAATAGCTTTAAAATTAGGAGAAATGCTCAACATTTTCAACAACTTTCTGTATATTTCTCAAGAAATGTTTTGTGTCGTTAGACGATATTATTCGTTGAGAAATCTCTCGTTTTATTACAATTTCCACAGACAGGAATGATATACCTCAAAGTAAAGATGAGGCGTATATGTCTCTCGCGAATCTCATCATGGGTGAGTATTATTTGCTTTATTGATTCAAAAAGAGGAGCATTTTGATCAGTCAGAAAATGTCTATATTTGAAGAGCGTTATTGACTGCAGACGGTGAAGCAACCGGTTAACTTGCACGGTTCTGGGCTAAAGGAAAACGCAGTATTTCAAAATGTCTAAATTTTACCGCTGATTATCGTGGTTATCATAATTATAACGGAAAAAAATAAGTCCATTTATTTAACTAGTATTAATGTAAAAAAAAGCTTCGATTAAAATGTTATTTTTGGATGCAGCCCATGGGGATTTTTTTAAACGTGCACATATTGTTTGGATAGCCTATCAAATTGCCTTTGTATGGAGCCATTGATAAAATGAGCCTTACACCATGTGTGCTTTAAAATAACTTGACAATGTCTCAAACGAAACAAATTCATAATGACGATTTTTGGCTACGATAGATTTTCATCAAAGGAAAAATATATTTTGTCAAATGTTTTGATTTCCCGTTGACCAGTCTGCTGCCGCCCGTGTGCCAAAATAGAGCGCGTGGATTTAATCAGTTTACTACGCCTTTGCGCGTGATTGTACGATATTATTTAATTACAGAAAAAAAATCACCTTTTAAACCGTCAAATCATTACGTCATTAATTCACATGCGGATTACTCGAAATAACTGGTTGATATATTTTTTTTAGATTTTAGCAGATACCAGATGTTATTTTTAACTTATTTTATAAAACAACGTCAACGTATCCATATTATTGTGATAATAGTGATGTTTTGATATTGTTTTTTTTCGTAGTATTGTATTATTATTATTAGGATCCTATTCATAAAAATATCCAAGTATATGTCACAATACATTTCTCTACACTGACATAATAAAACCAATTGAGTATTTTTAAAGTAGTCTACTCCTTATTATAAAAATAATTGGAATTGGAAATGATTTCCATCTGTCTTTACAAAACTCTGAGGGATTAGCGTGTTTCACTGCGCAGTGTGTCGTCCTCACATCGCTTTCCCATTAAGTAACGATAATACTGTAATGCTCGGGGAGATTTAAAAAGTCATCGACGCGCGCAGCTACAAAAGGGCAACTCGCGCAAACCACCTGCTTCCTCACCTGTTCACTCAGGATAATTAATATGCATGCAGGCATTGGATTTTTCCCTCCCCCCCCCCCCCCCCCCTCTTCTATATCAACAATTGTCAGCCCCTCTGAGGTTGATATCAGCAGGAAACAACAACTTGAAAGTCTCCCTCCCTCCCTCCCTCCCTCTTTCTCTCTAAATGCCATCTGCACCTTAATTACCTAGCCAACAGGCTAATAGAGATGATATTAAAACTACATCTTTTTGACATTCAAAGTAATTATAGTCATCTCACTCGGATGAGATGTGGATTGCCCTTCCCGCGTGCGCACTGATAGTAGCGAACTGCAGGGAAGGCCTGGCGCTCATTGGAGAGATTACTGTTTACTGGCTCAGGATGATTTGAAAAAAAAAAAAAAAAAAAACAATGAGAAAAAAGCAGCGTGCTCTCACATAAAACAGTTAAGGTTAACGGACCATCATGTGTAGAGAATAATTTAATGTGAGCTGATGGTTATCACGGATTTAAATCGAAAACGTGCAAACAAAGTTTGGCTGAGCATAACGGAAAGTTCATTTTGGAGAAATATGCATTATGATAGGGATTATGTGCGCTTTTATTCCCACTGGCCCAATTAAAAATGCCCCCCGGCACAATTAAAAGTGACTGTGAGCACTTAGAAAATCCAACATTCTTTTAACCACTTCATTAGGCCTATGCATCCAAAAAAAAAAAAAAAAAAAAAAAAACCTGTGATGCTTTCATTTCTTTCAGGAGGGCTACAGGCGAGTGGGTTTTTAACACCCTGTTAAGATCACAACAAAGGCCATGCTTGACCCAACATATGTAGCAGCATGTTTCCGCTGCCCCTGCACCCCCGGTGCGGCTTTGGAGCGGCCTCTCCCACTGCCGCTGCCCCGCCCGCAGCCCGGCTGGGCCCGGAACCCCTCCCGCGCTCTCCCGCTGCAGCAGCCGGCTCGGTCCCGCGTCCCACAGAGGACACACAGAGGACAGAGGTTAGAGTAGCAGTTAGACAAGGGGCCGCGGAGAAAAGAAAAACGCACGTTTTTTTTTGATTATTTCCAGAAGTATTTACACGCTTGAGGAGCACATGAGGAGGGGGGGGGGGGCTGTTAACCTGCCGCTTCACACCCGCTCCACATCAGAACAAACCAAAGGCATTTCTGTAAGGGCAGAGTCACATAGAAAACACATTGTTTGGTGGGGGTTTATTTAGAACCTTATTTCCATGCTGTCATTCAACATAATTGGACATTGTTTCATTAGGTTTCTTATTCATCATTTACATTTAAACTAATGGACAACTAGATAGTAATTAATATAATTTAAAATAATTTAATCTGACTACTTATTTCTGCCACAATCCACCTAGTAAAAACAGCTGGAAATGGAGTAAAAAAAAGTACATAATATATATAATTGATATTGTAAAAGTCTTTCACATCCCACCACTGGAGGACAACGAAGTGAAGTGCGACTGGTTGGCCCCTCCGGGGTCACCAAGACGCAGAGCCATAAGCTAAGTTACAGCCGGATTGGCTGAGGCGGTGTGCTGCAAACACTCGAGCTGAAGAGGAGCCTCTGAAGCATCACTCCTCGCCCGCTGGAATAACACTTATTGGTAAACGGGGATAACCCGCCGTGGCGTATGAATATTTCAGAACATTTGAAGGGTCGCTCTTTGCCAAAGCTGTTGGCCGGCACTCATGCTCTACCCCCTCCCCTCCCCTCTCTCCCTTCTCCCTCCTAAACACACACACACACACACACACACACACACACACACACACACGAAATACCGGTTATGTGCCCCCAAGGTAGGTTGGCATGGATTATCTTTGTTTAATGAATGGGCTACAAGTGTTCACCAACAAGGCGAGATTATTGGGCTCTCCCTTCTGCAAGCTCTAGAACTCCTGTGTGTGTGTGTGTGTGTACGCGCGCGCGTGACAGAAATAGAGAAAAAGACAGACCTACACACTGCAGCCAATTAAAACTCACTCTCCCCTGCTCTATCCCTCCACATCTGCCTCCCTTTCTCCACCGACGAATGGCGCAGAAAAGAGGGAAGCTCATGAATAGGCGCTCATTGAGATCACAGATGGAGTATGGCTTTCTTTTTGCTGGAAATTTGAGAAACACCATTGTCCCCAATCAAAACTCAATGTGTTCGCCTACAATGGTGCCGGCTTTGAGCCGCGCCGCTTCAATTGGCCTTGTTTTTGAAACTTGAAGTGTTCGGCATAAAGACTTGGCCCTCCTAGATGTCACGACCGCTTCGCTTCTGTGTGTGTGTGTGTGCGCGCGCGCGCGCGCGCGCGCGACTATGAGCGCTCAGAAAAAGAAGAAGAAGAAAAAAAAAACACAATTAATATGAAGCTGTAATTACTCCCCTTCACGCCACTGCACCCATTCAGGACCCCACTGGCCCATTTATTGCTTTATCCCATGCGGCTGATAATCCGAATGCCGCAGGTTTTTATAAAAACCTCTGCAGCGTTGTGAGGAGACGGCACACACACACACACACACACACACACACACACACACACACACACACACACACACACACACACACACACACACACACACACACACACACACACACACACACACACACACACACACACACACACACACACACACACACACCCCTAGAGCAACGAGCCGACGGATGCCACGGTCTGCACACACACAAATTACTTATTCGATAGTAAAATGACGAACGATTTATTGATTTTAACGTATTCATATTTATCATTAGTAATTTTACGTGTTAACGTTGTAAATTTTTTTGTCAATGTCTTTATTCACGTGACATGACTTTTCCCAATTTGGAAGTGAAGAGAAACGGATACATACATTAAGTTGATTATTTTGTTGCAGAGATATTACCTACTAAATGCGACGACCGTTACATTATATTAAATGTAACTGTTACATTACATTAAATGTCATTTAGCTGACACTTCTGTCCAAAGCGACTTGGAACCATGGAGATACAAACTCAGAAGAACAAGAAACAAGAAAGTGCAATTTCATCAAATAAGCCGAATAACAACTTGTTATAGATAAAAGCCATTATAAGTACAATTTGAGAGCCACGATTGGTTAGTGTGTCTGTTTTCTTTTCTTTAAATTTGAACGTTTTTTCCTTTCTTTCTTTCTACAGCTCCTCTTCCGTCCACACAACATTTAAACGAGTGTTTAATGAGGCCAGCAGAGATGCGCTGTCTCTCGGCCTCGTTGCGCTTCCTTTCGCATCCCGCTGCTGCTGCTGCTGCTTGACCACAGTGTATTGACCGTCATCCAACCATTACACAGCGCAGCAAATATTGGTGTTATAGTATAGATTTTTGTTGAAAGTAAATAGATTAAAAATACGGAGAACGAGGCAACGCCTCGTCAAAGTAAATCCTGATTCATTTATTTATTTGACAGAAGAGCTCGCTGCAGATCCCACCCTTCTGCTGCCTGACACGTGTTTTTATGTGTGGGACAGTGGGTAAAGTTGGCTGTGATCATTCTCCTGGTTGTACATTATACACAAAAGAAGAAAACGGCTATTATAGCTACAATGGTCACAAGAAATTTAATCAGTTAAGTCATTGCCTGCTGCTATTTACTCAAAGTTTCATTCAGGTTTGTTAATTGATTGAGGCATGTACATTTTCTAAATGTAATCAGAGGTTTCCTTTTCTTGGGGGCTGGAGAGGGGGGGGGGGGTCCTCTCATACAATTAACCACAAAAAAGGATCCGGGCCCGCTCATTTGAGCCTTTAAAAGAAATTCCGAACCATTTCAAGGCCAGATTTTGAAAAATCAGATTGGTTACATGGCTGCAAGGAAGATGTGTTTTTCCAAAATAACACCCCCCCCCCCCCCACACACACACACACACACACACACCCAAGTCCCCCCATGTCTATTGTGTCATTAACAAACAACACTGTGAACGGGGAGAGACAGAGAGGGAGAGATGACCCCCCCCCCTCACCCCCTTTTGTGGCCACCCAACAGTTTAAGCTGCATAGATTCTGTTTCTCTGAGAAAGTAAACTCGGGGTGACCCTCCAGGTTAGACCAGGCGGGGGCACAGGCGGGGATCCCGTGATCCAAGGAGCCGCCGCCGATCTCCGTCGCAAAAACCCACTTCAAAAAGGATGGGAGGGGAGATCGCTTGTGTCGGGAATTTTGTTCCCTCGCCAGTGGGCTGCATTCTTGACCCCGGCGGAGCTGGTTAAACATCATGGACGCTTCCACCCCCCCTTTTTTTTGTCACCGGAGAATCAAGGCAGCAACCTGATGTTGCCACCAGTGAATCTGTGTCAGGGGAGCCGGAGCGGAGTATAAGCTCATTACCACACAGACACTTTCTCACCCCCCCCCCCCCCCCCCCCGTGTCACATTTAAGGGGCGCCGCTTGGAAGGCGCTGATTAAGACATCCTGTCCGAGTTCCACTCATTTATGCCCCGTGCTTTATGAAATCAAGTCAAAAAAATAAATACAAGAAAACGGTGTAAAACTTGAGATTTAAGTGAATGCTTCGTGTATTTCAAAGAAAAAGAATGACATGTGGTAAACAAAAAAATGGTTAATGGTTCTTTTCCTTGAAATAGTCACTGCAGGAGGCCCCAAAACTGACCCCACTGTTTGTGTTATGGGAAATTACAACTATTTTAAAACTGAATTCCAAAATGAAAAAACACATTAATACCAATTCACCTGACAGAACCGCCATTCTTCCCTGACAATTAAAAAGCTGATGACTTCCCCCCCCCCCCCCCCCCGGTGAAACAAACAACCACCACCACACGATGACATGTTTGGTCAGGAATCAAAGAATATCATCATGTCTCATTGGCATTTCCGACCGCGTCACCATCATCGGCTGCAGAGGAAACAAGCCCGAGCGCATTCACCGCGCTGCGTGGTACAAACTCTAATCACACACTCGAGAGGAGCCGCACTATGCGCCCTGCTCCCCCGAGGACGAGGAGCACCTCCCCGCCCTGCTGAGACCTCGCCCTGAGCCCCCGGGCTGCGCGCGCGCACACGCGCGCAAACACGCGCGCGCACGTTTCAATGATCCGGTCGTGCCGTGTGGCTAAACACGTGGCGTTAAGAACGAAGCGTTGTCCCTGAATCAAAGTGCAGGCTCCCAACTCTCTTCCCCCCCGCCCCCCCCGTTTCCAGGCTCCAGGACCCCTGCTGGGCGGGCAGGAGGTAAGTCCAGGTGGTTTAAGGGCCTCGGTGAGGTCTCTCTATACAGAACTTGTCCCTCAGGATGAAGGTTGTAAAGTCATGATGGACAAACGAACTACTACTCTGCAGACCAACCAGAGGTCGCCTTCCCCACAAGGTCAGGATGACTAAACGGGAGACCTCTTTAACTGTGGTCACTTTGGGAGGGGGGGGTGTTTGTGTTACCTGATGAGTCTTTGTTCGTCCCTCCATCGTTTCGTCCAGCCAGCCGGACTCAGGGCCACGTGCCGCCGCGGAAGGTGCCACAGTACATAGACCTGGACAAATTCAACGCTTACATCTTCAAAAGGAAAAGTGAATTAAACATCTGCATTTTTCTGAAGTATTTTCAAAACTTTGAGTCTGCAGAATAAAACATTAAAAAATGTTTGAAATTCCATGAGCAACAAGTATCAGTAGTTAGAAAATGTGAATATCTTTGTCACACCTGGGTCTCAGAACAAGGGGTTAAACGTAACTTGCTAAATATGTTTTAATTAACAGAGAGAGAGAGAGAGAGAGAGAGAGAGTGAGAGAGACAGGATTTGTCCCGCGGTGCTTCCGTCTGTGCCTTAAGCAACGGCTCTTGTCTGGTCAGACCCGGGAGAGTTCGGCTGGCTGAGCACATCAGGTCGACTCACTGCTCGCGTGAGAACCCAGGCGAGGCGGCGATGCTCGTGTGCTGCACTCACAGCGTGTGTTACGCAAGCGGGGACAGCAGCCAAAGGTCGACCTTTGAAAACCTAGTCGAGACGACCTCAGATGCTGGGGTCCTCACACTTTGCCTTTAGCCGACGGAGGAGGCCCCCGTGCAGATGGAGGCTAAGCCCGTGTGATCTCTCCTCGCCGAAGGCAGGAAATTAGCTGCCGTGGGGCTGATATTACCAGGTGGCGTGTGAGGCAGAATATTAAACCATTGCAAAAGGTCTCTGGGTTAAGATTAGCGACGTGTTCGAGTTCCCGTATTTTAAATCAAACGTGCATAAATGAGCTCAAACATTAAGAAATTGAATTGGACGAAGCGCGGCTCACACGACGACCTTCCCCCATTTGCTTTCGTCGTCGAGTCGGGCTTCGGTTTTTGGTCTCGCAACACTTCAAAGCAGCCAAGAAAGTTTGTTGGGACAGATTCTAAAGCTCGCAAAGATCCAAGATCTTTAATTTGTTTAAAAGAAACAGCTTTGCTAAAGCCGTCAATAATCCTCCATAAACACACACGACTGAATAATGTTAAATTATCCCCAGGATGCAGAAATTGATGTTGGTTGCGAAGTTTGGTATAAAACAAGATTTTCTTTCAACTACTTTAAAGATGTATCAGCCGTCCATCACAAACCTTTGCATAACACCAGAGAACCAAGAAAATTAAATCCAGTGTGAATAGTTCAAGTGCGTGTGTGCGTAAGGACGGGTTTCAACAGATTTCTGGGCGAGACAAATTGATGTTCATATTCATATATTTTATATAATGTATATCAAACTAAAACTAATACAGCATCAAACTTAAAAAGGATCAAGAGAAAAAAAAAAGAAAGAAAACAAAACAAAAAACTGAGCAATCCGCTGGCTTGATGAGCAGTGGGTGTTAAAACCAGGTGAGGGGAGGGGGGGCATGGGGGGTGGGGGGGGCTGCAGATGCTGCAGGCATCCAGTCACGGCTCATCCCAGCAGATGACAGCAGACGGAGGGATGCGGGGGAGGGAGATGGGGCCGAGATGGGGGGGGTTTGGAGAAGTCAAGGGAGGAAATACAGGTGGAGATGAAACGGCAACATCTCTTCTTGCTGTTTATTTTATTTTCCATCATTTATTTCTTATTTTTTCTCATTTCAAACACAAAAAACATGTTCTAAAAAAGCAGCCTTGGTGTGTTGAATGTGGACACAAAAGGAACAAGTCCAGTTTTTTTTGTTGTTGTTTTTTTTTCTATGACAAAGATTTGTCTTCCCAGTCTCTCCATTGTGTTTTTTTTTTCGTACTGTGTTGTGTTGTGTTGTTTGGGAACGTGGAGTTGTAGAGCGGGAAGGATGAGAGAGAGAGAGAGGGGGGGGGGGGGGGGGGGGTGAATGCTTGGCGGTGTGCTTGTGATACTGTCTTTGCTCCTCTGTGCAACACGTGTACACCAGGCTTTCATGTGCCACGACCAGGCCGAGGGCAGAGAAGCGTGTGTGTGTGTGTGTGTGTGTGTGTGTGTCACTGGACGTGCATGCCCGTGTGTTTATGTACGTCTGAGAGGATTGCTTTTGAGTGTGTGTGTGTGTGTGTGTAGTGTAGGCCCGGACTGGGGGGGGCCCATGCTCGGTGACTAGTGTGTGTCCAGCCAGTTCATCGGTCAGTCGGTCCTCTCAGCTGACTGAGGGCTGCTTCCTATTCTTTCGCCTCCAGGAAGAGCGTCTCCTGCGGGAACAGCTTGGCCTCCAGCAGAGTCGAGCCAGGATCCAACTGCGTGATCTGAGGAGACACCAAAACATGTCGTCAGTCAAAACGTGGCCGTAGCTAATGATTCGTTTCATAATGAATTCATCTGACATGCATTTCTCTCAATTAACTAATACATGTGAGAAAATAGTGAAAGATGCCACATTTTCCAGATGTATAAATGTTGTACTTAAATTGATTTTTTGGTTCAACCAGCAGTCCATAAACCAGAAATATAGAATCTACAATAGTATAAAACGGAAAAGCAGCAAATCCTTAGAAGTTGAGGAAACCACCAAGCAAATGTTTTTTTTTTTGTAAAAAGAGAGAAAAAAATAAATGCAATCAGATTTGATTGCAAAAATGTTTCTGCCAACGAACTAATCCGCCGACTGACTGTTTCCTCGCTGCTAAATGCCTGATACTCTTCTTCCGTTTCGGCCACACTAGCTGCTATATTTGATGAGATTTTGAGTGCTCTGCATTGTAGATCGCGCCAACACTGAGAAACAAACCTTCATAGTCTACAGACCTATTACACACAATGTCCACTTTAACCATAAAACATGAACTTCTTGTAAGTCACTTGCAGATGTATTGAGATTAGGGTGGAACAGAGCTGCTCTGGTGTATTGTCTCACCATAAATGCCCTGTGATCCAGACAGGAGAACAGTGTAGCTTTACTGCTGAGTTTATGTGTGAGTGAGTGAGTGAGAGCGTATTATTCTAATATCATGTTTGAAAAAACAGTCAAGGCAGAAATCTGAGCAGCTACAGCTTTGATTCCCTAAGAGGGGCATCGGGTTTGTTTTCTTAAAAAGGCTCCAATCCAGAACAAACTGATGAACAGGATAGGACCGATGTGTGTGTGTGTGTGTCGTAGAATCAGTTTTGGTGTGTGAAGCACAGAGTGTGAGAGCTGTGGTGGGTTTTGAGGGCTCGCGGTGACTAAAGGTCAAACAGAAACGTAGAGGCGAGAAACATTTGTGTGCGTCCAACGCTTTGCACGACAGCCATTGTCGAAGCGCGGAGGAATAATGCAGTACCACCCACAACGGAGGGGATCCAGTTAGCTGACATGAAGGGGGGGGGGGGGCTGACCTATGTTTTTCTCTTAGCTTATGTGAGCTAATCACCGGAGGGGTTGTGTTACATCGGGCCAATCTAACACCTGGGCTGAATGAGCGAGGTGGTGTGACACAGAGATGTGTCCAGGGCTTATCTGATGACTGCTGCGTCAGCCCCTCTGATTAGGGCTTCTATTCTAACCTCCTCACAGTGGGATAATTAACCAGCTCCCTGCCTACCTGCTGTAGAAGGTCGGAGGGGGGGGTGGGGGGGGGGGGTAAACCGTGGTAAAGGTCGACCTCACAACAAGCAGAGTGATAGGCCTGAGACAGACTGTTGTAGGAAATGAAACGTGAACTCTGACCGTGAACTGGTGCACAAATTCCCCTAAAATCACCTTCTGCCGACCTGTTCTTTACTTAAACAGTTATAGGTCATTTCATTTTCTAAGCTCCCCCAAGAGGAATTTAAGAGATCTTAAAACAGCTCAGCGGTGACAAACGCTGAGTAGACGTTTCCTCCTGAGGCAGAAGGCAGTAATAAATCTACACATCAAAAAACACAAAATCTGTAAAGCTAGACGGTGTTTGAGGACTCACAGTTAAGGGGGGAAAATAAGGAAAAAGGAGGCAAGTGGAACAGGGGAAGGTGAGGAGGACGCAGCAGCACCGGACGACCCATCCACCTCCCTCGGGGTGCCCTGGAAATGTCGGCAGTCTTTGACTACGTCTTTCATCTCCTTGTCCTCATTTCAACGTGTCACTTAGACCCTCGACTTTTCAGCGGGGTCCCTGGGAGCGTTGCCACGTCAACCCGACGCCCCTCACCTAGTCAGCCGCCTCATAGGGGTGCGAGATGCCATGCAGGGAGGCAAAATGGCGTGCGTCTCTTGTGTGTGTGCATATTCCTTCCCGACCGCGGGGAAAAAACGACCAACAGGGCCGCGGCGTTCTATTTCCCACCTCGGGAGCAGCGCGTGGCAAATGGCTGCCGTGCTAATGAACCGATGACACCGCAAGCATCAGGTAGGAGTAAATGGAGCTTTTGGGGTGGAAGCAGGAGTGTGTGTGCGTGTGTGTGTGTGCGTGCGTGCGTGCAGACGTGTGTCTGCTCGCGCTCCCTGTGAAGTCAGGATGGGAGTTTGTGCACTCGTCTCGCGCACCGGGGAGAAGCGACGGGGTGGCGGGGGGGGGGGGGGGGGGGGCGAGTGGCATCTGACTCTCAAAAAGAAAGTAGGGAAACAAGATGCCACACTGACACAGGAGACGGGTGCCATCGGTGATTGTTTACATTGTTATCCAATTAACAGACCATAAGCATGGAGGCATCTGTCAACAAACAAAGCTGTTGTTTTTCCTCTGCTTTGGCTAAGCCATTTTCCCTCTTCCTGTGCCCACACAGCCATGCATGCATGCATGCATACATCCATCCATACATACACAGGACAGACACAATCGAGCTTTGCAGTTTGTTTTTGAAACTTGAGTCAATATTATTTTCAACCGGGCAATTTGGACAAATCCCTCAGCATATTAGAGACAGACTATTTTGAAAGATGATATCAATTGGCAAAGATTTTCCATCCATCAAAATAGCATTTGGGAGAAAAAAAAAAAAAGCTTTTCCAAAAATTAATTAAAAATACACAAACAGAATAAATACTCAATAGAACAAAAGCAAAATCCAAAAGAGGTTATACAATATCTAGAGGCTCGGCATTAAAAAGCCTCATTTAAAAACTGGAACCAATCAAAACACAGATGGTGCTTCTCGGCAATCTTTGATATTTTGTCTTCACTTTCCTGTGGAAAAATGAATGACATTAAATAACCAGCTAATATCAACCCTGTGTACTTGGCATTATCAAATAGCAGATTTCAACGGTGAAAAACACATAATTAGCACTTAACGTGCAGTTTTAAAAAAATACCATAACTGTGGGGCACTTGATTAAAACGAATAAAATACACCGCTAACAAAGGAGGCGGCGCTTAGCAAGGCTGAGCCGTGAAAGAAAAGAAAGGGAAAATAAACACAGGCCCTCAAGATGTCCGCTTCCAACATAATCAAACGTGCAGCTGAAATAACGCATTTTTAATGAAGCCATTACAGGCCCTACTATGTTAATTAAAACCAAATAACTTGTCTGTTTTAAACTAGTGTTGTCAAGTGTTTATTTGGCCAATTACAAAAGCAGTGGGGGATCATTATCTGCTGCCAGGAGCGTTGACAGCACGTAGCGCCGGGGCGTGAACAGAAAAGAACCGACCAGAATGCGGCACTTCAAAGGCACAAATGCACAAATGCACCGCACAGACCGGACAGGGAGGGGAGGGGAGGGGAGGGCAGGGGGGTGGGGGGCAGAAAAACTATGAATGGGGAAGAAGAGAAAAGGAGAGAGAGCGGGACAAAAGTAGAGAAAATACAGAAACACGATTAAAGAGTGAATGCTTTAAAAATGTATTTAATGCATAATTATTTAAAGGCTAAAAAAAAACATAGGGATTCAAGGTGGAGGGGGGTGGGGGGGAGGGTTGAGAGGGGGGAGGTGATAAGGCATATGGAGTATACAAAGGCTGGGGAGCAAAACAAAAGTCTAATTGAGCAGGGAGGTAGAGTAGCAGGGGGAGAAGGAAAGAGGAGGGAAAAAGGAGACAGAGGGAGGGAAAGCAGGGAGAAAGAGGAGCAGCAGGTTGCAGACTTCAACGTTACAAATGTCGATCGAACAAATCCTTTAAGTCAAAAATGACTTTTTCTCCTTTGCCGTCCAATAAATATGCGAAAGACAAAAACGTGTGGATGTGCAACCGTTCTATGTGACGTTGACGCGTGTCCATCCCAGTGGAGAAACGAGCGCCGAGGTCACGTAGGTGCCGGCCTCCGTGTTGTGTCGCATGGAGCCATGTTTCACACTGAAAACAGCCCCATCAAGCTTCTCGCTTGTGGAGAGATTATTATGGAGGAACCTTAAGTGAGTGAAACTGCTGATTAAATAAATCGCCGCCGATCTTCCCGCGAACTGGATTCTCTCATGACGGCAGGAAGAGAAACACAAAACATCAGCGGCGTGACACATGTAAAAGCCATTTCGGCACAGCGCTCTCAGCCCGCCGTTTATTTGTCCTGCCTCTCGGGTTTTTGTCCAAGAAGCAGATCGGGGGGGGGCGGGGGGGGGGCGAAACTCACCGGCGGAGCTGGAAGACGGATCAAGTGAAGGCGAAATAAAGCACAGTGTCACAGTGAGAAAAAGACTACGGCGGTCTGACAGTGTTTGGGTGCCAGGCAGGAAGAGCCGACGGCCAATTATTATAGCGGCAGCCTAAACACGCTCACCGCGAGCCGCGGAAAGAAGACCTCGGGCCTTTCGACAGCGGTTTGGTGCTCACCAAGTATCAAGGAGAAAAGAAAAAAAAAGAAAAGAAAAAAGAGACAGAGGAAATTCTTGAATGGAGAGCCGAAAACTGAAACACTAAAAGTCTCCCCCCCCTCCTTCCTCAAACTCGCTGACAGCCACCGAAACGAAGGGTTAGCTCCCTGAGCACGGCTAAGCCTAGAACAAATGATGCCAGTGTAAGGCCTGCTGTAGTGCTGAAGAGATAAGCCACTGATACCAAATGTTGGGGAACAGACAAGAGTCCAAAAATTGGAGACTAATAGACACTTATCGCCAGATTAAAAAGAAAAGACGCGATTGGATTTGAATTGTCAAAAGATTGATTTACAAAGTCTGCGCACACACACACTTGTGTGTGAATGGGTGATACGGCCCTTTTCCCCGTGGTTGACAATGGGGTAGTCTTAGCCCAAAAGAATCAAAGACAACCCGGGCCAAGCGGCCGGGTGAACGCAGAGGAAACGCGGAGCGGCAAAACCAAAGAGCGACGCCGCACAAAGCCGCCGAAAACTCGAAAAAGGGGAAAGAAGGTTTCAACAGTTGTGCAGCATTACAAACGCAATAGTGGTCGATCCCCTCTCCCCGTGATCCTGGCAGAGCCGCAGTGAGAGCGTCTGGACGGGATGGAGGCTTTCTGTGCTCCCTCTCATTTAATTACAACGCAGAGCTGCGGGATTAGACGGGGGGCCTGTGTTCACAGCCTCGTACTGGCACTGCCGCCGAGCCGCTTCGCCCCCCCCCCTTCCACCCCACCCCCCTCTCTCCCAAATCTCTCGCCTTTCCCTCTTCTGGAATTATCGCCCATCTTCTTCTTTTTAATAACGTCCCCTCTTGTCTTCTCCATCCGTCCCTCTTTCAGACTGTTTCTCCCATTAAATCTCTTTTCTTTGTTTAAGCTTTTTTCTTCTCTGTTCTCCTTTTCGACTACTCCTGCAGTCGCCGCCCCCCCCCCCCTCGTCGCTCCTCCGCCCCTCTAATCCGCCCATCCTGTTTTTGCCGGAATTTCATCTGCGATGCAGACACATCTTTATCTCTGTCTCAAACACATGTTTACTCTTGATTATAAAGAGACAACTGTGAATCCTTTAAGTGACAAAGTTGTGAGCGGGGCATGTGTTTGCTTGAAAATATTTGTGCATGTGTTGAAGTGTGTGATTGTGACGAAATGGAGAGTGTGAGCCACGTGTTAATGTGTGCGTTAGTTTGAGGTGTTTGTGCCCTGGCGGTCTCTGCAGACTACTGTGGCACACTGCCTGGGCAAGCCTACACACACACACCCCTCCACCCCTCCACATACACTCCTCTCTTGATTAATGGAAATCCCATTTCTGTTTCCAGCAGCATGGCTAATTAAACTGGTAGTTAAAACAGCCACGCGGCGGCCCGGGCCCTCTAATGACGGCCTGTCGGCGGCTGAGTGCTGCTGGGCGTCAGCCGCAGAGAATACTGCCGTTAGTGCTGACAACTGTATCGTGCCGCAGCCACAGTGTGCTGCACCCACGGTGGGCCGACACCAATTCATATTCACGGAATATGACGCGGGTGCGCAGGTGGACGGGACGAGCGGCGGGGCCTCGGCCCGCTCCGTCGGCAGGTACGGGTAAACAAAAAGCAGCGAGGCATGAAAACAGAAGGCAGCGGATGAAGCGAGAAAAACGATAATTAAAACGGCCGCGACAGATTGTCTCAACTGCCGCGCTGCTCTCGCCTGAGGCGCAGCAAGAGGCCGGAGGGGAAAAGCCAATTACAGCGGTGGATCCCTGGGGCCGGAGGGCGGTAGCTGTGGTGCGAAGGACACACTCTGTGTCCCGCAGCGAGGACGCATGGAGACGCGCGCTGGCGTCTCCGCCCCGGGGCGTACAGAAGTATTTCGGCTCCCTGAGGAGGAGAGGAAGGCGGAACACTCACATTTCTACGAGGGAAGGTGGTGAGGAGCTTGAACTCTTCGAAGGGGAACCCCTTGGAGGCCACAAAGTCGAAGAGGACCTGGAGGTGGCAGCTGCCGAGGAAACGGCGTTCCAGGAACTGGCCGCTCGGCGTGCGGACTCGCAGTTTGCTGATTTGCTCGGCTGAGTCCTCGTCTGGCTCCGCTGGTAGGGTCTGCTCCAATGACAGGCGGATGGCCTGCAAGAATTGTTGGACTTTGGTCAGTAGGGCGGATGGACAACTGTCAACGCGTCATAACAACAAGAGAAATTAGCTTATTTGTTGAAAAAGTAGATTTCCTTGTTTGAGGAGAACAGAGGCAAGAGCAACAGGGCAAAGAAGTTGAAACACAAGCCTCCTCCAGAAGAAGGTTTTCCTCCCCCCACAAAATGATGCATCCCCCATTATGTGAATACCAATAGATGAATGAAGTTTGATTCCCCATTTGTTTACACACGTGCTGGTGAGCTGGAGCTGGGGTTACCGTCGCTGCAATTCTTTTAATCTCTAAATTAGATCATTTTTACAAGCAAAGTGAGTGTGAGTATTATTCTGACAGGGTGGAAAAGTAAAAAGTTAATGTTAAGGTGAATTCAGTGGGGATCCAAAATTGTAGGGGATTGAGAGGATCATTTACTAAAGGGAGAAGGACTCTTTTCCTCATTTAAACATCTTCAAATTTTGCTTTTTTTATTTGATTACACATTAAAAGACACATAAAAATAAGTTAATAATTTCAGCAGGAAGCTTATTCAAAGTCCTCTGGAACAGATCAAAAAACCTGACCTCCTGGCTTGGTTTTTTAGTCAAATGAAGCCAGAAATAAAACAGTAACGCTGGAGAACGTGACAACACACTATCCAAACAAGTGTGAGAGGCGAGCCAAGGAGTTTCTCCCAGAGTCTGATGGCAGAACTGTTGCCTCGCGTTAATTAAAGGCTCTCCTTGTCCTCAGAATGTTATTGAATTAGTGGCCCTGCGTATCACCCTGTTCCCTACAGCCTAGTGCGGCTCTGAAGGTTGCCAAGTAGCACTTCGGCATTCTAAAGACGGCCAAAGTCCTTCACGCCTCCTTGCCGCTGCTCGCTCTTTTAGGGAAATCTGAGATCGCACTTGTTCAATGTCTCCGCGTCGACGGGCGGAAAACCTTAAAGTCTCGTTTCATCAGATCTGTTTTTAAAAAGACACGGCGTACGGCCACAGCTCAAAGACAACCAACCAACTGTGCTCCTCCACGTCAGAGGCAATCAGCTCTCCCGTGCTTCAAACCTCAGCTGCTCCCAGGCGCCTCCCTCCTCACCCCCCTCCCCCCCTCTCCCTCCCCGACTTGTTGTTCCTGTTTGGCCAGCCGGGGAGCATATGCTGTGACAACACGCCACGGCTTTATTTACAAACCATAATGCAATTATATTTCATAAGAGTGTACAACAGTAGCTCATTAGCAGCTTCTGGTGTCGGGTGGGCAGGGTAGCACGCGTGCCGCTCCACCATCAGCTCCCCCAGGTACAAGAGCTGATGCTGACTGAGTTAAAGGGGCCCCCGGGGACGGACTTGCACACATACAAACACACACACAATGGACAGGCGAATGTGTCTGTGTGTGTGTGTTGTTTGTGTGTGTGTCTGTGTCTATGTGTGTGTGTGTGTGGGGGGGGGGGGGGGGGGGGGGGGCATGTAGCGTCCCTCAAGAAACCACAGGACACGCGTCTGGTCGAGCCTCGGGCCGCGCAAATAAGGAGCATCTATCCCTCCATTTATCTGCCTCCCCAGCTCCGCTCGGCTAACCGCAGAAAGCAAACACATGACGGGGGGGGGGGGGGGGGTGGTGCACCTGACAGCCACACAACTGTATGCTAAGATCCCTAAAGGAGGTAAATAGTAAAGTCAACCAACACAGGTGCACGCACACGCACACACGCACACACACACACACGCACACGCACGACCTCCATTCACCAGCTCTCCGCTATCATCGCACTCGTTTGGCACAGAATCTCAGAGAAAGCATTTCCCGCTAGCGTTGTGCTCTCTGGGGGAAACTGATGTTTTTGTTGTGTCTGAAATGAACACTAGATCACTACCTCATAGGACGGCTTCAAACCGCAAAGAGGAAGGAGATATGTTGAGCTCAGAGGCAAAAACACACTACTTGGGGTACTCGTACGACGTGTAAAGGGCATCAACATTGCATTTTTAGTGAAAGTATCAATATCAATGAATGTAAAACATTGAACCCTGGCACAGTATTCAGAGATATTGATCTCTATTTAGGGATATTAGAAGTCTTTTACGATAAGTGATAACATAACTTGCCAGGAGCCAAAGAGGTAGGCGCCACTGTGTGTATGTGACACACCATGGAAACCATTGAGCTTGGGAAAATAGATATAAGTAGGCAACACAGCGCCGATGCGGCTTGTTTAAAATACACAAGCGTGCACACACAGTGTGGTCGGTGGACTACAGTGATATAATTAAGAAGGCCCGACCCGGGGCTCCTTTGTTGTCGTGTGTTTACCTTAAGTGACGAACAACCCGAGCGCGCTGGGTCACCCAATACCTCTCAGGGCCCGGGGGGCCCTCTGCTCCGCCGTTGAGTAAACAACATTAAGCCGGACTACACTGTATGAATATAGACTGTATTACAACATTGGTGCCATCTTCACAATTATTGTTTTTCTTCCTGCATGCGTGACAGTGTGCGTGTCTGCCTCGGTGTGACACTGTGTGTGTGTGTGTGTGTGTGTGTGTTTGTTCCCCCTCCTCGCATACAATAATTGTTTTTGGGTGAATATGCGTGTTTGCTTAGGTTGTGTTTGTGCCTGTCTTTTGTTCGCTCGGGTTTCAATGCGTCTCTGTGTGCGGGACCAATGTAAAGCAGTCAAACAGAACAATAACTGTGTGCATGCGAGGTGACATCAACAGAGACGTGCCTCGCTGTAATTAGAATATTTGATTCTTCTGAGACGGCTGTGTGCCTCACCGCTTCGCCCACAACCGCAATCTAATTGACTCGTTATTGTGAAGATGGGGGGGAAAAAAAGAAAAGAAAAAAAAAAACACAGCGCAAACAAATTCCTCTTCTGTGTTGTGCTGATCAGGTTGGTTCATTCGTTTGGGTGAATTGCATATTGCGGTTCTTCTCACCTCCTTCTCGTCCTCCTGCTCCTTTCTCATGCGTTCCAGGCGGACCTGCTCGGCCTCTTCTTTCTCTTGTGCTTCTCTCTGGACAAGGAAAAGTAATCAACTCATTAAATGGGATAAAAAAAAAATGGGAATCTTTATAATACTGGTACTTGAGTTTAGAATTAGACAAAGTAACTTTTTTTAGACATTTAAATATCTAAAATTAATAAAATGCTATATGACACAATCTGAAAATATTCTAATCCAGAATGAGTGTTGGAAAGATGATTCAATGATCTTGAAATGTGCCTTAGAACTTTCTACGATGCGATTAATCGATACTTCATTTTTCATTCCTTTCATAAATATACCTTTTGTGCCAAATCGCATTGAACGACAAATTACCACAGCTACAGTATTTACATTTAATTAGCAACACAAACACAGTTTTTATTATATAATAAAAAAATGCAATGCCTGTTTTAGAAAGAATATGTAAAATCATATGCTTATGCTTTTTTTGAAATTACTTAACTTGTACATTTAATTTATTATTATTTCCCTGTTAGCTGGAACTACAACGCAATACTCTACACACGCCGGCTCGTAATACCACAACAAAACTCAGAGCGCTGCTTCGTTTTGCCAGAATACCTTTTTACGGTCGGCCTCTAAAGACACGCGGTAGGCCTCGTCCTGTTCCCTCTTCACCGTTTCTCTGGCCTCGCGCTCGTCCTGGGTGGAGGGGAGGAGAAGGAAAGTGCTCTTTTCATTAACCGACAACATAATAACAATAATAAAAAAGGACACACAAGGACAAAAACATCCGAGGCGAGTGTGGGAGCCGGGTGGAGGAGGGAGAGAGAGAGAGACGGGAAAATGCAGGATGTCAAATGCGGTAACGTACAAACACCAGGTATGAAAGAGGAGCACCAGAGGGGACGCATTGTGGCCGTGCTGTCATTTACCAGACCCCGAGCCTCCTTTATGTCTCCCCCTCTCAGTTTCGCCGTACCCTTTTCTCTTTCATTCTCTTCGCCTCTCTTGGTGTTTGTACAGAGGGAAAGGGGACAGGCGGCCCTTCTCTTCCTACCTGCTGTGGCTACAAAGTGTTTTATAAAGCCGGGGACTAAACACGAGTGGCCATTGTGTTAACAGTGCACGGCCATTCGTTTTCTCGTTTTCTGAAGGCCCATGCTGTGTGCCGGCCCGGATGCGGCAAAGGAAGCTTCATTGTGACGGTCGGAGGGCTACTGTGCAACTAAGCAAAAAGGACAGTGTGCATTGTTGCATTCAAACAGAAAATGCAAAGGATACATTTGTGCTTTTGGCCCGCATAATAGATGGACTTTGAAAGGAAACTGTAAAAGAATAGCAGGGAGGCACAAAAGCATCAAAAGTGGCCAAGTTCAATAGACCGGCCGCCGAGTCACGCAAACAAGGGCCACAAAAGATCACGTTTGATACCCACTTTGCACTGTTGTAATGTGTTTTCAGATGCACCATCTGCCCTCAATGAAATAATGCGCATGAGAAGCATGACATGAAAACATTAGCCCGCCGTGTGCAAGCTCAAAAATCAATGCAATGTAAAGATCTTCGTTTAAAAAAAAAAAAAAAAGGACATAACAGCTTTTGTGTTGTATATAAAAAAGAAAAAAAAAGTAATATATACAGTACCAGACAAAAGTTTGGACACACTCGTTCAAATCAAAGAGAAAAAGTGTCCAAATATTCAACTGGTGCTGTATGTTGGCTACACATGTGCAGCGTCAATGTAGTTCTAATAAACTCCTGTTACAGTGGTCACAAGGCAGAAATGCAAATCTGTTGTTGCCAATGTGTTGTGTTCACAGCAAGACAATCCAGAACAAACCTCATCTCAGGTCCTTCCTGTGGACCAGCACTCCTCTGATGCTGCATTATATTCAGTTTCAGTTTCCCCCAATACCAGAAGAATGACATCATCGGTTCTGCGTAAACAGGCCGTGACGCTGACAGACGCGGACCACGAAGCCCGAAGCAGTGAGTCGTCTCTTACTAAACTCCTGAGCTGAAACACAGACCTCCGATGGCAGGCTGACTGGCGAGAGCGACAGGCACTATTGGGGGGGGGGGGGGAGTGAAAGACGGACATTTTGGTACTACAGGGACGACGGGGTTCGTCCAGTGTCCCGGCTGACTTCCCCCTCGCTGATGGGATAGGCCCTGTCAGATACAGGATATACTTAAATGCTGCGGTTAACGGTACTAATCGGGCATAATCACACTGGAACATTATGCACTCATCATGAATTATACGCTTCACGTTGTCGTTTTGACATTTTCACAAGCCGTTTCCTTCTGACAGGCCACACCTGGGCAATTATCCCATTTCCAATCACACCCTTCAGAACCGCTTCTACTAAAGTCTTGTATCGTAACCAAGCCAGTTGTTGCGATGATTATGAGACGCCCTGACAGCACAGTAATAAAATACAACCTCTTTGCGCTGATACCATAAGAAGAGAGAAGAATCAGCATGTAAGAAGAAATAGATGTATGGAGGGCATAATCTTGTAATGTGTGCTATTATATTAAAACTAAAAATACAGTTTTAATATTTCACAATGCTACTTAGTGAGATCAACATAGAATGAAAAGTAGTCAACCAAAAGTACTTTTGGTATCAGTGTAATTAATACTGAAAACAAAATCTAAATGATACGAAGTGTGACAATAAACCTCATGAGTCACAGTGTGATCTGACACATGGACATACTCTGAATACCTCCTGTCTCTTCTTTACACTGATGACTTTTTGATTTGTGACAATCAACAAATGAAACCAGAACATTGTGGCAATAAGATAATGAGGTCTAGCCCTCAGGGTGTTTGTGTGTGCGTGCGGGTTTGTCTTAAAACAACTGTTCCCATAACTGAAAGGCGATGACTATTGCATTTGCGTCGTTGGAGAGGCTTCTTAGTTGATTGACTGCTCAACTGTTAACATGTCGTGACATCTGTCACACAGATACTGTAGTTAAAATAAAGAGGCGCAACAGCGTCGAAGGAGTGTGGGAAGAAGAGAACACTTGTTAGTCTAAAATGACACTATGTCTTCTCTGAAGTTTCTCAGTTTTCAAAGCTCAGATCATAAATAAATCAATAGATAAAAGAGTAAACCAGAGCTTGAGAGGATTACTCTGGCCCACTGAGAACCTGTCTGGACAAACACACACAGTGTGGTTCACTCCCTGGTTTGATGTCTCTGAGTAAACACATCAGTAAACGGTTAAGAGGGTCAGGTGAAAGTCTTTGCCTGCGAGGGGGACCTCATTGTCACACTGTCCCAGATTCCCGTCTTTGACGTGAAAAGACTCCCACTGCTGTTCCCTCACTTTATTGTATGGAGCGTCTCCCTCAATGGTGTTTGTCCACTTTCTATTGGACTAAAAGAGGTAGACAGACACAGAGCGGCACAGTGAGTCAGAGTCCTGTACCCATTCAAAGACTGTAGTTGGTACTTAATAACCAAAGGGCTGTGAGGTCAGAAGGTTAAGTATTCTCCGCTTTGCATAACAAGAATCCCACAGTTTAACCGTCTGATTCGTTTCATCGTGTTGTTGTGGTTTGTCTGTTAAGCAGAATTTAGAGAGACTCAAATGTGGCCACCGGGGCCTTTGGCTGAATCAAGGGAAATAAGATTTAAAAATTGGTTTAATTTGTAACTGGAGGTCTTAAATATACACCAAAAGTCCCCAAAATGAACATTGCTCGTATAGATAAAGGAGAAAAACATGACATTTGAGCTCAACATTAAACTAATCCTAAGCCTTTTAGGTGCAGCGGGATGAAGTGAAGATCCCAAGCTGCAGCGTGTCGCTCGACACGTTGACATCCGGACATTAGGAAGCGACTGGAAGCGCCTTCCTTTTGGTTAAAGAACGACCCGCTCTGCTCACTAAGCTACGGAAACAGGTGGAACCAGGTGGAACCAGGTGGAACCAGGAGGTCGGCCTCAGTCCAAGAAAACATTTCCTTTTGCCGAATTAAAATATGCAAATAAACTGCAAATTTCCTAAAATAATTATCAGGTCTGTTTTTCTTCAGATAACGAGTAATGTTTTTGAGAAGATGAAATTCAATCACTATCAGAAAAGACGATGTTTTGTTTTCTTAGGATCCGCAGGGAATGAAGTCAAGTGTTGTTGTTTGATAGATTACGGAGTTACTTTTCAAACTTTTCAAAAAAGAGTTTGCTCACGTTTGAGAACCAGACGCTGACATTCGTGTTTCTCCCGGATTGTCCCCTGAACCTTACCTCATCTTTGATGTCCTCTTGTTGTTGTGCTGTGAAGATTTCCATTGCTCCCATTAACCTCATCATCAGCTCGTCCACTGTCGAATTACCTGAGGATAAAAAAATAGCTCATTTAATCTGTGTATTTTTAAACACATTTCAGACAAATTTAAATCATGCGATAGCCCAATAGCAATAAAGTTGTAATTACCTTGAATAACATGTAGAACTTCATTGGATGTGCGTTTGCCCATGACTATCAGCAGCAGGGGGAACTGGTCTGTCTTGTATGTCCGTATAGTCTGTGTCACCACACTGCCAAAGTGCCTCGTGCACATGGTGAGTAGTCTGAAAGACAATAATAATCCACTTCTAATTAATGCTTTTATTCATTAAATTCAATTCAGTGAAGCAGACACTTAAATACATACACATGCATGGACAAACGGAAAAGAGGAATACACACATATCGTGGAATGAAAGACTTTTAAACCCCATACTGCATCGTCTTATTCCATCAGACTAACATGCCATCTCAATTGGAACCGTAGATGAATTAGTATTCCTCACCAGACACCTGGAATTGATAGGGCCAGAGAGGATTTCTTATTCCATTACAAAGACAGAACTTTTTAAATTAACATTTCACAGAGGGAAAAGGGTAGCAGGCAGCCGGGCCCCGCCGAGCTCCCAGTAAATGTCATAATATTAATGAATGGCTATAGACTGAATGCAAATATAGATTAGCTTTTTCTCCCGCCTTTTAATAAGATCTACTTTAATAACTGGTTGGTAAAATAGAGATGTAATGGAATGGATGGAGGGACAGCGGGTCAGAAGAGGAAGATAGATGAGAGGTGTGCTGTCTGAGAGGGGCGGGGGGGCAGGGGGGGTAACTCATTAGAATAGGAAGCCAGAGGCAGGTACTTGAAGAAACCTCAAACTTGGAAATATAGTACCTGCGGTTGTGGAGCTTTTGAAAGCAATAATCGCACCAATACTTTCTCAAAATATGGACGATAGACAGGAAGATCCGTGAGGAGATAATGACCCTTCAAGATGTTGAACTCCGAGCGAACCACGTCTTGCTGAAAAAGTTTAGGCACCCTCAATCCTACTGATCGTTTTGTCCCGACATTCGTCCCCGTTCAAACCTCGACCCGGGGAGGACCATAACAATAGCCGGGAGAGAAACTCTAACCTGTAATGAAAGGACAGCGAACAATGGGGACTAACTTGAAGGGTAACCCAATCTTAAATCTCCCATCAAACACAAACCAACCTGCTTTGGTTTCTATCTCAAAACTAAGAAGGTCAGTCCACCACAATAATAAAAAATAAAAAAAAACCTACACACGTATCCACTAGAATAAAGACAGAAATGCTTTAACTAAGGCAGAAGGGCAGAACGAAGTCAAGCTACTGCAGAAACCCGAGGTTCTCATCCAGCCATAACAAGGTAAAGAATGCAGCCTTTAAAAATCCTTCCCTAGAGGAAACACCTGCACAGAACATGCAACGGGACTGCTCCGATGGGTAATGTGACTGACAGCCTCCAAGCTCTCAACGTACGCACTGACAGCTAAAATAGTTAATGTTTCCCCGGACAGCCACACGGAGGACGGGGCTCGAGCTGACGTTTGCTCCGCTGAGCAGCTGATGACTGGGGCCCAGTACAGTAGCACTGCGGGGAAGGGCTTTGCCAGCCACCTGCGCGGGCGGAATGCCTGGGAACCGGATGCTCCGATTGCTCAGTGTGTCGTACCGACTTTGTTTCAGAGCGTTTGGACGTGTTATGATTTGAAAATGACATTTCGTTTCTCCCTCTCAAACCAGTTTCTTGCCAGAAAGGAGGATGTCAGGAGGAGAAGTCAAGTGTACCTTAACCGGTCTGCTCGATGGTTTCTGCTCTCGGCGTTTAAGACACATTAACAACCACATGAACACCTGGGTTTTTGAGTCATTGTTCACTGTCAGAATAATGTGGCAGGCCCTTTGAATATGAAGGTCCAAATATCTACAAAAGAAATAGCAAGACAACAATGATACTTTGGTTTACATTTAAAGGTGTGCCTTATGAAGATACATTTATTATTTAAGCATGTAGCATGGAATAAATGTGTGATAGATTAGAGGAGCCATGATCCACCCTGATAAAAACCTACTTACCTACATATAGTTTCAATATTTGCCAAGTGCAATGACATATCAGATTTATCTCCCATGGGTGACCATAGCTCTGCTACCCAATCAGCAGAACTGCATCTATGCATAATTAAATCGCCCCAAACTGGGAAGCCGGGAGAATAGAGAGAGCGAAGCAACGGGCACATTCCAATACCAGCAGGTTCAACTCTCACTCGCGCACAATCGGGGTACCTTTTTATAACAGCCTGTGTGATTGATGCCAATCACCAGTCACTTTGGATCAACCAGAGCGTGAGAATACGGAGAAGTGTGTGTTTGTGTGTGTGTGCGCACGCACGCATGCGTTAGCAGCAAAGCTGTGACTGGCTGTGTGCGATGAAAAGCTCCAGATGTTGCCTGCCTTTTAATGTGCAATAAAAAGGCTCAGCTGGGGCAAAAATTAAAGGCGGCCAATGGGAGAGAATGGAGAGCGGAATGGAGGAAGGAGGGAATTTCCTTGAAAGAAATAATGGAGGGGTGAGGTCAGGGCGAGTCTTTCTTAAATGGCTGCTACTAGAGGGCAGGCTTAACTCTGGAGGTTGTGGGGAGCGGGAGAGGGGTGAGGTGGTGGGATAAAGAGAAGGGAAATAAAGAGAGATGGAAGGAAAAGATGTAGCAGGTTCACCTTTACCTGCAGAGTGTGTGTGTGTGTGTGTGTGTGTGTGTGTGGGGGGGGGGGGGGGGGGGGCGGATCGTCGATCACACGTTGCAGATAAGTTACGATATTTTTCTACAAAATTGGCGATCCAGATAAAAATAGTAGCCGTTTGGTAAACAGGTGTTGCACAAAACTGCCGGTTACACACACACACACCCCCACACACACACACACACACACCGCCGAAGCTGCGCCAAGACTTGGACTTAAATGGAGAGATAGAGATGTTTGGACTCCCTTGGAGTCCTTCGTCTCCCACTGACCCTCTATTCAGACAGCTTAGTAAAGATTGCCCAATCAGGGGCCTCCCCATGCAAACACAACGCCTTTTGTTAGCGCGCAATCTCCGAGCTTCAAAAACCGAATGAAGTCGAGGAGAGAATGAGGGGACGGCGATGCAGGGTGTGAGCAATGGAGGGAGAGTTGAATGCAGGCAATTAAGCGGAGGTCCACACAAACGCGAATCGATTTGAAAACGCTGTTTATGTGTCAAATGAGGTTCTGTCCACACTGCCATTTTAGATCATTTTCTAAAAGCTGGCTGTTCTCCCTGAAATGACAAAACACAGATCTAATCTTCGGTTCTTTTTGAATGGTAATAAGTGCATAACTGTAAGTGACAGGCTTGGGCAGAGCTCCAATTAAAACTACATTAACCTCATCAGATACAAGTACCAGAAACAAGTATCACAGAACAATATAGTAACCGCTTCCTTTACACGGTATTCTGGCAGATTGCAGAGCCCTCGCCACGCAACCAAGCTCCTCTCCCACTGAAATGCATTCAATATGCCTCTTTATTAGATACAACTCAGTATGCAAACAGTCCCGTTCTCCAGACAGTAAGTCACACATAAATAAAACATAAGGATTAAACATGCAGTTCGGGCTTAGAGGTTCAGCCACTGCAGCTTCTTTAACTATACGGTTGGAGATTGCAATACTAAACACAGTGCCAGTATCTGACGGGTCCAGAGAATTAAATAGTTAAAGGGCAATTCAATTCTTTAAACAACCTGCGTCTAACCGTTTTGGTCATAGTTTTGATTGATCCAAATCTTGTTATCTTACTAGAATTCTGATGAGACTCAGACACAAGGGAACAGAGAAGAATAAATACCACTGGATTTAAAACAGAATCCATGTAATATTGCAAATAATCGACTTGGTTCCAAAGTAAATCACGGCGCTTTGCGAATAAATGGCACTACAAGGAACCCAGGTGTGTTAGGTACTCTAAACTGTTAATGAATTTATATCATGCATTTATTAAAAAATAATAATGCATTGAACTAGTGTTTTTATCCATATCACAGCTGAAAAAAACTCCAGCAAAATACCCAATAGATGTAGGGTCTTGAGTAGGGTATGAATGATGACAGGAATCCTGCAGCAAAATAATCAAAGTGGGATACCTGGCTTTGTTAGCTTCTTTAGTGACATCCCAGGCCCACGTGATGAAGTTCTGGCTCAGGTAGGCGACGATGGAGTCCGCGCACATCATCTGGGAGCAGAAGACGTTGCTGAGGACGCTGTCATCATTGTGGAGGTAGATGGCCAGCAGCTTTCTCTGTGAACGGGAAAGAGGGAAATTAAGAGTTTGTCGTAGTGACGGGGGCGCACACTTTTTTGTCAAATTGGAGGAAGAAA
Source organism: Pungitius pungitius (assembly GCF_949316345.1). NCBI lineage: Eukaryota > Metazoa > Chordata > Actinopteri > Perciformes > Gasterosteidae > Pungitius > Pungitius pungitius. The sequence goes on along the minus strand of NC_084906.1, from coordinate 16,891,446 downwards.
TTAAACGTTGTTAAATTTGAAAGTCTCGCAGGTCTGCGGTGCCGCGTGGTGACAGATCCGTCTGCCACGAGTGGGTGTCTCATCACGCAGAGACATTTCCACTTCAGATGACCATGAAATGCCACGAGGGGCCCGGTGGGAGCAGCGCCAGCGTGACTCCTAAACACCACAGCAAGGCCTCGACTGACAAACCGGGCAAATAACACGCAGAAATAAGATGGAGAGCGGTGTAAATAAAACTCTCCACCAAGATTTGGACCAAAAAAAAACAAAAAAAAAAACAACAACAGACAAATCACTCTATTTATTTTACACCAAATGCCAGCAGCCTGTTCAGGTTAGCAGCGTGAGGGCCAGACAATATTGACGAAGCTCCAAATCCAAGGATATTGACACCATCATATAAGCCTGGCAGATTTTCCCTACTGACAATCTAATTAAAAAACAAACACACCCACAAACATGAAAGGTTCCAGGGGACAATGTTGGAAATAATGCTCTCTAAATTACATGTCACTTCTCTTGCTATGTACCGACAAATAAAAGAAGAAAAAAAAAAAAAACTCTCCCAGTCTCCGCTTAGTTCATTTTTAACCACGGCCGCCGAGGGGCGAGTCAAAAGGTCTGTTTCTCAGGAGCAGTAATCTGGGCTACGTACGCCAAAAAGCAAAAAAAAAAAAAAATGAAAAAAATCCACACAGGGCGTAAAACGTGCAGGGAAGTGAAAGGAGAAGTTGTGCTATACTGTGGCCTGTGTAGAATAGGAATGGGAGAGCACTGCTGTGTTTGCTCAACGATTAGTGCTTTAGAATAATCTCCGGGGCTCCTGGAGGGAAGGAGCTGGGGACTCATTCACGGGGCCGATTCAACGGCCTGAAAAGATTAAACACTCATGCTGAGAAGACAAGCAAATTCAGTCTTGAGAGAGGAATGAGTGGGAGGGCAAGGGAGAGTCTTACCGCGCAAAAAAAATAATTATATATATATATATATATATATATATATAAAAATAACCTGATACGCAGACATCCCGACACGCGTGCGCAGACGCACAAAACTTCACTGCGTGGCACCCACAAAGCGAAGGACTCACACCCGCACACATGCATGCTCAATTAGAGCAAGTGTAAAGACTAATCAAAGTGGGCACTTTCGCCAACTGAACTCCTTCATCTTAGTTAAACTGTCCTTGCCCCTCTGTTCGCTCTCCGCTTTCAAGTCAGATCCTTTGTGTTGCCTGTCTGAGCAGGGAGGAGCAAAGCCCTCACTTGGGCTAAATTACTGGGTCCAACCTGAGCTAGATAGTGACCCTTATAGCCCTTCCTCACACCTGTTCACCCAAATCTAAGCCGCTTGCTTGTGTGTGTGTGTGTGTGTGTGTGTGTGTGTGTGTGAGAAGGAGCCGATGGAAGTCACACGATAAACAATGTTTGTATTGAGGAAATTGAGCTTCTGACTAAATTACCAGCGTTGTTCCAACGACTACGAGGGCAGATTGACAGTTGATGGCTCCGCCACATTTTGCATGATTCTTCATCCAGATGTACAACGCCAGTATTTTTCTAGCGAAAAAAAACAAACTTAATTTGATCGGTTTGTTTCCCGGCGTCCCTCTGAATGAGGCCTCTTGAGAAAGGAATATCTGTGGTGAATAAAACTTAATTACGTTTTACTGCACAATTGTGTATGTCTGTTAGTTTAACACCTCAGGAAAAGCCAAGTGGAACAATACAGAGCCAACTCGTCTTCAGGAGTTTAAATAGTGGCAATTAGTCCGCTTATAAAAGCTGAAGAATTTAGTTTAAATTGTCATTCTTTAATTAATTTAGACAATTTTGCATTAAATCATCCTTTTCTTTGATTGAAGAATTTGTTCTGATTAATAATAAACATGATGGAGCTTACCTAAAGACACATATAAGTATAATATATGTTATATTTAAACTAAAAATCTCAAATCATTCATAATATCCAGGAAATCTGTGGCATTTAAAATTAAAGTAAAACCTAAAATTTCAAAACCCTCCAAGGGTCGATACAAATTGCAACTTTAAGAACGTGCGAGTCTGTCGGTTGGATATGTTTAAGAGATAATACATGGTGACCCACACATACTGACAGACATTTATATAAATCAGTAATAAAATTTCAGATATTTCATTTTTCTAAATTGACCAACAGTAAAATAAAGCTAATTATAGTTAATCAGTAATTATTATTTTTTTTAAACAGTTTTAAGAAGTTACCCTTTCATTATTAACTTTAAACAGTGATGACTATACCCTTCAAACAACAACATATTCTCCACAGCCATAGAGGAATAATACATTCATCTTTCTACCTCTCCCCCAAAAAGACATTTTTGTCCATTGCAATCGACAGGTTTTCAACAGCACCCAACCAGACTAATCCCCCTCCTCACTACCCAGCGTCATTGTAGCTGTGTGCGTTTACGGTAAAGCCAATATTAATACAACTTAAAACCCCCGATAATGTCCCGCCTCGTATCGCCCCACGTACTACAACGTACATGTCATTCAGTTTCCCACTGTTTTCACATTGGACGCGCCTCTTCCCGGGAACTCTACAGCTCCAGTTTCTCCTGACAGACGCTGACACGGTTCCACGGAAGGCCCGTCTTCTGTGGACGGTGTTCGCGTCACATCGAAAAGAGGCCTTTAATCACAGGTGCAATATGTAGGAGACCAGCGAGCGAGATCCAGACAGAAAGGTACAGAGGGACGGAGGTCCAGCTAGGGATTGTTCTACAGATGGCGGGCTGGAAAAGCAAACACTTCAAAATGAATAGCTCAAATGACTGATCTAATGACCCCGAACACACAGTGGGGAAAACACATCCAGATCAATGACCGACCAACAAAGGAATCCTCAACCGGAGCGAGATTCCTGCTTCACTCTGCTTTGATCCGACCGCGGGATTCATATGCGTTTTCTTGTGTGACGTTGTGATTCACAAGGGCTCGTCCCAGGCTGTTGCCGGGTTTGATTGAGCGGATGTTGGGTGTTGATAAATCCATGAACTCGCCTCTCCAGCGAGGCTATGAATTTTGATGTGTGTCTCTCTCTGTGTGTGTGTGTGTGTGTGGCGGACGGGAGAGCGGAGCAGAGAGGGGTTAGAGTGATTAACCACCGCGTTGATGGGGACTTAGTGCGGATCGCGGCTGGTGATGGGTGGCCCGTCTCTCTGTGTCTCTCTGACTAACCGCTGATCCCCGAGAGGGTTCAGCTCAGCTCAGCTCTGCAGCCCAAAGCATTTTCATTAAGGACGGATTGAGTCCATCTCAACAGTTCTCTCCTCTCCTCCACCCCTCCCCCCAACACACACCTTCAGAAACACTTCATCAAATGTAGTGTTTTGCTTAGTGATTAGCCGCTCCCAGGCTTTGAGAGAGTGAGACTGATTCGTCTGTTTATAAACCCACCGAGCAGTCCCCCTTCCATCAAACCTGCCCTTTTCCAATATCCCCTTAATGAAGTAGGCTTTTTCCACGGCGGCAGGACGCGACAACTAGATTCCTTTTTAAATTTCGAATCAAAAGAGCAGAGGCTGGGACGGCCGGGTGGCTGGGTGGGTGGAAGCAGGGGCGGCTCAGTCACGCACATATGCTACTGTGCAATGAAACCGTCACGAGCAGCATGTTTTGGCCTGTCGTCTAGGACGCTGGTGACAAAACAGGACAAACACAGAACAGATCAAATAGCTTCTGTTTTCATGCTAAATTCTTTGCACATATCCAGCTTCCCGAAAGCCATTCTAACCACGGCGCAGTTGGCAAGTCAAGCTCGCCCAGAATAAAACAAAATGCAGGGAAAATGAACACTATTTCGCCCCTGCGCTGTGTAGAGCGCGCTGGTAAAAATCGCAGCGTGTGTGTGTGTGTGTGTGTGAGCACCAGGAAGACATTGGCCATATTGTGCTGGCTTAGGAGAGGAGATCAGCTGGGAAGCAGGCAAGGAGCCAAGCTTCTCTTTAAGCTTTTCCTCTCCCAGTGTTTTCCACACTCTCCATCACCTACCTGTTTTCTTGCAATTTCTTAAGCCATTATGTTACCATCACTTTACCACCTCTCACTTTGGCTTTTGGACTTTGTCTCCGTTCAGACAGCGGCCTCCACTTGGTGCCCCCGATATCAACTATTCCACCCTCCCTCCCGCCCTCCCAGTGCGCCTGGTGGTCCGAAACCCCCCAAACATCTTGCTGTGTCCTCACAGTCTAATAAGGCCGTAATCCACACAATCTGTCAGTTGATACAAGCATCCTTAAAGGGACAAAAGCCCCAAAAAAACAAACAAGCGGGGAAAGTGGACAGCTAAAAATAAAGCCTCAGCTGTCAGCGTGAAAATTTGATGAAGGGTTTTGACGAAATGATATCGCTGGGCTTCAAAGACTTCCTGACACAGGGGCGACACAACTAACTGTAAACTAATATACTCGACACACTAAGAAAGAACAATCTACGATTTACTGAGGTCTGGCCCGCAGACTAGGCCTCTGTAGAAATTGCTCACTGTTTTCTTAAATTCCCAGCCGCTCGGTAATGTAGAAAAAGACATTAGAAACGCAGCATCTCCCTTGACGGATGAATGAACGATTAACCAAATGAATAATACCCTGAAACCTCCATCTCTGTGTTGTCTTAAGGAAATAACATTGCTAAAAAAGCAAGGCTGTTCTACACGCGCCAGGGATGACATCAGTGCTAAAGGACAAGTCAACATTGGTAACACCAGAGCTTCGTATATATCACAAAGCCGAAAGGAAAAGAGTTGAAAAAATATAACAAAGAGAAGAAACAATAGGATTTAGTAACCTATTATAGTTTTGTGATGGATAAAAAAACCTCCCCATGAGGGACCAGACCGTCAGTCAGCTTACTTACATCTCTGGCTTTGCCATAGAAGGCCTCTTGAGATGCCGCCTCCAAGGACCCAATGAAGAACATTGGGTGGGTCTCTCCGTATCTAAAAGACACACGGTACACAAACAAATTGTCACATGCCATTCTTCTTTGATTTCAGATTTCTCCCAAATCAAAAGGAGACGCACCGGGCGCTTGGCTCACCTTGAGGAAAATTCGGCAGTAAAGTGCAGTAAGGCATCAGCTTCGTTCTCACTGTTCTCTGGCACTGTGCGGGGAAGGAAAACATTTGATGGTCAGGCTGTAGGATGCATTTCCCCGGCATTTAACACAACACCTGGAGCTGAAATCTGTTTCCCCCGCTCTACTTACTCATCGGTGATTTCCGACAGGTAGAAGAACCCATTCCAAACATCTCAGAGTCGTCCACGCCAAACTCTGACGCATCCTCAAAATCATCCCCCTCGCTGTCGCTGACCATATGGACATCTGCGCACTGGAAACGTTCAGCGATACGTTTATTTACAAACTCATTTCAACAAATATCCTAAACGGCAGCATCTTTTTTTCTTCTTTTTTTTTTTTTTTTTCTTTACCTCTTCCGTGGGTTCCTGGGAATTGGCTGGTGAGGATCTTCGGCAAACACCGAGGTGATGGCAAGGGTAGCTGATCCCAGAGACAGCTAGCGTCATCTGCCGACAAGGGATGACAATGAAAGAGTGATGAACGGCGCAAGGCCGGAGCTTAGGCCGTGAGGGAGGGTAGAAGAGAAAGAAAACTTCACAACGGACTTCAAAGTTGTGCATTACAGTACGGTTATAATAATAATAATCATGAGACACTTGATTGTGATTTTCAGACACAGGTTTGTACATTTCGTAATAAGGGGAGATGCTGGATGGGGTTTCTGCACACCTGCAGTAGCTTGGTGGTTTTCAGTAAGAGAACACCCAACTAATGAGCTCCCGAATCCACAAGCAGGGACTGTAAATGTCAGCGTTCAGCAGGGACTCATTACAGCTGCTGTCTGCTGGATAAGATCCCGAGAGACAGCAACCACACAGGCGAGGCAAAACCTGACATTCTCTCTTCTTTTATAAAAAAAAAAAAAAAAAAGGTGCCATGTTGGATTTAAGAGCAATTCCCATCATGCAACCAAAAATACAGCATCAAAACAAGGGACCACTGAGAGCAGGACTGGTAACAATCAAACCCCCACTAATAGAATGGCTGCAGTGAACAGCCTGTCACAATAAGGCAACAACATATTCACCCGCGTACTAATTGTTTTCGCGCAGAGCAGAAAGCCCAGATGCAAAATACTTTTCTGGGAGAGTGATCTTCAACACAACAGGGCAGCGGCGGGGCGGGCAGGCCCCGGTGTGATAAGAGGCAGGGAAGCTGCTCGGCCCCTGCGGAGGTCCTGTGATCTGCTCCATTGTCGGGCGCTAGGACACACAAAGAGCAGCTGGACACGGTTGAATCGGGAGACGATTACACGCAACGCCAATTGAGTCTGAAAGGGGCTGCACAAGACCGCGCGGGGAGTTTCTCTCTCTCTCTCTCTCTCTCTCTCTGCCTCTCGCTTTAAAACAGAGCGGTTCCTCATGCTGGCCTCAACTTCTATAGCAGGAGAGAACAGTGTAACCAGCAGACCTTGTCGGCAACATGGACTCACTAGCGAGTACTAGCGAGTGTACCCGGCGCCGACAAGAACCAACACATCAGACAGAAGTGACACGCGGTCTGTTATTTTTCCCCATCTTTGCACACAATTTTAGAAAGTAAGCTAGCCGTAGCCAAGAGCCCAAAATATTTGCACAAAAAAAAAAAAAAAACATTTGGACAGTTGCGGCAGAGCTACACGCACGACTAAGTGCAACTGGTGTTGTGCAATATGGAGGCAACACTTATATCACAGTATCTATTGCCCATGTGAGGGGTCCATGAGGACTTTACAGTAACATTGATGAAGCCCCTTGATGGTGCTTATTTCCTCAGTCTTTTGTTTTTGTGTGATATTAAATCACATTAAACCTCATGGAAGGTTTTATGAATTCCATCTTCCCTGGGGTTCTTTGCCCCATAAATGTGTTACATTTCTTATCACTTTTATATTCCTCATCAAAGCAAAAAGAGAAACTATTTTCCAATTTGTTGCAGCCTTAAAAGAAATAAAGGTTGACGAGTGACATACTGATGGCACTATTTATACACTGTGTCGTTAATTCCCACCAGCTCAGTAACCAAGGAGAAGAAATGGAAAAACACAGCATCTCCCCTGGCAGTTGGAGAATGAATAATATCCTGATGAGTTTTCCTCCGCCGTGTTGTCTTAAGCAAAGAGAAAGAGAAAAAGCAGTGGCTGGACCGCCGTACAATGATAAAACTGCGCAAACAAAGAATGACATCACAGCAAAGGGGAGAGCCAGCAGCGACACACACAACAAACACGGGAAATATGTTCGTTGATTCTCGGCGAATTAAAACCTTTCCTACCAACAGCCCAGAAAGGAGTCATAAAGTCGTACCCACTGAGAGGAGAAGATTGTATTTCTTGTGTATTAACAATTACTAACGAGTGTACTCTTGACAATTGCGAGGGTGTAAATGTGAGAGTGTCCCCGGAACACCTACGAAGAACACTTAACTGAATTGCTCTCGTAACTCAACCCTAAATAAATTAGTAGTCCTATCTCGTTTATTAGATCACTGTGTTATTCATATTTTTAAGGAGAACTACCAAAGTAAAAAAGGAAAAAACGCCATTAGTAAACAAGTAAAATTAAGTTATCAATACTTTTATAGTTGAACAAAAGAAACAGCAATGATTTAGAGAGAAGCTTCGGGCCATTTGGGACAGGATGGGACTGAGGCCTGAGGGGTGAATTAGCACTGAGCGAGTTGGAGGTATTAAGCCGGACAAAGATATACAGGCCTTAAGGGTGTGAAGGAATGGCCCCAAGTCCGCTCTGCCCGCTCCCCGATCGAGTGGCAATCAAACGTGAGAATCTTAACATCCCCATAAACCCTTTAGCCCCACTACTCACAAAGAGAGGCTTTCGTCTGAGGGGCTAATAAGTGTATAAATAAAAGTTGATCACTTCCCCCCCGTCAAAGACAGCCGGGAGGGGTTTGGGGCTGACATGGATGCAAGGAGGGGAGGTGAAAAGGAAGAAAAAAAAAAATGAGTTGAGTGCCCCTCGAGCCTCTTCCTCGCTTTGACCCCGTGGCTTCTCCTGATGTTGAGGTACACAAGTGCAGCTTGGCGGCTCAGTGGTAAAACGCGGAAACAAGGCTGAAGCACCGCAGGGCACGGGGGTTGGGGAGGGGGGAGGGGGGTTAACCCCCCCTCCCCAAATGACCCTCTCCCACATCTCCACACAAAAGGGACTGGCTCCTCTTTTTTGGATTCTTTTAATTAACACTTGCACTGAGGCTCTAAGCATTCAGGGGCCGATACAGGGAAAGAAATTTCTCTCCCTTGCCCCCCCCCACCACCCCTCCCTCCTTTCCCTTCAACCCTTTCTTCTCTTCTATCTCCCCCCTCGTTCTTTCTGTGTTTCATTTTTTTCTTTCTTTTCTAAAGTAGGCAGTGTTTGGATTGGGTGTCTGGCTGTGAGTGTGAGATAATTACTACTGACAGCTGCACCGACGGCAACCACCTCCACAGTACCACCGTACCCCACTTTCCCTTTGATGGACCGAAGCAAAGCGAGGAAGATGAGGCAGCGAAGGACATGGACGGAGGAGGAAGTACTGACAACAAGAGAAAATAAATGAATACAACAGTACAAGAAATGTAAAAAAGGGGGGGGGGGGAGCCCAAAAAAAAAAACAAGAAAGGCCAGGACCAATTGGGTTCCTTCGGTCAGGCTCCATTGAGCTCGCTGGAGATGTGCCTCTCTCCATTTGGACACTATACGCACAGTGCGGGTCGTGTCCAAATGTCCGCAGGCAAACAAATGCAAATACTAGAGCTAGAAACTAAAGGTAGGCACAGAGAAATGACTGCTGGATCAACGGGACGTTTAACAGACCATCGCTGAACAAAACCTCCCTGTGAAATGTGATCTCCAGGGAGCGCAACAACTAGAAGAGATCAAAAATGAGACTGACAGACTAACTTGGTGCTGAATGTCACCTGAAGGGGGGGGGGGGGGCTCTGTCTGAGATTACTGCCGAACCTAGTTGCTATGGAAACCACCAGCCCCCCCTGCACCCCCTCCTCAATAAATCCCCAGTTTAATAGGCCTCTATCAGGCAGAGGAAGATTCCATTAATGCCAACTGGGAACTGGAGGGAGGTGCTGGCCTACACGGCCCGGCACCTCCGAGGCTCCGCCGCATTAATACATTAGCAAACACCATGAAACACTGCATAAATGTCAGCAATTACTGGCTGGAAGGGAGGGTGGGTGGTGGTGCAGGTTGAAGAGACGAGGGGATGTAATAAGGATGTCCCACTGGCTGTCAATCACTCCAACAGGTGTGGAGGGAAAGAGTGCCAATCAAAACAGCTCCAACGAGAGGAGGCCTGTCTGGGAACGTTCGGCACTGTATTGTTTTGGCGAAAGAGTAGAAGAAGAGAAGAAGACTGAGGAGGAGGCGGGGGGGAGGAGGCAGGCGAAGGGGCTCAATCAGCGCAATTCAAGCGACACAGGAAATCAAATCTTAAATAAACTCTTACTGACTGTGGCTATTATCTCGTGTCCTGTGTCAGGTGACACAAAAAAAATCACTGCGGTGGACGAGCTGTGGTTTATATACCCATTGAACTGAAATATCAAACCAGTATGTAACTTAGGTCGACCCAATCTGCGTGCTAGGATTGAGTGTCGCTCACATTGGTCCCGCTTCAGCTACACTTGGAGCCACTTCCTTTAACATTCAACTTGCCTGCTCCAACGTGACACACGATGACATGAATGAGTGAACTGATCCGTTGCCCTGTGCTACTCGAGCATCATCCATCCAGATCCAATTCCATCCTTTTATAAAGATTCAGAGCACCATAAACAATGAAACACATTGAGTGGACAGTATCAGGGAGGGTGACGTAACGGCCGGTTTTCCTAAGAAGTGGGAATTTTTTTTTTCTCCATAGAACACAAGAACTAACAAAGAGATACTCTAGATAAGCTGATGATTAGATCAACGACAATAAAGGGACTGTTTAGGCTTCTTGTGCATGCTAAAAATAAAAAAAATAAACCTTTAATTTACATCTTCACCTTGGACTGTTTAATGCAGCGACTGCAGCAACAAACCTGTTGGGAGAATTCAACAGACAGGGAATACCAACTCTATTGCTTCAGCATCCTCGCAGGAGGCGGCTACAGTAGCATCGTCACATTCAGTGCTCGCTATTGTTTCAGAAAATACTTTGACATTCATAAGGGATTTTAAAATCGCAGTTTTGCTGTTACAAAACGCCACTTTAAATCTAAAAGGTATCTCGAAATTTCAGAAAAAAAATATTGTAACCTAACGTCAGCAAATAGTTAAATACTGCACCAATGCTTAATACCATTTACTTTTCATTTAATTAGAAAAAAATGGCTTTTTTTGTGACCTTTTCCCAATTGTGATGCTACAGGCACAGTTCAGTTCAAGTATTAATTATCGAGGTTTGACACCCAGCCAATGACGCAATGCTTATCCTAAAACAGGCACATTTGCAAACGCATAACTGCAAATTTGCGCACACACACATTAAAAGGTAAAGGCAAGCAGGAACACACAGTTGTATCACAGACGAGTAAAGCACTAATCCATCCTGCTGAAAGTGGGCTAATGTGAAGCGCTAAACGTAATCGGGGGCCTCTGGCTGCCATATTTATTGGCCTGAACCCCGGGAGAGGAGGCTGGGCTAATGAGCTAGACACTAACACTGGCTTCCCACCCGCCCAGCCGAGCCCTGGGCTTTCTCCGTTAATACCTTCCGAGGTTTCAATAAGAAGGCTGCGGCTCGAGCAGAGGCCATTATTACACTTCTGTCTCTGTGCTTTTTAATATCTCCTCGTCCAAGAAACAGACGCTGCCAACTGGGCCTGTGATGCCACAATGAGCCGCAATCTATTCATGATCCCTGGCAATCATATCCACACCACCGAGGAGGTTGAGCTGAGGTTCACTGATAACAAGATCACAGATCTCAAAAATACCAAAAAGGTAATAAAAAAAAGAATGATTTTACTTCATCCTTACTTTTCCTAAGATTATATTGCGATTAGTGGGGTTTGTCATGTGATGAAAGTCATGATAAGGTCATATATTTTTGCAAATTACACAAAAATGCTTCAACTGAATTAAGGTAGTGAATTAAAAATTGAAACATTGAAAAGATATATAATTATAACTAATAAATTCAAGGGATCCCTGACATTTGATGTAATGGAATTACTTTGTATCGAACTAAAAACCAAGTCTTTACAGTGGCAAATTATTTCAATGGTGTAATAATGTCTCCATTAGGTCTAAAAGTATTTAGGTAAGGTAATGATTTATATAATATTTATTTTAAATACAAAAAGTAATTATTTGCTGAAAACCTATTGACGAATTGTTTCCGGACTTTTTACACATGACAAATTCTTACTTAAATCTACGGCTGCTGGAAAGACTTGTGAGACATTAAAATGTGAGCTCTTGTCCTCACTGGGAACAATAAAACGAATGAAGCCAAAGGTGCACGTTGTGGTACGCAAAGGAAAAAGGTAAATTAGTGCAACTCTTCTGTTGCAACGCTTAACTGATCACATGGCTGGAAGGCCAAAAAGTTGATGCTAACCATAACAAATCTGCATTAGAGCAGTTTGGTCTGTTCCTTCTTATTGCTACCAGCTTTCAAATGATCTGCTCTTAGCTGTGCTGGAAAGAAGCTTTTCACTGTAGTGAAAGGACGCATAACCTTTTGTCCTTTGCCCCTTTTAGGTGCACTCATCGTGTACAGTATTCGCTTTCACGGTTAATCTTAAATGCTTTCGTAAAAAACAGGTGCAGTTATTGTACCTTCAGTTCGAGGAATTGAAACATGAACAATGGGTAACATACAGAATAGATTGTATCCACCAAAACAGATATACACAAAAGTGCACTACCAGAAATACAAAATAAAAAAAAAACCGTAGTCACGTTGCTACAGTGAAGCCTGCTCTGGTATACGCATATGATAACACTATTGGAAAAAAAAAAGCATCAATAATAGTATAGATCTAAAAGGAAAACGTTAGCTAGGGGCTAACACAAGAATGTGTGCACAACAGCTCCTCAAAGTAGCATGATAAACCATCCCATACAATTAGCATGGGAACACATAGGCTGTCAAAGAAGGGCTGAGACAAAAGGGGTCAGAGGTTCCTCAAGGTTCTGTATGAGGGCTGCTTCTGATCAGCTTGACTGTGTGCAGGGTGAATGGCTGGGAAGAGCGACCCTGGGACAGGAGAGGTCAGCGGGACTCAATGATGTGAGCTTTAATGTCCACATATAGAGGACACAGGACGGGAACCTGTCTTTGACGTCTTAATTAGCTTCAACATCTCACTCTCATGCTTCTGACAGATGGTTTTGGGATCGGGTGTTACAGACTGTGGAACAGTTTCCACTCTTACTATCAAAATAATTTTAAATCATCCGTGAACCATGGGCTTTAACGTCTTTAAGAAAGCCGCCGTGGATCGAAAGATCGCCGAGGGCAACGTGCAGGTAGAAGTAAACGTAGCTGTTGACACTTTTTTCCTGTAGAACTGTTAAAAGTAAAATTGTTACATTTTGGGCGTGTTCTTACAGAGTCATCAGACGCTGACGCGGGCCACCCATCCCACTGCTGATGTCGGACTGGGATGTTGGTCAGGTCGGAAATGTTCCTCTTCACCTGCAGACAAAGGGAACATACGATTATTAGTGTATGTTCAAAGCACAAAGACAAAACACAATGCTAACGATACAAAAAGGTCAAATAATAAAACATTTCAGACACCCAGACTTTTCATATTTACTCCTTTGCCTCCTCTCATTATTAAGTAATATCAGAAGTGAAGGTGGAAACCTTTTCCACTCTGATTAAACAGTAAATACAGAGCTGCATTAAAGTATCCTCTATTCAGCGGCAAGATGAAAAAAAATCGAATGGAGGTAGAGAATGAAGAAAGAGATGAGTCAAAAAAGGGAGGGAAGAAAAAAAAATATACAAAAACCCAGCCAGTGTTATCAACATTCCTGAGATGCCACAGCTAATGCCCAGCAACAACAGCCCCACGCTCTGAAATGAACAGTATTTCTCTTTTCCCATTCATGCGCAGACGCTGTATCTGCATCACTTAATGACATTCCGTGCATTTAAACAGTTTCGCGGCCAGCAGCGGCTGCACCGCCGAGCTACACCGTCCACTGGGTTGTTGGTTTAAAGCCCCAACGCCAGCCTGATGTGCGCCAGCCGTGGGTGATCAAAGCCCCGCCGAAGCGTCTGAGCGCTGGCGGCCAGGGATTCTAGTGCATTTGTTCCGCAGAATTCTGCCCTTCAGGCTGGACACGGATGCTGAGAAAACTGCCAATTGTAGAGCAAAGATCCCGACCCCCCCCCCCCCCCCCGACACACGGGTCCAATCCTGTCTATGTACAAAGCACTGACGAGACGGATCCTTGGGTATATGCAAGGCTGCTGGTCACAGGATTGGAAACTTGAATACGCTACAAACAGTCAATGGCTGCAAAAATTTGAGCTAAAAAGACGGCGAGGGCTTAGGACTATATTTAAATTATGGAGAATTATTATGGAGGCAACAGTAAATGTTCCATTGAAGGTAAGAAATTAGATTTTCTTGTGCTGGACCTGGCACGGCAAAGCAATTTGGAGCACAAACAAGCTGAGAAACAAATAAAAGAACAATAATAATTGAGTGGCACAGTCCATCCTTTGTCTTTCTAGCGTAAATCCCAGACCACACTGCTCGGGGCCTATCCTTATGAAGAGAAGCCATGGCCGGGATAGCAGACTGGGGTCAGAGCGGGTGGCCAGTGTTATTACAGAGTGTAATATCTATGTTTGACCAGCCGGACTACAGGGATTTGACTGACCGGCTGGCCGGGCGATGAATAGAGGGGAAAAGGGAGGAAAGGAGAGGCATAAACACTAGTAATGAAGAGGCTGCAGTCAGAGGTTAAAGCAGCATCAGAGAAACAACAAACTAACACCCACCACAGAGGGAATGAAGGTGAGAGGTGGAGGAGGAGGAGGAGGAAGGAGTCTGGGGGGCAGACAGTGAAGAGCACCTGGCTGAGGACAACTTGATCTCAACACAGACAGCACAGCTACGCACCACCAGAATGAAAAACTCCCCTCGGTGCGCCTTTGAAAAGTATGATGCGGTGATGAGAATCTGATGCAACCATATTTAAAAAGACCACAACAGCCCCGTCGAACTGTGGCAACAGAACAACACGGGGGGGGGGCAATGCATCGCTCTGGCTTCTCCAGGTCGCCAAAGTTTTTAGACCGGCCCTCGGTTGCAAAGCCGGGCCGCCGCAGCCAGGGACACAAGTACAAGGACACAGTACTGTCTGATGCTGCCCCCTGTCTGCCAAAAACAGACATCTCACTGACAAGTCACTGTGCAACAAATCAAAACAACTACATTTCATCCGCCTCCGAGAAACTCATTCTACAGAGCAAGTTTCACTGTCAAATTCCCACGTGTTTGACCTGAAACAAAAGACGTTGGAATGCCTCCATTTGACTCTGGGATGTCAGTGTTGAGCAGAGTGCGGCGGCAGCAGCAACACACAGTCTCCATCAACCTGACTTTGACCTAAAGAAGCTACAACTGGAAAAAGGAATTGTCTGTAACAGAGCGGAGCAGGATGTGAATTCAAAGTCTCACTGACGAAAACGGAACTGCTGGTTGGTGTGAAGATGAAGCAGGAGTGAATGAGCAAGTTATACACGACACTGGGACTGGCTGCGACGCCAAGCTGCCGGGCAATATGCCTCAAGGCAAAATTAATGATCCAATCATTGTAAATGCCAATTGCTTGTAATCCCCGGCTGGAAGCGAATCAAAGAGAAGCAAAGGTTTCCCTTAAACAGTCACAAGCTCTCTCTCCCGATCCCTTTCTTCAGTCTCCCTTAGGCACCAGATGCCTTTCTTTTATCCCTCTTTTTTGATGCAACCTTCCCTTTCTTAGCTCTGTAGCCCTGTCTGCATTTTGGTTCCTATATATCTCCCAGCTGCAGAGCAAAGATGGGGCCCAGGCGCGGCCCCGTGGGGCAGCATTGGAGGGGAAATCCCCAGGACAACTGGTCTGGTCACGGACGCCCCGAAACCGGCAGCCATCCCTATTCTACCCTCTACTTCCCTGGCAAACATTTGCTCTCCAGCTTAGCTCAGAAGCTAGCCAGCAACTTACCCCCACACTCTTGTGTGGTAATGCCAATCAGCCCTGCGCACTAGAGATGGGAACAAAAATAAGAAGGTAGAGAAGGGGCGTGGGGGGGGGGGGGGGGGGGGGGGGGGGCAGACCGAGAGAGAGAGATGGAGAGAGAAAGAAGGCAGAGAAAAGGAGGGGCAAGGGCAGTTCCCTGAGAGCCACAAGGCAAAGCAAGAGCCTTTGGCAAAGACAAACAAGAAGATAGGAGTCTATCCCCATTGATATGCACAAGCAGGGACCATCGGCTAGTCTTCAGCTAAGACAAAGGGAAGAATGGGGAGAAGAAGGTGCTGTGTGGTGGAGTCCATATGTGTCTGTGAGTGGACACAGTATGAGCGGAAAGGGGAGTCAGGCGGACTGACAATGGTGTTACTTCTTTGTTGCTTTATTCTTATGATTACAGAAATACACTCACGCTCTTGTTTGTGTAAAAAATTACAGAAAGAATCGCACTCTAACTCCTTTTTATGATTAGCGTCACAAATCTCAGTCCTCCAAAAATACTATTATACCTGCAGCTCTCCACGCTGGCTACTAAACCCTTTTGAATCGTTCCCTGCATAGTGTGCACACATGGTTTAATGACATATTATCTCTCAGCACAATCCTACGAGAAGGACGGACGCCCGCTCTGTAAAGTAAACACATAAAGAGCGTGGTGAACGTGGGGCAAACAGAGTCCAGATCCATGCAGGTTAAAGTTGTGGGCCTCATTTTCACTGCAGGGGGGCCTTGAGATGCCTAAAGACAAGCATGCGTAAGGGAAAAGACCACGACACGGAGGCCTGTTTAAGCCCACATTGTCCCCTCTCCATCCCTTACGGCCTCTTACAGCACCCCCACCGAGCCAACAGTCCTTTGCCTCCTTTCTGTGTCCGTCCCCCCCTCCCCCCCCCCTCCTCCCACACCGCAGGGACCCCTCCCCAGTGTTTGTAATCCCAGCAGAAACACTTAAGGTTCACAGTGGGTGCTCATCAAAACCATCTGCCTGAGAAGCGGGTGAGGGAGAGAGGGGGAGAGACGAGGGAGGGAGGGAGGAGAAAGGGGAGAGAGCGACGGAGGAGATGGGTGGAAAGCGGGGAGGCGAGCTGCCTCATCCAGTTCATATGTCGGTTGTACTAATCTGTTCAATTAGCACCATTACAAGCCCTGCAAGTAGCTCGGATGGTTATTAGTGTGATCTTCACCCGCGCCGAGGAGCCGGGTCCGACGTTCACTGCTTGCGGTGAACGTCGGACAAGAAGATGAACTTGGGAGAGAGACGCCTTTCAGTGCAGCGTGAAAGTAAACACGCAGCTGGATATAAAACGCGCACTAAGAGGAAAACTAAATGCAATGCAACGCAATATAAAAGAAATGATGTGTATATGCAAGCAGCTCTCGGCAGACACTGCCGACCCCGATCCCGCAAATAATGATTGCTTAACATAAAATCAATAGAGGGATTTCTCTATCTTACCTGATCAGTCTTTGGGGAGCTTATTTCCGCTCACCTGTGGCAACGAGCTACCCGCTGTGAATAACAAATGCCTCCTCAGGTCTTCCTCGGAGGGGTAAGTACAGGGCAGTAATACATGGTGTGTGTGTGTGTGTGTGTGTGTGTGTGTGTGTGTGTGTGTGTGTGTGTGTGTGTGTGTGTGTGTGTGTGTGTGTGTGTGTGTGTGTGTGTGTGTGTGTGTGTGTGTGTGTGTGTGTCTGCATCTGCAGAAGAGTGCTGATCTGAACTCACAAGGGGCCAAACATTGACACTGACACACACCTATTTACATATCTACTTAAGTGTGCGAGCGCGCGCGCGCACACGCACACGCACACACACACACACACACACACACACACAGGGTCCAGTCTGAGTTTAAATATTTCATCGCCTGCCGGATCTACCGTTTAGTTTCTGGAGAGGAAAATGGACGGTACTCCAGTCTCTCTCTCTCTCCGTTGCTCCCGCATGCCTAGATCAAACAATCGTCGGTATTTAAACTGCCTCCCTGACTGCTGAGGGACAGCGAGAACGATGGAGGGCAGGGGTGTGGGGGGGGGGTCGTACCAGACTGCAGCTGTGAGAGTAATTATGCGCTCTGAAATGTGATCGTTTGTGATGAATAATGAATCGATGGCTGAGATAGACTAGCAATGTTTGGCAAATGGAATGAAAGCGGTGTTAAGGGGAACTAGAATCGGGTACAATAATATTATTTATGCGTGAGAGTCTGTGGGGGGAGTTCCTGAGGGCTTTTCGGTGCCTGGGGCGTATAAAGTGACTCCATGTCCGTCTGTCTGTGTGCATACTAGCATACATATAGTGTCATACCTCCTGTATGGTTCTGGAGCCGGGGAAGTTGAGACTGTAGTCCCTCTGGGCCTCGCGGTGGCTGATGACCAACAGGAAGTTCTGGTTTAACGAATCTTGGAGATCACTAAACGAGGAGAGGAACAAAATGGAAAGAGTAAGAAAGAGTATATACAACATGAGATAATGATTTGATGCAGATGAGGAATATGGAGAAAATACAATGACAAAGGAGGAAAAAATAGAGGGCAAGGGAAAACCATCTCTGAGAGCCACTCAGTTAAGTAAGGGGCGAGCTGAAACTTGTCAACTGGCCGTAAGCGGCTGGCCCAAAGGGAGGTGGTGCCTCCTCTGGGGGGGGGGGGGGGGGGAGAAGTCGCCCACTTCACTGGTTGTGTCTTAACAAGCCTGGCCGGTGCTTCGCTCAGCACAGCAGGCGGCAACAGCCACGACCACCTGCACAGAAACAGCATGGAGTCCATCAATCTGCCTTATTGCCATTCAACCTGGCAGCCATTATGAAAGAAGCCCAGGAGGGCCTTCAGCAGCTTCCCCAACTACAGACCAAAAGATGCCCTCCAGGCAAGATTTGACCGCAACCAACCCGCTGCGGCGGCCCAGACAGCCGTTGACCGACAACCGACAGGTCGGCCCTCGCTGCTCCAGGTTTGTGGCTTCCACCTTTTGTTACGGAGTGTAGACAATTAGGGACGTAAGGGGCAACCGACTACTTTCATTCTCAAGAAGAAAATGAGGACACCAAAAGCGGCCATTGCGCATGAAGACAAACCTCGTTAGCAGCTGCTGCCAGATGATTGCTGCACTGCATTTATCATCGTAACATGTCAGTTCCTTACAATTACAGGCTACTGTAAGACACCTCAAGATGTTTGATGACTGAAATTTATAGTATTAAGATACGGACGAAATAATAGACGGGTATTAATAAAACCCAGTACAACAGTAAGTTGCATCTCACATGGGCTTAATGAATAATCGGACAACCTAAAAGATGGATCCAACAATATTGGATCCAATTGTAACGATGTGCTAAAAAAAAAAATAGACATCATTTGAAAAAATTATCCTCGAAGGACAGACGACATTCAGCAATCAGCAAAGGAAAAAAGCCGATGAAAGCTGTTGACAGGTAACCGCTGAGAGGCGCTCACAGAGGACGTCGTATGCTGATTTAATTGTGAGCAGAGACCTGGCAGTCAAGACGCGATCTGTTGTTCAAGAGGCCCTCGGGGGTCACACTTTCTGGACTGGCCCCTCCCTCAGCAGCTCACAGCTGGGACAGAGACGCCGCGAACGACGCAAACGCAGACACTTTGTGTGCTTCACGTAGAAACGAGGCGGTGATGGGGGGGGGGGAAATCAACTTTTGGAAGCTTCATTTACAATAAGCTGTGAGGTTAAGTAGCGTTTTGAGCAAACGCTGGGTCTGTGCGGCTGAATATCAATGGGAGGCTTAAGGGCCGAAGCAGGCACTTAATCAGGGCTCAGAACCCAAGGAGAGGAGGAAGAGTTGAGAGAAAGAGAGGGATGGGGGAATTAATATGTAGCGCACACATTAATTATGCAATCACACCCTTAATCTTCACAGATCTGGACGAGCTTATGTTAACAGAAGCTCAAATTTACTGTAATGACAGCATATTTACATTGACTAAAACTACGAAATCAATATGTAAATGTAATGTTTGTTGTAGCTAACTGAGGAAGATTGGAAATGTGTGGAGTGGGAAAGATGGATGCATATGTAATGGGGCTGAGCAGAAGGGCGAGGGACATGTGTGTGCATGCGTGTGAGAGAGAGAGGGAAATGGAAGGGGTAGGGACACATAAATAAGGATCTAGCTAATATCACGATTATGTTTGGACACAGTCCCGAGCCGCTGCTGGCAGGCAGCGACGCTCCTAAATAGACCGAGATAGAGGGTAAACTGAGTGGAAGTGTTACTCTGTCCTTCCCAGCAAAGAAGGAGCAGCTCAGCGGCCGTGGCGCACCGACGGGGCCATTTGGCGAGTGCGCGTGGCCGGAGTTCTGTTCGAGATTTACTTGGAAAATAGTACAAATATAATTACTCAAAATACCAAATGCGTTCACAAGGGGGGGGGGGGAATGTGCCATCTGTCCGAGGAGCCTCGCAGGTTTATATAAATAAAACGGCCCTGTTTCAAGTCCAATAGGGGCTTTGTCTCCCCTGGCTTCACCACAGATGTTTTCAAAGCACCCGAAGGAGCCCGGGCCCTCCCAGCAGCACCGGGTTGAGATGTGGATGTCTCCGTGTTTGCTTGTGCCTTCAGGAGGTCTCTCCCTCACTCAGCCCACACACACACACACTCATGTGTGTCATCCAGGTCGGCCTGCAACATCTCTGGAGGTACTTGACATGGCAGAAGGGTGCCTGGAGGAAAATGTCATTTAACTTTATGGACAGAGAAAATGGAGCGTTTTGCAGGGGGAGAGGAGCAGGCTAAACAGATTGGTTTCATTCTGAGGTAAGCCCGTCGCCTAAGCTGCGAGTCCCCACGGCACAGAGCAGACTCTAGACCTTATTAAACGAGCACTGCCAGACACAGAGGAACACACACACAAATTGTCTCATGTGCCTGCAAAACACAAATACCCCTACACACACACACACACTCTTCTTTTCAACCCCTCACACACTGACGAACTCTCACTGCCATCCTGCGTGTGTTTCTGATCTGATTAGTGACACACCGACACGTAAAGACACACTGACCAGGTGAGTGGTGTCCTCTAATCCGTGAGGTACACACAAGGTCGCCTTACCTCCGCCATATTTTGCATCCACAACAAAGCAGAAGGATGCGTTCTGCTCGGCTTCGGTCTGCCATCTTGTCGCAGCGTTAATCAGCATGCTAACCGAGAAGTTACTTCCCACCGGGCCGGCCAAGCTAACTAGCTAGCCGGCTTACCTAAAGCGTCTGTGAATCTGACACGCAGAGATAAAGACGGGAGCGTGTGTAGGAGGGGGGTGGGAAGACTCCATAAAACACACACAAATCCTAATGAATCATTTCTGCCATTTCAAAATTCTTTTAGAGTTCAAATTAAAATAACCTTTCCTTGGCAAACGCGCTTCCCCGAGAGCAGAGCGGAGGATAAACGAGGAAGGAAACAGGCTCCGTTGAAATATTCATCAGGCCTTTATCATTTATGCAATAGATTAGGTCTTCCTCAGCACCCTCTTGTATTCACAGGCAGTCATCAACACGGCCACAGAGAAAAGACCTTCTGCAGACGGGCCTTGGACACTGCAGTGCGAACGGCACGTCGCGCCGCTAACTAAATAACTACCTGCGATAGATTGGTGCTCGAAGGGAAAATCTCCCAAAGCCTCCAGATTTATTTCTAATCAAACAAGACGACTAAGAGGAGTTTACTCAGCGGGATCATAATGACAGTGGAGCACTATTTAATCAGTCCGTTTGGTTTAGGTGTGTGTGCTGCATGAGCCAACTTCTACAAAGTAATTGCTAGAGATATTACCATTTATGGGACGTTTGCATTGCTACTCAGCAACAATTTGAAGCAAACAAACATTGTGAGATTAAATTTGGGTGGATAACCGCAACTACAGGCGAGCAAATAGAAGATAGGAGACAGGAGTAGTTTTAATAACCAGACTACAAAACATAGAATCAAAGATAACAATTTGAAGAATTTAATGGGTTATGTTCTTGGAAAAAGAGCATTAGCTGCCTTAACAATGCTTTTTTTTAATTATGTTTTTGTTTATGCAGGCAAGTTGTGTTTCAGTGTGGCATCTTCTTAAAAATCAAACCAGCGTCTACACCAAATTGTGCAAAACTGTATGTTAACTAATTAAGTTGCTAATAATTTTTCCTAATGTTTTTCCTAATTTTCATTTTAGACTAACTTTGGCATTTGAGTTCAAATAGCCATGGGGAAAAAAAGACTCATTTTAAGCATTGCTCAAATATACAACGGAATAATAAGGCAATACAAATGTAAAGCACAACAATTTGGTTCCTTAATAGGTTTCTTTTTCAGTGGAAGTGCAGAAATAGAAAGTGACACATTAGGACCATGAGTTGGTATGATGGCGCTAATGTGTGCGTCCTTCCTTGCAAACTTTAGGCTGAAGCCTTTACTGCCACCGAGCTCAGTCTACGGCAACAAATTGGCACACACTGCACACAAATTGCACTTACTGTGGATTCACGGTGTGACCAGTTTATTTTTACTGCAGGCTAACAGCTTGTCTGGTCCCGCTACGGGGGGACTGCACCCCCTCCTAAACTGTGATCTGTCACCTCTCCTCTCCCAGTATGACGGCATGATCACCACATACACACACACACACATGTGCATACACACAGGGGCCCACCCACTCCATTCAGCCCCAACTGTCCTCCACCAAAATAGCTGACACAGAATAATGAGCTCCCGACACCCAAAATGATATCGATAACACTTGGAGAAATGGCAACGGCGCTGCTAAAAAGACACAGCGGTAAGTGGGGGAGTGAGGAGACGAGGCGAGGGAGGGAAGACTGGGGGAGATGAGGGCCATTAGCTGCCAACACAATATAACTACCACTTAGCCCTAACTAGCAGGCAGAGCGGCACTGCTGCCAAACGACCTCTTTTACCCTGGTGACACGTGGACGCTAACATGAGGAAATGCGTCACAGTACAATTTTCATTTAGAATCAGACGTCGACAGACGAGCGAGGGCCATCATAAGGGAGGCTACACACAGCTTAAAAGGAAGTATATAACGGTGGAATGACAGCACGTTATTCTAGAATATTTACACTGTGCCGTTTCCTTAATGGATATAGAGACACCGTAAAAACCGGCAATAGAGGAAAGCTGTATCAAAAGTGGTGCTTAAAAGCATTTATTCAGCATTTAAACTGACCACTGTCAAAAAAAATATCATATGATAAATACTAAGCGAATTACTGTGAAACTTCATATCGAATACACTCTATTTTAATGAGAAATGTATGTGACGAATTCACTAGGTTCAGGACCACCTACAACTTAAATTGTGTCAAAGCATCATCAATGACAGGTGAAGTATGTTTCACTTAAAATAAACCTGCATAGTCAGTCAAGTGCTACCTCTCTTTTTGTTTTTACCGTTATTTATGTTCAGAATCGTTGGGAGAGGTTCGAGTTGCTTTGTAATCAAACCAGCTGTAACGCTCGCCCTCTTATCATCCTCAAATCAAAAACAAAAGGGTTCCGGGCTATTTTATCCATGAGATGAAGGGACTCCTTGGGATATGGTAACCTGACGCTGATGAAAGGACAATCACATGTTTACCTAGCAGCTGAGATTGTATTATTGCTTCGGCCTCACACTGAGCGGCCTGACATTTCAGAAGTAAAAGGTTGCTAATACTACCGCGGATTCCCTGAAATGAACATGGAGACCACCGGCTTAATGAAGCTTTACAGACACGTCTCTATTGTCGCTGGGTACGATCCCTAAAGTAACACTTGCGTGCTTAAAAAAAAAGAGAAGGAAAAGGTAGTAAAACGTAGTTATGAACATATACACAGCCCATGAACCGCAGGATGGGAAACAACCTTAACGCAGCAACAATTTCAGGCAGAAATAAACAAAGCTGGGAGGGAAATTATTGTTTACACGACAGAGATTGCGACCGAAAGCCGTCCCTCTCTAAATGTCACCACTGACGTGAGAAAATGAATGTGCACCAGAAGGTCAACAGTTTCTTAATATAACGAGGAAAAAGGTGTTCGCTTGCTGGATTCTGGACTCATTGTCCTCATAAGTAGAAATAGATCGCCACCTGGTGTTCACTAGTAGATATTACACATTGACCCCCACAGGGAGTAGTTCAGGTGCTTGTCTAAAGTGCACCAGGACGGGAAGAGGAGGAGGACATACTGGGGAATTGAGATAGATAATAAGAAGCCAAATACTCAGCTTAATACCTGTTTTTGCTGGTGCTGGCAGTGGGGGCGATTTCTGGAGTCAGGACGTACAGGCTGTTGTTCTTGGGCAAGTGTAAACTTCTCATCACCGTCTAATTATACACACACACAAAAGCACAATCGAAATAAGAAAACATAAGCTCATATCACAAGTTATTTTTCCAACCTTTACTTAGTGCCACATTGTGTTGTATACGCCCGTTAACTCACACTATCGGACACATCTCCGCTCTTCCATCCCTTCAGCTGCATTTTGGAAACTGGAATCCCAAGATCTGCCTCGAGGATTGTTTTGATTTCTCCTGTAAATCAGATTTATACCGCGGAAGATGTGAATTGTGCACAAAGAGGCAGTTTGATACGTTGCGTATTGTGCAGAACATTCATATCAGTGTGTGTGTGTGTGTGTGTGTGTGTGTGTGTGTGTGTGTGTGTGTGTGTGTGTGGTGCTCACCGACTGTGCTGCCTTCCTCCAGCACCAGCTCGATGGTGCGCTGCCGGTACTCCACCCGAAAGTTGAGCATCCGGGGCTGGCGCTCTACAATGTGTCGGGAGGAGGGGTTGACGGGGCAAAAAGCTGACGCCGAGGACGATGCAGGAGAGGAGGACGAGGATGAGGAGGAGGCGGGGGGAGGAGCTGCGCCCTCCGCCGCCGCCGCATCGGCTGCTTCCGATTGGCTGGGAGGGCCGAACGCGCTCGCCTCACTGGAAAAGTTGCAACACAGAGGTCACAGGGTTAACGCCGGCGTGGAAGAGGTACCGCTAGGTTCATATTGCAAAAAATATCTCTCCCCTGTACAACCGGACACTGAATAAGACAAAAACAAAGTTCACTTTAATAGAGACCATCATTTAGTAGTTGCACGACCCGTGTCTCACAATAATGAACAAAGTGTGCCCTTTGTTTCTTAAGTGTAAGCAGCAAATGTCTCCCAAGAACAGAGTGCCAGACTCCGGCTTTCTAACAAAGGCAGCATTGGAAAGGTCGCCGTCCGGAGGCGTAGGGAGACACTGGACAGAAGTACAGAAGAGGAAAAACAACCCAAATGGGACAAAAGGAGCACATTATGTAGTAGTAGCTCCCCCACCAGCCACGTCAGTAACAAAAACAGCACTTAATAGTTGCTATAGTAAGAGTTAGACGAGTAGAATAGGTATTTAATTCTATACTGAAATCTGGATCGATTTATATGATAAAAAAAACATGTGTACTTGTTAAAGGATGTGAAAAGACAAGTTAATCCCATTTTGTGACATGAGGGCATCTGAAACCATCTACATGGTGTGAACTGGCTGTACAAATAGACAAGGGAAGTCATACCATGAGTATGTGTAAATACATATGATATGGCAGTATCTGCATAAATCAGAGGCAACTACTAGCAGACATCTGGAATATCATATGTATTGCTGGGAAATGGATGAAGAGGATACACAAGTGAGACTGATATTTTACTCCAAGAAGCAAAAGAAAAACCAGAGAGATCCAGAAACCAGAGACACTCCAGAAAGCATCTGAGGGAGTCAAAAGAAACACAAAGTAAGCCCTAAACATGGCACAGTGACACTGAAGGCCGTGAAACTGTCTGCTGCTGCTGCTGCTGCTTCCGTGCTGGCCTGAATCTAGATGCCACTGTTCTCCTATGTAGTCCAGGAGGAGTCCCACTAGCAGAATAAACTGTTGAGCCCTTCACCCAAAAGACCAACTTTAAGACGGTCAACGGAGGAATACGCAGGTTTTTTCATTATTAGCAAGAAATATTTTTTTTGGTGCCCTGGGGAATATCGGATACCGATCAACAACGCCAGCTTCTCATAATTCCCAGCCTGCTCACGAAAGAGGACACAAGGGAGGAAGGAAACAGGAAATGCATTCGGGATGGGAGCGTCTGGCGTAGCTTCCAGCTGGCTCCGGCTCAGGCCCCGTCATCGGAGGCTGTTTACTGGGCGACGGCGGCCTTGTCGCACCGCTGCCAGCCACTTAGCGAATGTGTTGGCGGCTTCTACTGCCGCCGCCGCCAGCCGGCCTCCATTCACAGCAGTGCGCGCCCTCAAAAAAAGGCCAGGCAATATTCTCATGGACCCCAACTGGAGTGCGTGTTCGAGTGGGTTCAGGAGTGCAAACTAACCGTTGTGCTGAAATGAAGGGGCTCAAAGCCTCTTAAAGGCCTCTTACATTTGAAACTGTGAACGGTGATCCTCTTGGCGGGGCGACTCTTTTCAGAGTCAGCCTTTTATATCATTCCTCTATTATGGTTGAAATGCACTTATTGTAAGTCGCTTTGGATAAAAGCGTCAGCTGAATGACATGTAATGTAGAATAGAAAACATGGCGGGAGCAAATCATTTGCTGGATATGAATGATGTTACAATCATGGAAGTGGGGATACAGTAAATATATTCTCGTCAGTTCTGTATACCCAGCAGAGTTCAGAAAGTTGTTGCGTGCTAATCTCCTTGGCAGATGCACACAAGTGCCACAGACGGATGTTTCCCCAGTGTGCATTAAAAAGTCCTAAAATATATGGCAGCATTTGTTCAATGTTACACAAATCTTATTTACAATGAATATGTGGTAACATGCATATTACCGTTGTAAAATCCCATTCTCCTGTGGTATCACTCCATTGATGGCTGCCTGTAATGAAAGTGGAGGTACATTATACAACACAATATAAATCCATTTTCCAGTTTTAGTTTCTTAATGCAGTCAATTAGTCTAATTATTTTTGACGGAAAACAGTTTACTGGTTTCTGCGATACATGAAGTTCAACCCATAATGGATTTCTATACAGGTAACTTGACTTTAGCTAAGAGAACTCAACTCCATCTCTGAACTTAAAAGGGAAAAAAAGAAATGCCGTAAGCCAAACAAAACCATGTGAATTGTAACATAATGTCAGTGTGCGCATGATTCCAGTCAGTCAGAACACCATATGAGCAGGACGAGGAGTACTACATGTTCTAAATATGTAATACCCAGCATATTATTAGCAGTAATACTAACCCACCACAATCATAAAACACAGAAAAAGAAAAAACTCATTTTGAAAAAAGCTGGAACTAAAATATATTTGTTTCTCAGTGATGTGAGATGACCTGCAAAGGGGATCTGAACACTGAGACGGTCCACGTGTAGGCTAGCTAGGCCAAATGTTGCTTATTTTGGTTGACGCATTTGTCAACATGTATGTGATGTCTGGAGTCTGCACAAGTTTACGACTAATGTTCACAAAATGTGACAGAGAATGATGGAATATTCAAATAGGGTCAGAACAAAGAGCTGAACGTACAAGCATGACAAACAACCGCTTTGCCTCGAGCCTTTGTCTGAGTGGACAATTGACTGGATCTCTCTTGAACGCTCACTATTCTTCACTTCAAAAACAACATGGCATAATCATCCTCTCTTAATGGTTTGGTATTGAAAGAAGGAAATGGCAAATGGCAAAAGCTTCACCACACTAATAAAGCGTTAGGGGTCCGTATCCAAAGTGTAACCGGCTGTATCACCGGGCTCTTCAACAACACGATGCTAGCGGCAAGCGTGCCCGGAGTTCATCAGTGAACTTCAATGAGAATTCAAACCGGAGAAGGAAAACTGGTTGGTAGCGATAGCCAAGCCAGCGCTAGGATAATTTTTTTTAATTAAAAGTATTACGGAAACGCTTTAGTGTGCGCGTTGTAAATGGATTGAGACGGAAAGAACGTATTAAGCCATATTGTGGATTAGGGTCCCTCCTAAAGTTATAAATGATCAAAGATTCAGGGAAAAAGAGCAATGGCGGTATTATTTAAATTAAATTCCTTTCTTAATGCATGCATATACAATTTAGACTATGATTCACTGATTACATTGATCACCAGACGAGGTGCGCATCGCCCTGGGAGAATTCAACTCGCTCGGACTGCTGCGAGCTCCTGCCAGCCTCGGTCTATATTTAGACTGACCCCTTCAACATGCACACAGCGGTAAAGAGCTCCTTTACTCACACTCACCTCGACTTAATAAGAACTTGGCGAACACACTGTTTCCTCGTGGATGTTGCCTCAACATCATTCTACCCCAGTGTGTGTGTGTGTGTGTGTGTTTCTAACATGCTCGCTAGACATGTAGAAATAATTTGGCCACGTCACAGTTGCCCAGAATACATAATATTGGATGAAGTCGGGCAAAGCCTACAGATAAAGAACTTACCACTAAATCCCAGTTATTAAGCTCTAACAGGGTGATTGCCTCTGCAATGTTGTCAATTCCAGTGCAAGCCTGTGAGAAGGAGAGAAAAAGTCATAATTACAAGAGATAAATGCATTGAACAGGATTCTGCAGCAGTTTGTCTCATGAAACATTCTGATGGCTGTACATTAAAATATATACACACATGATAAAACATAGGAAAATTAATTTGATCTACTATGGTACCACCCACGACAGGAACATTAGTGGTGTCAGTCTTGCCAAGAACGGCCTCAGTGATATTTTCAAAAACAACACAAAACTGTGACTTGGACTCTGAACCCTTGCACAGAAGGCTAAAAAAAATATTTATTCTTCAGAGTAAAATCATTATAACACTGCAATATGGGTCATTTTAATATAGCTTTAGGTATATGAGATTTATCCATTTGTAACAAACGCATCATTATCTCTTTCTGACCGATCCTTGTGTTAGTCTTACTGACCCGGGGGGGGGTTAGTTTGGAAGTTTATAACCTGGTTCTTGTAAAACTGAGCTAATATGTTGTATTCATGTCATCTATTGACTCAAGAAAGGCAAAATCACTTTTTAATTTTAACATGATGGAAGCTTATGCACCCAACAAAAACAAATATATGTATTGTATTCATTATGGTGGGTCTGAACTGTTCAGACTTTATGTCTTTGGCTGGCTATTGTCTGGTGTCAGCTGGCGTGTACGTTGTTGTGCTTTCACTATTCAGCGTGCATGTGTTGTGGGGCGTGGTTCTTTTTTTTTGCATTAATAACTTAAAGTTGAAGGTGGCGCCGTGTAAGGTGGGCCACAAAAGAGTTGGCTTTGCAATAATGTGACGTTGCGTGGACTTGTCAACAACAGAGTTACACAACATACCTACCTCGTGGCCTGTCCCAATGTGAATAAAATCAAGGAAAACTTGTACACCTGCATTGCTAAGGTTTACTGTCAAATAAAACCCAGGTGAATGTTGTGGATTTAAAAAAAAAAATAACACATTGTTGCGGTAACAAAGCCGTAAGGGGGACACACCACCAAAGGACAATAACAATGGACAAGAGGACAAGAACCAACATGAGTGTCTCGTCATGAAAACATCTGACATCTCCGGGGGGGGGGGGGAAGAGAAACCCGTCTCGTTTTGTCAGGAGGAGCATAGCTGCGTGTAAACAAGTTGGCACCTCTACCTGAGCACGGGCATCATTACGGCTAACCGGGACGGTCGTTATCCGTCCAGACGGTACGTTTTAAATAAATAAATAAAAAGCTAAAATATCTACCGTTCGCCTCCGGTCACACCGGCTATCTGGCTAGCGAGCGTACGGACACGAGCAGCCCTCCAGAAACCCGTTAGCAAGGCTGTCAGTCCGTTAGCTCGGCGGGCTAGCCGCAGAAAGCGAGGCTCCGGGTCTGCTGTTTACGACGCCAGTCGGGTGGTGGTGGTGGTGCGGGTGGTGGTGGAGGATTTGGGGGGCGGCGAGGCCATTCAACAACGGCGAAAACAGAACGCCAGTTATACCCACTCGATGCAATACGCGCGGACGACGGAATTGACACGCACCTGAAAGTCGGCCAGAATCATTTCTCGGTCCATGTTGCTCTCGCCGCCTTCGGAGGCCATTGGCAATGACTGGCTAAAAGCGATTCCTCTTCCACTGGCTCTCCCGTCGCTTCGCTCGCCTCGCCGCGGGGACGCTGAGTGGGGGAACGGGGCGCTTTACCAGGACGTGACGACGAGGGAGAGTTCGGCGTGTTTGGAAATGTTCAACTCGATTCGCTTCGGCAGGAGCGGATTCTGTAGAGTAGCGTTACGGTGCTCAGTTATCTCCTATCATTATTGTCATCTACTCCATTGCTTTACGGCTGACGTAAAGTGGCTGCAGCTGCTGTAAAACAACAACATAAAAACTCGACGCTAGGTGGCGACATGCACAGGCGGAGTTCTGTCTTTCATCGTGCTGCCACTGCGCAAAAGATTTGCTTTTTTTTAAGTTTTCGTGGCGTCATTTCGATCTGTACTTCGACATTAAAATGAGCCTGACCACACATAGGAAAATTAAAAATACAGAAACTAACGTTATATGCATTTAAAAACATTTTATTTGTTTGTGGGTTGGTGCCATTGTGTCTGTAGCACCGGGGATCCGTTTCAAATAGGAGGTTCAACAAACTCTGAGTCAAAGTAGTAGGTTGAGTAGAGTTGAGTATGAAAGCAGCATGAATGGAGGCATGATTTACCATGGCAACCACCACAAACAATCAGTCTGCATACTAAATGCATAAAAAACAGCACGCATCAGCCTTAACTTTAATTGAGCTACAGGGTTTTGTTGTATTATATTGAATTTGTCTTTTTTCAATATTTGAATATAAGCCGAGTAACCAGTAAAAAATAGTGTGCAATAACAGTGCAAATGTTCAGTGGCTGGAGGAAGGTGTGTGGCAGTCAAGCCAGGGTGGAGGGGGGAAGTACAGTCACTGAGGGAGATGTGTGTGGGGGGTGGGGGGCAGAGTTCAGAGTTCAGGGGGGGCAGAATTCAGTTGAATGACAGCCGTTCCTGAACCTGCTGGTCCGGGGACGGAGCGCCTCCCAGAGGGGAGGAGGGCAAACAGTCTGTGGCTGGGGTGAGAGCTGTCCTTCTCGATGCTGCGTGCCCTCCGCAGACAAGGATGTAAGGATGCTCTCTGTGGTACAGCGGTAGAAATTCTGTAGAATCTGAGGAGACAGATGGGCCTTCTTCAGTCTCCTCAGGAAGAAGAGACGCTGGTGGGCTTTCTTTACCAGGGATGAGGTGTTGAGGGTCCAAGAGAGGTCCTCAGAGATGTGGACACCCAGGAACTTGAAGCTGGCGACACGCTCAACCTCCGTCCCGTTGATATGGATGGGGATGTGTGTGCCAGTTTTCTTCCGGAAGTCCACAATCAGCTCTTTGGTCTTCTTGGTGTTGAGGGCCAGGTTGTTGTCGGCGCACCACACCGCCAGGTGCTGGGACCTTCCTCCACCGCTCCAGCAGTTCTGGGGCTGCACCTCATTTGACTTTGACCTCAGATCAGACAAGCTAACCCTCTGAATTGAAGCATCTTACTAAGTGCAGGAAAGGAAACTTACAAGGTTACCCGCAGTAGCGGCAAGCGAAGAGAAAAGAGCCCAGTGTCCCATGTCCATGTATCATGTCCCCCCCTTCAGTATTTTAAGACATTCTTCAGGTTATTGTAGGCCAGTTGAATGTATATGCCATACAATGTGACACAAACAAGCCCTTTAAGTTTACATGTTTTGTATGTGGATTTTGTACATACAGTGTTGGTAATTTCATTCCTTTGTTTAATATTTTTGTATTTATGTTTGGATCCATTTGTGGTTAATGTCCTCAAAATGAACTTATTTCTAAATGCCTACATTGCTTTTTTGACTTATTTCACTTTATATTGTAATGACTCTTCTTAAATTGTAATGACTCTTCTAAATGCTTCATTTGTATAACCAGTTTATTAATTGCAAGTGCTGAGATAGCAAAGGCCATGGTATAAGAGCCGAAGTGTTCCACACTGATGAATGTCCCCAGCGTCCTAGCTGTAGAGACTAAACAAAGTGGGTCATATGTGTATGACCGGACTTGTTTTCAAGTGTTAGGAGGGCGAGGCTATGGTCAAAGAACTGACATGTCTTACATGGATTAGATGTCCTCAGTATCCTGGCTGTAGACACTCAACAAGGTGGTCATGGTTTCTGTTGACGCCACCGATAACTGAACTTAGGTATAAGAACTGCCTCGCTCTGTTAGGGGGAAGGAGGTTCATGACAGTCTGCAGAGCACGTAGCTGTTGTGACCTTTCTTCCCTTGCAAGGAAATAAACAGAGAAAGACATATTTGACTCAGAGCCTTTGTTTCTTACTTTACGATTGTCTGTGCAAAATCTTCCACCACAATATATACAAGTTGCCCTGAGGCAACAAACCAAAATCAAGTTAGGGGGTGGGCGCATACATTTTATGGTTGATAAAAGCTCCTCAAATATGGGATGAAATATGTTTAACCCCCAAAATAAAGTCATGCCAATGAAGGAAAATTAAAAAGAACTATGAAGAGAGAGTTCAACAGGGCGTAAAACCGTTGAGAGGTCAAAAGGCACTGCGGCCCTGCACCGCCACCGCCTCTCGGCCGACCCTGTCCCCTGTTCACCATTGGCTCGTGCTATAGGACACCCGGAAGATGGTGAACTATGCCTGGGCAGGCCGAGGCCATGACCGTAGCAGTCCTGATGTGCCAATTGGTCGTCATCCAAGTATAGTGGTGATAGACTAATCAAACTATCTAACAAGTGGTACCCTCCAAAGTTTCCCTCAGGAACGCTGGTGCTCAGCATCTCGCAGTTTTATGTGGTTAAGTCAATGATTAAGTCAATGATAGGTCAACTGGGTTGAAGCCGGTTGTAGAATGCGAGCCACCTAGTGGGCCACTTTTGATGAGCAGGACTTGCACTGCGAGATGGATGACACGTCTGATACCAACGCTCATCAAACCCCAGAAAAGTTGTGAGTCGAATCCGAAGTTGGAATCCGCTAAAGAGTGAGCAACACTCTCTATTTCCTCATTGAGAGCAACACAATTGACAAGATCACGACTCTTTGTTGTCCTGGCTTGTAAATGGTGAAATGGGCTTTCATATGACACCAGAGTCTTTACATGTTCCGCCACTAAAGACACACTTCTTCAGACTATACCTTGACTAAAAGAGACAAAACAAATTGTAAGACTGTAATTGTACTAATAATACGGCTAGATGAAATCCTGCATTCTGATTGGTTAAGATTGAGAAAAGGCGAATATAATGGCAAAAGTACTAACTTTGCCTTCAGTTATCTCAGAAAGTACACAGTAATAGTTTATGTAAATGCACACGGTGATAGAGGAGGTCAACATAAAAAAGGATCAAGTGTCAGAAGAGTGTTAGCCGTCTTAGATCTGGTAAAGACCGTTCAAAGATTGGGATTTGACACTTCATACATGGGCGATTAGTGCCTGTAAGGCTGAAAGCCCTTTTACCGTAACGCCCCCAGTAAAAGTGCATTTAAAAAAAAAGTAAAACACTGCACCAGCCGCCACTGCCTTATAGCCAGTGCCGGCGCTCCGCACACGCACATCACGCGCTGCGCGTAGGGCACCAAGTGCCTGGGGGGGCACCAAAAAATCTGGGACGTGAAAAATCATCACAGTAGGCTACTAGTATAAATAACAAATAAAATATGTCTAAAGCATGCTAATATGCAAAATCAATACAAAGTCAAAAAGTAATAGGCCTAGACCAAATTAGTGGAGAAAAAGGGGAACCTCCTGTGCGGCCCCCCCTCCCCCCCCACCTCCCAGTGGTTTGTTCCATTATGCCTCAAATCTCAAATGTGGCAGACAGCTTTGAAATGGCTTCGAAAAGGCATCAAGAGTCGGGGGCGGAAAAAAGAAAAAAAAAGAGACAGCGGGATGATGCTCGCGCGTCGCTCTCAGCTAAGACAATGTTTTAAATCAGGGGTCCCCAAACTTTGTCTCGTGAGGACCGTTGCTAGCGGTCACCGGGCGGCCGGCTGCCCACATGTACTCGCCTCATAATGTCCGCACGGACCGCCGTGGGTCGTATTCGGTACTCGTCCGCGGCCCGCCCAAAGTTTCTGTTACCGTTACCGTTTCTGTTATCATTTGTTTTTTATGTTATCATTAACTTTTTTGCATAACAATCGGCTTCAAGAGGCATATCCCAATCTGTGGATTGCTCTTCGTATTGCACTGACTCTCCCTGTCACAGTTGCCTCTGCTGAGCGAAGCTTTTCAAAGCTCAAACTAATCAAAACGTACCTGCGCTCATCAATGGGGCAAGAACGTTTAAGTGGTCTGGCTGTCATCAGCATCAATGGGGACGTGGCTCAGAAACTGTCATATGACCTGATAGCTAATTTTGCAGCTAGGAAATGCAGGCGTGTGCCTCTGTAGGGCCTTTGACAACTGATGGTAGTGAAAATGTTTGTAATATTGTTCTATCGGATAGCAGAATGGTCTCTTTTATAGATGGTAAAGTAAATTCTACTGTGCAGTTTGCACTTTATTATTATTATTTGTACTCACACAAACACACACACACACACATACATTCACTTTGTGCATTTACAATGTTCAGTTCCAAATCTGTGTTTTTAGTAATTGTAGTGGTATTTGGTATTTATAATTTATAATTTTATCTTTTATATAATTTATTTCTTTTCATGTTTGTTTATGTAAATTATTTATGTTTAGAAGTTATTTGGGGAATAGAGAGAACCTAACTAAGACATTCTGAATGGTTGTTATTCCTTTGGTGGTGGTGGTGGTTGGTTGGTTCGTTGGTTGGGGGGGGCACCACCAAGCATTTGTGCTTAGGGCACCCAAATGGCTAGCGCCGGCCCTGCTTATAGCATTTGTTTCACACACCTGACCTCAGATCAGAAATATAAAATTCCCACCACCAGTGGGTGCGCAAAGGACTGGATGGTATTCCCCGCGGAAGACGATGACTCAGTGAAACGGACCTCTGTCGCTGTTTCACTGGAGTTTATAGGTACCGGCGAGGTTGGACGCGCATTATATCGATGTACGCTCGTACGCCGCTGGGATCCGTGGAATAAGCGCTGCGTATTGCCGCAGTGTATTTTCGGACATTTTGGTCCCCATTGCGCGTTTGCATCGTGGCGATTACGCCCCGCTGGGCCTACCCTTCAATTCGCCATCCTTTTTTTCTTTTTTTTAACCGGTGTGTAATTCAAAATGTAGCTGTGCCTCTGAAGCTGACGTCGTTCCTCCCGCCGCTGGATGCGCACTTCAAACGGACATCGCTGGGACGGTTCACGGATGCGCGGGACATGAGGTGGGTTTAGTGTGTGCAAAATGAAAGGCATCGAGCTCCCGCAGCGGGCCGTGGGCTCTTCTCTCTATTCCACGCAGGTCCCCTCGCGTGCTGGTTTTATTCCACGATAGCACACGATTTTTTTCCTTTCTCTGTATTCATCTGGACAAAATTCCGGAAGTGACTGTGGCGATAACATACAATGATTGGATGTTGTTATTTTTGTGTCGCATTCACAGTGTTGTGGTTTGAATCGGATTTAGATTAAACTAATAAACAATCTGACTTGCGTTATGGTCTGTAATAGGTACTCTGTGTGCATAATAATAGCACTTATTGTATTTGTGGGTCTCTAACAGCCCGAGGGTGGATGGTGCTTTCCACACTTGTCTGGATTCTGATTAGTTAGATTCAGATGTGTTCTACTACACCTTTTTAAAATATCTAATTTAAAAATTGAATATACAAATGGGAAGAGGGGACATGCATCACCAGTTTCCTTTGTTAAAAAGCTAACTCTTGGAGGGAGCTGCCGTTAGAAGTATAATCCTTTGCCATCATTGTTTAGTTTGGCTTTCATGAACCTGCTCCATGTACATATACAGTATATTTAATATAGAGAAAGGAACCTTTTGAGCTACTTCACCTTAACTTAATGATTTCCAATAGAAGTTGCACTAAACCAACCCCTTTCTTACTTAAACGAAAAATATAGGGGATATAAAATAAGACTAAATAGACGCAATCAAACACATTTCGGAATGTCTCTGTCTAATAGGCCCGCTGGTCCTTTAAGGGTTAACTGGGGAAGATCGAGGGGAAAGGTTGGGGGGGGGGGCTTACCACTACGGTATGATTTGGCATGCATTTGGTCTCCCACTCCGTACACGCAGCACATCCACAGACCACTTTAGATAAGAACAAAAGAAAAAGATTTGCTGTAGAATGGCTGACCTCTGCAAGGCCTCTGCCAGTGGAAATTTATCCAGGGTTTTGTTTTTGCTGAAAAATGGAGGATCTGTCAATGGCCTTAATAAATACAAAAGGACTGCTCTGCAGGTTGGTGAAACCCTTTCACTTATTTTTATGTTGTTTCAAAACTGGGAAAAATGATTTTGGTGATTTTTGTAAAGTGTGCTGTTACAGGCAGCTTGTTAGACTTCTTTAACGTATCATGCCGCTGTGCTGGCTATAAGGCCCGGTCAGCTGATCCTCAAATAGCCAGTACACCGCGACATTATATACCACCAAATAGTTTAAAGAGAAAGGTCGTTTTCAAAATTCGATATGTGTGGTCAGATGGCAGGAGTTTGGACGTTTTTTTTTTAGCTATATTTCATCTAAATACCCCAAGTGTGGATAGAAAAGTAGTTCACTATCAAATTCGTTTTGAATCGTTTTTATAGTTTTATATAATTAGTTTATGTCAAATAATCGTAAATGTGTAGATAGGGTGGCATTGAATTGCTGTTTTTCTTTTT
Organism: Pungitius pungitius; assembly: GCF_949316345.1. Classification (NCBI taxonomy): domain Eukaryota; kingdom Metazoa; phylum Chordata; class Actinopteri; order Perciformes; family Gasterosteidae; genus Pungitius; species Pungitius pungitius. Next base: position 16,855,308 of record NC_084906.1, on the reverse strand, counting down.
AAAGGAATAATAAGAGGTGCTTTAGTCACTATTTAAAAATGTATTTTTTGATTGATTTCTATGTTTAAAAACCGGTTTGTACTTTATCTTGACATGAAAGATTTTCCAACACAATAAAGAGTGAGCCCATTTTAGTTATAACATGGTAATGAAGGCAACGCAGGCTAAACTGAAAAGAGTAGGTTGTGGCAAAATGGTGGATGGAAAAAGAAAAAAAAGTTGGGAGTGGGGGGAGGGCTAGTTTCAAAATATGGGACTTTAAGGCTACTGATCTTAACTAGTCATTTCAATACTACTACTCATTTTGTTTCTAATATTATTACAGCAGTAAAGTAATTCACTCTCCTCGTCTTAATGAGACATTTTATTTAGAAGCACTTTTTTATATGGAGCTCAAGCTGAAAAAAATGGCAACTTTTATTATTGTTGTAGTCTGTTTTTGCCTTATTGGTTTTAGAATTTCCCTTTCTTTTGCTGGATGTTTTGACGGCTTTAATGTTTTTATGTTGGATTGTCTTGTTGCTATACAACTGAATTGGCCTTATTGGCCGGATTTTTTATTTATTATATAGGCCATTATTGCTCTATAAGTTTTGAACAGTTGCAAGATCACCTCTCCCTCATTCTTTCTATGCGCAGGTGGCACAATTGGGGAACACCGCAGTGATCGAGGCTCTTCTCCGGGCAGGTGCAGACCCGAACCTCCGCGACCCGGTCCTTGCGCTCACCGTGATGCACGACGCCGCCCGCGAGGGATTCGCAGATTCCGTGCGCGTGCTGCTGGCCTACCGGGCAGACCCAAACCTCGTGGATGAGAAGGGTAACCTGCCGCTTCACCACGCAGCCTCGGAGGGACACCTGGAGGCGACGCGGCTTCTGATCGCAGCCACCGCGGACCCGCGCGCGCCCAACGGCCTGGGACTCAGCGCCGGGCAGCTGGCGCGCATCTACGGCAGGGTGGAAACTGGCCAACACATCGAGGACTACCTGGGCACAGGTGAGTGGTCTGCAGTCTGTGTCAAAAATAACCACGTGTGCACAGATCTGAGGCATTGCTTTTAAGATACACTGAACGAACTTGACTCTAATGAATGCAGTACAGTGAACACTGCATGCTAAACCTTTGGCCTCGATCAAAAATATAGTCTTTACAGGTATCAAAAACCCAATACTAATTTGTAGTTCAATATTCAACACCAAAAATAGATAATAAATAAATAAACGTTTAACAATTGTATTTGTGTTACCCACACAGACAATTGAATTTTATAACACACACACACACACAATCAAGATTAGTGTGATCCAACATTATTCACAACTTGAATCTGGAAGCAGTACGACATGATATTCTAGTTCAAGCACTTGCCTATATTTTCAATTCAATTCAAATTGACTGAAATCTTAATGAGAGAATAATTGTACTGGTCTGTTCAAAGAAACACATCACCCTTTAGGCCTCCCTTGTTGTCGTCTGTTTGTATTAGTTTTCTTTCGGTGTGCACACAATAAAAACACCTATGGGCACCTTGTTAATGCAATGCAGCGTAATATGGGTGCCTTTTGGGTGCAGCGTCACTGAGGCCGTCAGCTTCCCCCAAGACCTCAGCGGCCTCCACGTTTAAGCTGCACAATTGGAATGAGGAAGTTGCATGTAAAAGGTCCGTGCAGGCAGCTTCGCCCACGCAGAGACACAGACCAATTCATTCAACAAAAAGATACAAAAAAAAGAGAAAAGGACAACATTGGACCGGGGCCCTCTTTGTAAAATGTCCTCGATAACGACAGCATGTCGGTTTAATACATTTCTTTAAATGCCATCCGTGTGCTATGGCAGACTTTGGCGTTTATTGCTCTATTGTTCTCTTGTATTGTTCCATTATTTTTAGATTGGTGTTTGCATCAGGAGGAATTTCTAATATAAAATATATTTTTCCCCTCTCACACAGACTAAAGGACGGGGAGGATGACGATAAAAACCTGGTGTCTTTATCACGGAACGTTTCTGCGAATCCTGCTTGGTTCATTCTCAAATAACACTATGCACTTGAATTGATTTAAGTAAAAACATTTCCCTGCCTATCGCATGTGCGACAATAAAAGTCACGAATCCAAGTTTGTTCTCGTTTTTATGTGTGTGTGTTAAGCTCTCAAAGCCTTCTGACAATCGCCCTATTCTTATGACAGAAGAGACTTTACATTCATTCTCCAAATATATTTTTGTTTTTCAAACTTACCAGGGTGAATGAACACAATGAGAGGGTGCACTTTATCGTCAGTGATGTTACATTTCCAGGGTGTTGTGTGGCCCGATGCGTGAAGCGGATTGAGTGCGCACTGATATGAATGTAAACAGGTCTACACATTATGGCTCAATACAAAACACCCCGTGACTCATTTTTCTTGGCCCACAGGTGAAGGGAGGGGGAGACAGGGGACATTTTAGTAAGAATCTTTTGTGCACAAAATGGATGACCAAACAAAGACGAATGAATTCTTTGAGCTAATGCAAGTTGTGAACCATAAATAAGTCTCACTTAAATTCTGCTTAGAATAAAAACAAGAAAATCCTTTATGTTTAATTCATTTCATTCCGGATAACCCCGAGGACGGCTTACCTGAAATGGGCATACTGTTAGTAACATGTACGCATGTAATTATTTTGAGAGAATTCAATTAAATAAAATAGATTACATAAGTTCAATCAAGCCTTGTGAAATACGAAAGGAAAGCACTCGCTTCCCTCTTTTCTGCGCACGGAGGAAATAAAACCACACCCAGTCGTAGTTCTGCAACGTCTATTTATTGTAAGTACAGCGTGAGCTTTATCTGGCTTACAAACAACGAAAGGTCTAACGAGCATCCACACGCAGACACACCACATACGATCCATCCTCTACTTGGAAGCAGAATACACACCCGAATCTGCACTCACTTTTCATTCCTGGTGAGGACATTTTCAGAAGTCAGAACCAACGCTCCAACTGGCTGACAATTAAGAATCATGTTTCTCGACAGCTGCTTGTGTTTGTTTTTTTTTAACCAAAATGATGGATATTGAAATGAAGCAGCGCCACAAAGCTCAACATAATAATCTAAATATAATAATGTGAATGTGACTTTGGGAGAGTCTACACTGTAAGAAAAGTCCGTAAATATAAGGTACAATGTACCGTGTTAATGTGAAGGAATTTTCCGTTATATTTTTTTACAGTAGTTTTAACCGTATTTTTAAAGGACGCATTGCATTGTGGGAGCGTGAAGCGCCGCGCGCGCTAACATCTCAATGACGAAGCGGTTATCAACGGACGTTTACCGGAGTTGGGAAAACCTTATTGCACTTCTGTGGTATAAACTATATTTCTTTTAACTAAAAATATAGTATTATGTATATATAGTTCTGTATCGTTTTAATTAGAAAGTTGTCCAGCCTGTCTTTAATGTTAGCTACCTTACCGGGATAAGCAGAATGTAACCTTCTATTCGGGGGCTGAGCTTTTAGTGCAGTTTCTGAGCCCCCGTTGTTCTCTCGGTTCAGAGGATAACGAACGGAAATAGCAGGTATTGTGAAGGCGGTTTCCTCAGTCTCCACACACCGCTATCAGGCTAATGCCCAGCTGAATGCCGCTCTGAAACGTTCTTCACTCCGTGAGAATTAGAAGCTAGCTAACCAGCGAACACCTGTTAGCAAGACAAGGGACTAGCTAAAGCTAAAGCCCCTAATGATAGCTTAGCCATTAGCCCTCGGTTTTGGCTAGTTGGGCCGGCTAAAGATAGTTAACGCCGGTGACGCCGGTTAACGAGTGCCGTCATGTTGGCTTGTAATGTCTGTGAGTTTAGATGCTTCTCATTGACAGAATACCTGAAGCACTGCAGATCACACAGACATCTTAATAATGTGCTTTTATCATGTGGCCATAAAGATTGTGGAAGAAGCTTTTCCTCATATAACTGCCTTGCTGTTCACATGTCACGAACACACCCAGACACAGATTTCAGAAAAACTTGGAACCGGAGTGTGTCTGTGCAGTTGAAGTGTTTCTTCAATTTTTGCAGCAGACAATGTGCAGATGTTAAACGGCTTGTGTCTCACTTGAGTGACCACATACAAGAGGGTCTGACTGTAGCTTGTCCCTTTAATGGATGTTCTAAGACATTTAATGTAAAAACATCGTTTTCATCTCATCTGTCCAGATATCACAGAGGGTGGAGTGTCACCCAGATAGCACCTGTTCATCTGTGTGAACCTGCAGAACAGTATTTTCCAGGTGAGAGTGCACATGTTGCAGAGAATGAAGGAATTGATGTGAGTAATGCAGACAAAAGTAATGATGTTGAAGTAGACCAAAGTAAGGCTGCTGAGAATGATAAAGTGCAAGATGCCTACACAGAAAATCTAGCTCGGTTTTACTTGGGTTTGCAGGCAAAGTATTTAGTCCCAGCCTCCACAATTACAGAGATAGCAAATGAGATGAAAACTCTCCAGGATATTCAACAGGAGTATACAATGGATGTGCTAGCTCAAGAACTTGAACAGTATGGTGTTCCAACAGAAACATTAACATGTCTGGGGAAGAGTGTATATGAGCGGAGCCCTATGCATGAGGCCTTGCATGCAAGTGGTCCTTTAACTACACACCATCGAAGGCTGCAGTATTACAAGACACACTTTAACTATGTTCAGCCTGTTGAAGTGACACTTGGCTACAATGATAGAGGTCAGAGGAGATACTATCATTACATTCCATTACTGGATAGTCTCAGAGCAATGTTGAAAAAGGGAAGTGAAACTCAGCAGAGTTTTAACCCTATTCATGTTGAAGATGGTACACTTTGTGATTTCACTGATGGGCATGCCATTGGATCTAATTCAATGTTTGTCACAGACCCAGATTCTTTAAAGGTGATGCTATTTCAAGACGCTTTCGAGGTGGCTAATCCTCTTGGATCTGCCAAGCAAAAGCACAAAGTTTTAGCTGTGTACTTCACTCTTGGAAATTTCGATCCTCACATCAGATCAACTGTTGATCAAATCCAGTTGGTACTGCTCTGTACAGAGAAAGACTGTAAATATTTTGGAGTGGATAAAGTTTTTGGTGAGCTTGTGTCAGACTTGTGTGAGCTGGAGGAAAAGGGCATATCTTTTGAGGATAAGATATACAGAGGTACTGTTGCATGCATAATGGGAGATAATCTGGGCTCCCACATGATTGGTGGGTTTACAGAAAATTTTAGTTTTGCTCAGTATTTCTGTAGATACTGTCTAGTCACAAAAGATGAGTTTCTGTCTAACCCGCTCACAGTTTTCACTCATAGAGATCCTGCTGATTATAATGAGTCTGTGCAGTTTTTGGAGAGTCACCCTGAAGTGACCATGCATAAGGGCATTAAAGGCAACAGTGTTTTCAACAAACTCTCACATTTTCACGTGTGTCAGCCTGGGCTGCCGCCATGTTTAGCACATGACTTGTTCGAGGGTGTTGTGGACTATGACCTGGCGATGTGTTTGCAGTGCTTAATTAAAGAAAAGTGGTTCTGTTACAAGTCACTAAATGACAGACTCAAATTATTTCCAGGAGAAAGCAGCAACAAGCCAAATGCAATTCCAAACAAAGGAAAAAGGCTTGGAGGCCATGCAGCCCAAAACAGGTGGCTATTGCGGTTCCTGCCTATTTTGGTACATGACAGAATTGAAGATGCTGACAATGCTGTCTGGCAGCTGGTACTTCTTCTGAGGGAGTTAGTTGAATTTGTCTGTGCACCTAGCCTCTCAGAGTCTCAGATTGCTTACATGAAGGTACTGACTGAAGAGTATGTGGAAATGAGGCAAGAGTTATTCCCACATTCAAATCTGAGACCAAAACACCACTATCTTCTTCATTATGCAGACTTGAGTCTACAGTTTGGTCCACTCATACATACTTGGACCATGCGCTTTGAAAGTAAGCATAGCTATTTCAAAAGATGTATCAGGTCAAGTCGAAACTTCAGAAATGTCACTAAGTCACTCGCTGATAGACATCAGCTGTTTCAGGCTTATCAGAGTCAGGGCAGTTTTTTCAGCCCCCAGGTTCAGGTGTCAAACTCCACTAGCTTTTATCCTGAGCTCTATGATGGTGGCATAAGGGCAGCAGTTTCAGACTTTGGACTTAACTCATCTAACTCCGTTGTTACAGATAAAGTGCAAGTTAAAGGCACTTCATATGCAAATGGTATGCTTGTCGTACAGAGATATACCAAAAGACAACTGCAGTTGGGGGAAATAGCAAGCATTGTTATCAAAAGTGAAACAACTGTCCTGCTTTTGGTGCGGGGGAAAACTGCCAGCTGGGTACCTGAGCTTGGCGTCTATGAAATTGACAAAAATAGTTCCAATAAGCTTATTTGTGAAGATCTTGACAAGCTTAATGACTATGCTCCACTTTCTTTTTACCACAGAGGTGCAAGGTTACTCATCCCACTCAAGCATATGCCACTATGGAGCTTGTGAAAGAATTAGTTCAGAAAGCTATACCATCGCTCAATAATCATGTAATAGACTCACTCATGGCAAGACTGGAGGAGATTGGAGTAAACAATGTAGATGACCTTAACTTTGTCAAGACGGAGGATGTCGATGGAATTCTGCCACCCATTCAGCAGAGACGACTAATTCAAGCTTTCACTGCAGGTACGTTTTTACATTTATTAACCAAATATTTATGTATGTCCTATAATCCACAGGTTACCATTTTTACAGACGTAGACTTTTTGTCCATTAGCATCACAATTGTATGTAAAATTTGTATCAGTGTTCTGCTGCCCTCTTAAAAAAATGAAAATGTAGTTGGGTAAAACATACAGCTCGTGACATGCATTTATTCATACCATACCAAAATTGTTATAGCTTAAATCTGTGTAAATGTAACATCTATGTTGTTGTATGTTATCGATAGAGTCACCAGCTGTACTTGGCTTGGCTTCGACATCTCTGCAACACAATGTCCATCCGCCCCAAACTCTACCTCCGACAACTGGTCCCATGGAGGATTCTCCATCCCGGGAGACATATGATGTCCCATGGCACAAAATGCCCCCAAAACTCATGCTTGCCTTAAGTGAAAAGAAAAGGCCGATGCCTAAAGAGAGAAGAGAGCTGGTTCGGATAGTCATTGACGATGTACTCAGTAAAGTGCGTGGCAGGCCTGGAAGAGCAAAGCTGCGGGAGATTGCCAAGAAGATTGTAGGACAACATCCCTGCTCTTTTCAAGACAGAGAGCTCAATGGAAGTAAAGTCATTGGAACAGGATATGATGCTCTGTTCATACAGCTAGAAAACAGACTGGAAAATATTAGAAGGCCATTTACCTTCAGCTCAACTAAGAAGGCAGCAGAGGGTGAAGACGCAGAAAGGAAAAAGTCTACCCTCTCTGATCGTTATGGGTGTGTGGAGTGGCAGCCTGCTGTTGAGGATGTAGCAGAACTAGAGTCTAAACAAGATGACTTGAAAAGTGCCTTCAAAACCCATCATCTTCAGGAGTTGTGTGTTCGCAAATTGATGACTGAAACATATTCCATCCAGCGTGCAACAATAAACAAAGGAAGCACTGTAAAAACAGTACAGGAAGAGTGGCCCTTCCTTTTTGAAGCTGTTCACCTGTTTGACCACACATGTACCCTCATTGGCTTACGAGTGCAAACAAAGCTGGCAGAGGAAATGTCCATGAAGGGAAAGAGCATCAAAGACTACCTAGACTCAAATGGGATGAAGATGCCACCAGGTGAAGATCCAGTACAACTGATCTCAGGCATTGCAAAGTTCTTCAAAGAAAAGCCCGATCTCCTTTTCTACCAAAGTGAGGTAGGTGTATACTTTTTATTATGTTGTTTTTGTTTTGCAGATATACATTGGAAACATAGTTCATGACGTTTGTGTTTCTTTGATATTTCATTTTCCAACAACAGGAGTCAAATGCTGCTGGACTGAGCATCCCAAGCACACCTTGCATCCTTATCATGGGTATGTAGTCTGTATAATATTTAGGCACGCATGTTATGGATTTCACTTAATCTTTACTGTTAACTCTAACTCTTTACTTTTTTCAACTCTTTACTCTCTGTGCAAAGCGCCAGTCAATTTAAGCTACATGGTTAAAATACTTCATCCAGTGTAAATGTGGTGGAGTAAAAGTCCTGATAAATATTAGTGTAGGAGGAGGAGGGTCTATTAGTTACTGTCGGATCCGGTTTAATAGTTGCTGTAGAATGAGGAGGGTTTGTTGAACAAAGGCGACACCACTTGTAAAAATAATAATGTAAGCTAGCCAGATCTAAATAATTATGTTTTCAGTGGGTTTCTGAAGTGAATGTGCCTTGTTATTTTTTTTGTTTATATTTTTAATCTTCTAATATCTAAATATATCTGTTTTAAGGTGATCAACGATTCAAGATCGCTGTCGATCAGGAAGTGGTCAATGACCATATCAACTCCGTCATTGTGGCCCTGAGCTACGCTTTCTCATTGTTTTATGTATTAAACATAAAATACCCAAAGGAGATGTCAATCACCCTGGAATTCATACAAAGGTAAGCAACTCTTTTTTTTTCTTCTTTTTTTTAATGTTATGTATAGAGCATATTGTGTTGCTATTGGACATTGTAAATACACGGTTATATGTTTACAAATTAGGGCTGCATAATTAATTAAATTTTAATTACAATCATGATTTTGGCTTCCCATAATCAAATTCACGTGATCGAGCAATATTTTAAATGATTTAATCGGTGCATAGAATGCTCTGTATCAGTTTTTTTCTTCTTCCTCCAAAGCTCCATAAAACCACTCTGATCACATACCTCCATGAGCCAATCAGTTGTTCCCTGCACCCTAACCTCTAACCACATCCTTTTTAAAGCGTCAGAGCGCAACGCAGACATTTAAGTTGCACTGTAATCCTAGTTGCTATTTCGTCCGGTAGATACCGGGCACAGGTGCTCTGTTGGCACCGGATTTTAAAATGCGCCGTTAATGTGAACAGAAAATTTCATTGCCTGTATCTTTTCACGGAAAACACGCAGGTTTAGAAAGCGGTCGCACAACAGCTGAAAAGGTGTACTCCTTCACGTTAATTTATTCTAGTAGTTGTCCTGTTATGGAACAATATTCAAATTGGATTTACAAGGATTTTTCCATCTCAACTTGATCTGCGTGTTACTCTGTCGGTTTCATGCATTTCATTACGTGTGTTGCTTAAAACAAAATCCATTTCTTTAAGAGTTTTCCTGGGAATAAATCCTGAGCGAGGGTCAAAGGCCGAGAAGAAGGGGACCAAACACCAGCACATTCCTCCAAGACTGCTGAAGTTCCTGTTTGAACTAAACAACTTTGAGAATCCATGGATGGCAAATTGAGCTGTTTTGCCATGTATTTGGAAATGTTGCTTCGCACATAGTTTTGGTGAATTTTCGTTCGATGCATTGTTTGTCTGTTATGTGTTTAAAGCTATACAAATTCTCAGATCTCATGATGATCTAGGCCATCCCCGGAATGCACTTTATGAATAATAGTTTTAATGTTAAATTGGTTTTATTCTGTTTGTTGCTGTTTTAAAGCAACAAGTCTTATCCAAATATGCATATTGCAAACCAAATATGCATATTGTTGCATATTGTTAAAATAATTTGTAAAAAACTTGTCATTTAAAAATGTAGCCATTGAATGCACTTTTATACATATCCTTCATGGCATAAAAAATAAACATGTTGAATTTATATATATGTTGTGATTGTATTTGATCATGTTGCTGTATTCGATGTTTAGTTATTTTAACTCATTACATGACCTTGGTCTTGTGATGGATACCATTTGTCATTGTATTTTAGCATTAGAGTGGAATACCAGAAAATGTAGGCTGCCTATTCAGAATTTTATGTTTCAGATTTAAAGAAACTGCCCATAGAAATGGTACAGATTTTTCTGTGGTGAAGACATTTCAAATGCTACTGAGGGTATACTATAAATATACGGAATTATCCATTTTAGGATAAACAGAAGTGTCTGTGAATAAACAGAATATACTGTAAATATACAGAATAATCCGTTCTAGGATAAACAGAAGTGTCTGTGAATAAACAGAATATACTGTAAATATACGGAATAATCCGTTCTAGGATAAACAGAAGTGTCTGTGAATAAACAGAATATACTGTAAATATACGGAATAATCCGTTCTAGGATAAACAGAAGTGTCTGTGAATAAACAGAATATACTGTAAATATACGGAATAATCCGTTCTAGGATTAACAGAAGTGTCTGTGATATTAACGGATAAATTCCTGGTAATTTTCTGCCAGGACTTTATCCGTTTTTTTACGGATTTTTTTTTTACAGTGTAGTCCTCTCACGAAACACGCGAATTCCTTATCTTCCTTTTTTTAAATGCATCTTGATTCTTTTTAAAAGGAGCTATGGCAAAAAACAGGGAGAAGGATATCGAACGTGTGCTTTAACAGTAAACTGGGCGATAGACAATCTGAAATAGGGCGTACCATCAAGACGGAGGCCTCGAATTAATGAGGCGGAAATGTGCACGCACAACTCCCGCCAATCCAATGGCGGGGTTTGCAACCAATTAGATGTCGAGATGCCACGGCGACCGGGTCCGCCCCCTTACTGTCAAAAGGACAACAGCGAACGAGCGAGGAGAAGAAGAAAAAAACCCTGGAGAGCAGGCAGAGGATTAACTCGCGAGGAAGGAGGTTCAAGTTTCGCGGCCCCCAGCAACTATCTCGCGCGTTTGATCGCTGATGTTTGATTTCCGCGCGCGCGCGCATGGACCGGATTTGCCTCCACGTGGCTGCCACAAGGTCAGGATGCTGAATGAAGCGATACGGGGGCGGTATGCAAAACGCTCTGAAATGAGCCCGAAATAGTGATTTGGGGGCGCCAAACATGGAATCCATGAATTCATTCAGTGGTTTGGTTAGTCACCAGTAATGAAATGGGTTTCCACTCCTGGTTTGCACCTTTGAAGTGGTGATGATAATCACAGGCCTCCCTCTTTCATCTGGACCGAATGCAAATGGTCAAGTCTTATCACAAGTTACTGATTGAGAAGAGAAAATGTCATTCATTCGTATCACCGCTTTGCCTACTGAGTTTCCATTTGCCTTACCCGGTCAGTATGTACATGCAGGACGTCCATCCCGGGGCCCCCTTTGAATTGCACACCTGTAGCCATTTGTGCAGCCGGTCTGACTCTGCATCGGTTTGAAGGAGGCAGCTTGACGGAGCGTTTCTTTTTCACGTGTGCTGCAGTGTGACGCCACCGTGGTCAGGTTAGACCCAGGCTGGAACTCTGTCGATCTGCCACTGCCTGATTCCCTCGGGCTTCAGGCCCCAGAAACTCCAAGCTCAGCCTCCATTGTTCATTTCCCTCTCATGTTTACTCTCATTAAATTACTAGAACTGATGATCTGTGTCCTGTGTGGTATCGCTGTGTGCTGGGTCACATATACACCCGTAACACCGCTGGTGGTCAGCTGTCCTTCCTTCCTCTATTGTCCTTATCAATGATGGGAAGTAATTGAAAGGAAGCCTGTCTAGGGACCCGGTTTGGTTTAAATTCCTGCATATGAAAGCGGATCTCAGATATTTTACTCATGGTCAGCTGACCGCCATCCTTTCCCCAACGACTTCGTTTAACGCCACTCCCCATCGGACGTGCTGCTCGGTCTGCTCCGTTTGTTCAGTCCACGTTAAATCAAACCTGTCCTGCAGGCCAACGGAGGAACATTGTGCGGTGTACACAAAAGGCATTCCCGCTCTCACACACACACACACACACACACACACACACACACACACACACACAGGTTCACCCAAAATCTTCCACACCATTGTTCACTATACTAAATAAACGCCTTTCTTTCTGATAAACGCCTTTCTTATCTGATGAAAGTGAGTGTATGTGTGTTGATGTTTGTGCATACTGTATGTGTGCCAGTCCATTCTGCTTCCCAGGTGCCTATATAGTATCTGTGTGTGTGTGTCAGTTGGTCTCGTAGGAGGAGAGCAGCGCGGCGTCCACAGGCTCCATGCAGGAGGGGCAGGTGAAGGATCTCATCAGCCAGTCGTCTATACAGTCCATGTGGTAGATGTGCATGCAGGGCAGGAAGCGGATGGGGTCTCCGTACACAAAGTCCATCATGCAGATGACGCACCTGGGCAGGGGAACACAGGTGCGTTGCGTCAGGGATCGCACGGACATCCACCATTTTTTTCAACATTGAGGGCAGTGAAAGTTTATCGCAAATGAAGAATATTTCAAGCATTACAGCATGTGCATTTATCCCAATAGCCACAATATTATAAAATATTGAGTATGCATAACCCTCCGTCTCTGTATCACAGCAGTGGATGCACACCTATAATTATTTGTAAACCTATTTGCATGTGACAGCAGCAAACACAACTGGGTTTAGTGATCACCTTTTTCTGAAACGGAATAGAACTCTTTTAAGTACCTTGTCAGTGGTCACATGTCATTTAAATAAAGACTCTGCCAATAAAAATCACAGCAAACTCGGCATCACTCACTCTCTGATCTTCTTCTCGGAGCCGTCCCGCCCCGGGTCGTACACGCCCTTCGGGAGGTGCTGGATGAGCCCGATTCGCTGTGCGATGCGAACCTGCTCCTCCTCGGTCAGCTGGGTGGCCAGGCGGGCCTGGCTGGGCGTCGGGTGGTAGACGGGCACGTGGATTTGCTCCTGGGGAACAGACGGGAGAGAAGAGCACATGGAAAGAAAAGGTCAGACCAGGGTCGGTTTGTGGCTGGAAACATTCGGAACGAGACACACTTTTATTATCCAACAAACGTGCTTTTTTTTAATATGCAATTATCCCTGTGAAAAACTAGGCGAGCGGCACTGAAACGCTCCCAATAACCGATACTGCTTGTAGTGAATCGTAAATTGTAATTCATTATGGTCACGATTATAAATTATAAACCCGCACACTAGATGGTAGTGTTTTCCCACGTCGGGACCAAACAGCCACCGCAGGTGACAAGAAATATTTTTAATCCGAAACATAATCAAACAGTGAATGTGAAGAGTGACGAGATTGTCTTTCGTCCCGTCTGTCAACAATCTTTGACACGTTGCTGCAGGTAGGAGTTTAAAGCCAATGAAAGTAACATCAAATCAAAATGGACAAACTTTCAGTACGAGATCATTATGAGTCATTCAACAAAAAAAAAAAAACATTTCACTACGCGTGAGTTCCTGAACCTATGCTGGATATATAACACTATAAACAATACTTGTCCTATATTAAGTATTCTACAAATTGTAAAGCACGAGCTCCAAATGTCACTAAATCTAGTGAGAAAGACGCAGAGACGGCAACAATGGAACCCGTCCCCTCGGTACAATAAAACATTGGGCTGAAAGACCGGTTCTGTCTGACATGAAGACTAAATATTTGTATTTTAGAGAAGAGTTGACATAAAGTCAGTGGAGAATATGTTCACATATATTTTATTTTTCTGCCAGGTGCACTCCCAACGCGCTCCTCTCTGAACAACCCTCCTATTGACTCCCCTCTCTCACTTTGCGGTCTACAACTGCACGTCTTCCTTCCTTCCCTTCGTTCTCATACACTTGCTAGTCTTTGGTAGCACGAGTGCTACTTCCTCATGTCCCGGTATGACCCCACCGCTTCAGCCCGCCCGCCCGCTTCCTCGCTCGCTCGCTTCCGCCTCCTCCTCCTCCTCCTCCTGTTCTTCCTCTTCCAACGGCAGGCACCTGAAATGATCCACCAGCCCGTGTGTGGATTAATCAAAGTCCCCTCTAATGCCGTTATGCGAGCTCTGTTACCTGCTCATCCACACTCCAGGGAGGGCCTTTTGACACAAGCGCCGTGTAGTGAACACGTACCAGAGTGTTTCTGATCTATTTGTCAAGAGGGCTTTCCACAACCTAACAGCACGGGAAGCCATTTAAAAATATCAAGCCCTCCTCTCAACATTTTTACTGCATTGTCGCCATAAATGATTTCTTTTTCCTCCAAATGAATTCCGAGCTGTCAGACTGCTACAGCGGTTTAGTGGCTGGGTCACAAACATCCGGCATGGTGGTGACTTGTTTATAACCTCAGTCCCCACCTACCTGCCCCGTGCCTAACAGCATCCATACGCACCGACGCCAGACACACGAGGCGCACCTAAACCTGCAGAGAAACAAACTCTTTGAACGGGACGTCCAGACACCCAGTGCGGAGCGAGCACGGACACCTGCATCACAGGAGGTGATCGCAGTATTAACCCGAGAATTTACTGATAACTCGTGAGTTACTCCTCTGCAGCCACTCAAAAGCTACAGCTAATAGTGGATGAAGTGCATCTATGGGAAAGTAAATTAGGTCAATTTAATTGGGGGGGGGGGGGGGGGGGGCGCGCTCACGGCTAGTGTCACTTTTTACAAAGCCAGAGAAATCCAACCGCTAAAGTAGACGTGATTGTGGGAATCATTAAGATCAATCAGTCGCATCCAGTGGGAAAAATTCATCAAGGAAAGATTATAAATGGTATATTAATTGTGTATGAATTATGTGTCCATGTGTCTGATGCGACGTGTGGAAAGAGAAGAAATCTGTTACTTTGGAGCGTTGTTAAAAACACTTTGGATAATTTATAGTCTGTTTAAGTGGGAGATATGAATTAAAAAACCCATATCTTTCAGGGTGTTCAATATGGACCTGAAAACGTGAGTGTGATCTGAAGACAGTGAGGAAGTAACAAGTGCAATACAAAGTAGTTGTAGCTGTGTGGTTCCTGTTATTGCTCATCGGCTCCTCCTTTTTTTTTTTTTCAGTGGTTAAACTTTTGCAGTCGTGCCAAAAGTCTGCTCGAAAGCTGAAGAGCCTCCTTTTCAGATCGCCTCGGCCGGCTCCTTCCCATCTGCTGTGCTCTCCCACGTCAACACTCCAGCTCTAACAGCTAATTATAAACAACCTCTGAAGCAAACTTCTCCTCCTCCTCCTCCTCCTCCCCCCACTCAATTTCATTTGACCAAGCTGGCAGAGCTCAAACCAAACTGCTGACTGCGAGCTCTTTTGTCTTGATGTCGAGGCAGGTGGTTGACAGAATCTGTGCTTTTCAGTTTTCAGAGAGAGTGTGTGTGTGTGTGTGTGTGTGTGTGTCCACTACAGTAACAGGGTTTGTGTGTCCCCCCCCTGATCTGCAGAAGTATCATAAAGTACATTTGCCCCAATTGGTCTATTGTGCAGAGCAGCAGGAGCTTATTTAACACGTTTCAGATCATCTTGTACCTTCTGGGCCTCATGTTTGCACCAGAGGGAGAAACAAGGGGGAAAAGGCTTGAGGAAAAAACAAGTTCATTTACACACACAAGTCAATTGTATAAAGTCTGCAAGTTCCAGCCAATGAGGTTTGGCCATGTAGCTGGATGTCACAGCAGGACAAATGGTCTTTGTGCAAAAAATACCAGTGTGTGGGACGGGGGGGGCACACACACATACCATGCACCAGGTGCGTCATCTCCCAAAAAAAACCCGCCCCACAATGATGAGTCTGCGCTCGGCTCACACCAGCTGCTTTCCAAAGCAGCCCCAAACTCAACGGCGTTGCCACACACACACACACACACACACACATTGAAATGGCCCGCCAGCCTAAGTGGTTGCCTCGGAGCTGACCCTGACGCCCTAACCCTGCCTTACTGCAAGTCATGTTACATGCTGACGTCATCGGCTCTGTAGAAGGTTAAGTATTCACCCATCGCAGTTGATGGTTTTTTTGGGGGGGGGATGCAGAAACAGTAACAAGCATCGATTTAAATCATTTTGCGTCTTCTGCTTTCATTTCCTGCAGCGTGAGCCCACCCAGAGCCCATGTTTGTTTTCGGATGTTTTTCACCAACAGGTCGCCCACCTCGCCCCGGGGGCTTCGCACGCAGGCGCATACTCGACAGCTTTTAAGAAAACGCCAAATTCAATTTCAAGTGGAGCCTTTGGGCCCCCTTTCCAAGAGAAGCAGCACTTTCAACGTGTGTTAATCTGAACTGCGAGCACACACCAAATGTGTGCTGTGCTCTCAGGCTGGGTTCAGATGGGGATTACTTTGGTCACCAGGGAGAAAAGAGCTGGCGGGTCTGAAAGGGCCCTTTATAAGTAGGGTTTTTTTTTTTTGCGAGGTAGTTAACACTCTTGTGAAATCGTCAACACAAACAAACTACTTACGGATTTTCCCAACCCAACTAGGAGCAACGTTTCAGCCGCTTATTACAACAGATCTGGCTGCTTTGGCCTAATTACACCCTCTTGTATGCCAGACATGACATACTCGCAGCAACCTGGGGATGGATGGATACATACCAAGGACCCACGGCCCGTTCACATCTTATCTTTTACCGACTCGGAGGCTTTGTCGAGTGACGTCCTGCTGATGACAAAAGATCTTTGAATCAAGCAGAAGGGAAAATATGTTTGAATCCATGTGGTCAAAAGAGGCTTTAAGGGTTCAGAAAATAAAGGAAAAATGGGTTTAAAAATCAACCTTCTGTTTTGAGAAACCAATGTTTAAGCGTGTGACCTGAATGACGGCGTAATGGGTCAGTTCTAAAACCAGTAGGACATTACGATCCAGTATGCTAATTAAAAACAAGAAAACATGGAAGACAAGTTACTCGAAACATATTTGTGGACGTTATGATGAATGAACAGAATTGTGTTTTGGACATTTAAATAAAGAAAATTTGACATCTTTAGAGCTATTAATTAGAATAAAGTCGGGCATTATAAAATCCAGTTCAAACAATATTTTCACACTTATTATATACAATATTTATGAAATGATAGACAGAGGCGGTGGTGCTTTTCACACTTATCTACAGAGAAGGCTTAACCTAGTAACAGGATCCCTCTGTGCCTCACATAACTCCCTCAACATCACATTCACGGCTTTAACAGGATTTAGTTCAGGTAATAAGGACACAAAACAAAGTTGCTTCACCGCGGGGGGAGGGGGGGGGGGGAAATCAAGGAAAGAAGCAGAGACACTATTTTACAAACTATTTTTCAAAAACGCTTCAATTCAAAATAAAATGACAGTTCACTCTGTTTTAAGTACACAGTGGATGTTTCTGTTCATCTCCCTTTAATATGAGCCCGAACTACGCGGATCAGTGTGTAGAATGAAGACTCTTAAATAATAAAATATGACCTGACGGGACCCCGGCAGACAAAGACCTTCGGATAGAACAAAGCGGATTAGTGTGAAAGCCGCGGAGGGGTCAGCGGGTTGAGAGGGACGCCTGTCAAACACCTCCGTGCCCCCCCCCCCCCCCCCAATAACCTCCAGAAATCGGGTGTTGTGGTCCAAAACAGCTGGCTTACGAAGTTACCTGATACGGGGGCGGGGGCTCCTGGTCGGGGTCGGCGCCGTCTCCGTAGCTGTCCCGGTCCAACTGGGACTCGTGCAGCAGAGATATATCATCCGAGGTCGGGGATTTCAGACAGTTTCCCATCGCTTCCCTCTTGGGTATCGAACCCTGCCTCCCCCCCACCGCCCCGGCTGTCGCTCTACTGACGCTGCACGGCGGGACACCGCGGGCCACTTCCACGGATGATGTCAACAGTACGAGAGAAGGCGTTTCTCCAGCCACAGGAGGAAGGGCTGCTCACTCCATCACCCGCGACACAAGCGTTACCTCGAGCTAACAGCCGTTAGCCACGCACAGAACTAGCGTTAGCTGACGTTAGCTTGGAGATAAGAGCTAGCTCTCGAGAGCATCGACTCGATTCGTTCCTTTGTTTTCCGACATAAACATTGTCACAGATCGTTGTATCCGCGGCGGCAGCACGACGAAGAAGAAATGAATGTCCTTCATTTAAAATGGCAGTAGACAGTGTTCCAGTCGGAAATCTTCCTGGGATGTCTGGGACTTTCCAGCTGCCGAAGAAACAACTAAAGGTGGCAATGTAGCAACACGAAGCCCCACCCTTTCATACCAGCGACCAATGTGCGTTAAGCGATATCCTGCAAGCTCTTGTTGGCAGCCAATCAGAGGCGGGATCACGTTGCCCTTTGATGAAACATAAACACAGAGCTGAAGTCGTTGAATGAGTCTTTGCGATAGTCATTTTGGGCATGATTTGGCGTTGCCAATGCTGGCTTCGAAATATTGCATGACTTCAAAGAGTCTGTTATCAATTTAACACATTTTTCAATTCAATATAATGTCAATACTATCCCGAAAGCCGCTGTCTTCTTATCTCTAGTTATCATTGCCTTGCACATATGTCAGCGGCCGAGGTGAAGAAAAAATAAGTTATGTTGCCAACAACGCCACCTAGGTAAAGGCTAAGAGCCCTAGGAACTCAACTAAAACAAAAGTCCAGGTTCTTTATATTTGGGGGAGAGCAGTGACATAATGACCCAAAAGGAGACAAGGGCGGAAATACTAATAAAAAGGTATTTATTTTAATATAAATGCTTAAAATGTATCCTAAACCCTAAAATAGTCCATCCAAGGCCACCACAGCAGAGTCCCGCACGTAGATCTCCCACCAGCCACAACACTGGGTTGACAGCCGCCCTCTGCTGCTCCTGCTGCTCGTGCTGCTCGTGCTGCTCGTGCTGCTCGTGCTGCTCGTGCTGCTCGTGCTGCTCCTGCTGCTCCTGCTGCTCCTGCCGCTCCTGCCGCTCCTGCTGCTCCTGCTGCTCCTGCTGCCACCACAGCTCCAGCTCCAGCTCCAGCTCCCGCTCCAGCTCCCGCTCCCGCTCCAGCTCCAGCTCCAGCTCCAGCTCCAGCTCCAGCTCCAGCTCCAGCTCCAGCTCCACACTGCCACGTGTCCTCTCTCTGTTCTTTCTGCTTCCCCCAGTCTCTGTCCACCTGTCTTAAAAAGGGAACAGCCCCGCCCTTGGCAGTTCTCCATTGGTCCCTTTGCCAATTAGCGGCTGATTGTTGGTGTGTCACTGGGGCAGATTGTCAATTAAGGACACCATGCCAATTAAAACTGCAAACAAATTGCCACACAAATCATGCAAGCAAACAACAAAAACCATGCAGTAATATCAATAAAATAAACCAATAAACATGCAATTGTCCACCCCGTGACATACCCCCCCACTTAAATGTAGGCAGTCCCTGCCACTGGACAAGCCTAGTCTCGATATCGGCCTGGTGGTAGTCCACGGGTAGTTCGTGTCGACCGGCGGAGCACATTCTCCACTACTCCTGCTGGTTGTTGTTGTTGTTGAGGCAAAAAGTCTGCCCCTGCTTCTGGGGGCACCACATAAAATCCAAAACATACAGGGTCTACTTCCGCCCCTGTCTCGATTCTAGTTTCTGGTTCAGGGGGGACATGGACAGGGGTTATACAAAGTTTCAAAGCATTCCTGTGCTGGGTTCTTTCCTCCCCCCCACGCTCTGGCCTAACTTTATACACCACTCCAGAATCGCCCACAAGGCTAACTACAACATAGGGCTCTGGATTCCACCATGACCGTAGCTTCCCTTGCCCCTGTCTGTTCCTATCTCTTACCCACACTCGTTCACCTGGGAGGAAGGATAACGCCTGGGCCTTACGGTCGAAGTTTCTCTTATCACGTTCAGCAGCATGACCCATCCTACCTCTTGCGAGCTTGTAGGCTGAAGTTAGCTTATGATGATGGTCTTCCACCCACCCACTAAGTGTCAACTCGGGTTGGTGGGGCGCTACTCCCAGCTCGACGTCTACTGGGAGTCTTAGATGGCGGCCAAACATAAGGTAGGCTGGGGCAAAACCTGTAGAACTGTGGACAGTATTGTTGTAGGCTTGTAACAACTCAGGAACATGCTCTGCCCACCTATTCTGCCTTTCACCCTCCAAGGTGCGCAATAAGTTTAGCAGAGTCTGGTTCATCCTTTCTACCCTACCGTTTCCGGCTGGATGATAGGGGGTTGTTCGACTCTTCGCTACTCCATACATAGCGCAAAGCTGCTGCATCAAAGTGGATTCGAAGTTTGGGCCCATATCGGAATGGAAACGACCTGGGCAGCCGAATGTCTGAATGACATGAGTCCATATTGCCTTGACTGTAGTCTTCGCTGTCTGGTCTCGAGTTGGTACAGCCCATGCGTAACGGGTAAACATGTCAGTCATCACAAGGATATTTTGGTACACGTCTGTAGGCCTACCAAGAGAAAGAAAATCAAGGGCAACTACCTCAAGAGGGTATGACACAACAATTGGGTTCAGGGGTGCCTTAGCCTCTACTTTGTCTTTCTTCAAGCTACACATGACACACCCCGAATGAAACCCCTGCACCTCTTCTTCCATACAAGGCCAGTAGAAACAGCGTCGAATATTGGCCAAGGTCCTCTCAACCCCTGGATGTCCAGCTGCCACATGGTACTTCTGCCAGACTTCTTGGCACCTAGCTGTTGGACACACAATTTGGGATCGTAGCTCGTGAGTGTTAGGGTCTATTACCTCCCGGTAGAGGACCTGTTCTCGGATAACCAATTTCTTCCATTGTTGGAGGATCCTTCTGGTCTTATCGGTCATAGCCCTTTTCTCTGGTCCTTGTGGAGGAAGTCCCTGGCCCACATACCTCTTGACGATGGCAATGTCAGGGTCATCCTGTTGCCAGCTTCCCCACTCTCCAGATAGCAGTGCCACTCCGTCCTCTTGGTCGAGCCTAGCAGTGGTGAGGTCGACCCTAGCCGATGCTCTGCCTGTGGACATGGACACTTGGGGGAACCTGGACAGGGCATCAGCGTTAGCATTCTCCTTTCCAGAGCGGTACTTCACAGTATAATCAAAAGAGGCAAGTTGTGCAACCCACCGCTGCTCCACAGCGCCCAGACGAGCAGTCTGTAAGTGAGCCACTGGGTTGTTGTCTGTGAATACTACAAACTTGGCTCCGGTGAGGTAGTCTTTGAACTTTTCCACAACAGCCCACTTTAGGGCCAAAAGTTCTAACTTGAAAGAGCTATAGTTTGAATCATTCTGTTCTGCCGGTTGCAAGCTACGGCTAGCATAAGCGATTACCCGCTCTTGGCCCCCTTGCACTTGGGCAAGGACTGCGCCCAGTCCTTTGTTACTGGCATCAGTATACACTACAAAAGGCAGCGTGAAGTCTGCATAAGCTAGGATTGGAGCTTGGGTTAGGGCAGCCTTCAGTTGTTCAAAAGCAGATTGGCATTCTTCT
Organism: Pungitius pungitius; assembly: GCF_949316345.1. NCBI lineage: Eukaryota > Metazoa > Chordata > Actinopteri > Perciformes > Gasterosteidae > Pungitius > Pungitius pungitius. Next base: position 16,834,110 of record NC_084906.1, on the reverse strand, counting down.
GTCCAAATCACCTTCTGAGACCCTGACCTTTTATCAGTGGGAATACCTGCTAAAAGCGCATTCAAGGGTCGGGCAATCTTTGAGAACCCTGATACAAAACGCCTATAATAACCTGCCAACCCTAGGAAGGCTCTAACCTGTTTGGTGGTCGTTGGGGGACTCCATTCAGTGACTGCAGACACCTTCTCAGGATCAGGACGGACGCCTTCCTGGTCGACCACATGGCCTAGAAACTTCACCTGTTGCTGCAAGAGTTTACATTTGCTGGTTTTAAGTTTCAGACCATACTTCTGCAGTCTTTTAAACACCTCTTCCAGATGCTGCAAGTGAGAGGGGAAATCTTTTGAATAAACAATGATGTCATCCAGGTAGACCAGCAGAGACTCTGTTAGTTGCCCGCCAAGGCATCGTTGCATAAGGCGCTGAAAAGTAGCAGGGGCATTACAAAGGCCAAATGGCATCCTATCAAACTCGAAAAGACCCAGCGGTGTTGTAAAGGCGGTCTTCTCGCGATCTTGGGGGTCCATTTCCACCTGCCAGTAGCCACTTGCCAGGTCCAAGGTTGAAAACCACTCAGCCCTATATAGGGTGGTAAGGGTCTCTTCAATTCTGGGGAGGGGAAACGCATCCTTATGAGTCACAGAGTTCAATTTCCTGTAATCCACACAGAACCTCAAACTTCCATCTTTTTTTCGAACCAGCACAATAGGTGAGGCCCATGGACTAGAGCTCTCTCGAATGACACGGTTATTTAGCATACCTGCTAGCAGACTCTTCATATCTTTATACAGAGTTGGAGGTAAGGGCCGGAACCGGTCTCGAATTGGAGCCGCATCACCCGTAGGTATTCTGTGTTGGACAATGTTAGTCCGACCAAAGTCATCGTCGTTGGCGGCAAAAACATCACTCCACTTCTTTAATAGAACACCAAGGTCCACCCGTTGCTGCTCAGTTAGATCAGGCCGGTCAACCGAATTGTTAACCCACCAGTCTGGATTTTTACCTTCTGGGACCTCAGAGGCCTCCACAACGCCAACCTGAACTACCCCCTCCGAGTCTTGTGTTAGGCTCAAATTCTCCTTTCCATACAAGTCCGCCTCCTCTACTTGGCTGATAGTCCCCAACTTCTGGTATCGGCCTATGGACAGACTGTATGGGTGAGGATTACAAAGGCGAACAGGAAGTCTTCCTTTCCTTACCGTTACCACGGATCTTGCAGTGCCAACGGCACTGGTGTGTGGGAGGGGTTCCACCAGTCCACAATAATCAGTCCCTTTCGGGCCCATACAAGCACGACCCCATATTACCACTTCGGTGAAGGCTGGAACACATACCTTCTGGCGGGTAGCGGGACGGATATAATGCGTGGCCAATTCACCTGTTGAGACGCTGATCCGACGGCATGTAGCAAAGGCATGACTCCAAGCCTTTTGAGCCTGAGGGCTATCACAGGGCAATGCAGATCCCCCTGTATTCTGGAAAACAGTCTTCCAGCAAGCACCAATGACATTCATTCCCAGAATCAAGGGATTGGTTGAACACTCGTTTTTTACAATGACAACACCCCTATTCGGTATCTTAATGTGTCCCACTTCGAAGTTCATCACTGCGTAGCCTATATACGGGATATCCAAGCCATTAGCCGCCTTGAGAGTCAATACAGCAGAGGTTCCTCCGACCCCCAGCTTACAATCAGGGAAATGTCGTTCCAGTACTTGCTGTTGCATTAAAGTTACTTGAGACCCAGTATCCAGTAACCCTGAGAGTTCTACCCCATCTATGCAAACCTTTACTAGTGGACAATTTCCTACAAAAGTTGGGGCGGCCCCTAAATTGGCTATACCGTCTGACCCTACTACTCGGACCTCAGGAGCAGGGCTAACTAGTTTAAAGCCAGCTGGGTTTCTGAAGTTCTTCTACAAAACCTAGCCACATGTCCCGGCTGTTTGCAGCGACGGCAGATAGGCCTACCTTCAGTATCCCATGTATTGGAGCAATCTGATGTAGCTCGTCGTCGTCCGCCTACTGGTGGAGGATAAAGGGAATGGTTAGGTTGCATAGGCTCTAGGAGAGGCCTTAGTTCCTTAACGATCTCCTGAGTCAGCCCCTTCATCTGGCCCGCAACTTCTGCCATAATCTCATCCTTCAAGGCTTGTTTCCAATCCCGTTCCGATGTCAAGGGCTTTACTGCCTGGGATTCTCGCACAGCAGAACACTCTGCTTCAATTTGCCTTTTGCCACCATGCTCGTCGTCTAGCAGCATCGCCTCCTGGCGTAGGTCATCGAAACTCCGTCCCGGGTTACGTCGGGCATAGGTTTTTAGGTCCTGGGCCAGGGCGCCTTCCTCCAAGCCAAGTAGAAACTGTTCGCGCAGATTGCTTTCTGTGGGGGCGTCATCTGGGCTGCGTTGCTGTAGCCTGCAATATAGCCCTCGCAAACGTAACAGATAAGTTTTCACAGTTTCCCTAGGCCTTTGATGACACTTATAAAACTGGGCCCGCAATGCAGGAATAGAAGTTTGTTCCCCATAGAGTGCATCTAAACAAGTAAATATTTTAGCAACTCTATCGCGCTCAGCCTCAGCCAGAACACCAACCTGTTGTTTGGCTTCCCCCCCTAAAGCTCCCAAAACAATTTCTATTTTCCTTGCTTCAGGAAATTCCTGAATACCTAAAAGTCCCTGGATCTGTTCCTTCCAATCCCCATATTGTAGACTGCCATTAGGGCCTGTATATTTGGGCACCCAGGGGGCACCAGCATATAAGGGCATCATCATCATTGCTAGGTTAAACAACAATCCTTTAGGCCACTGTTCACTGCTCCCAAAAAAATCCAAATCCTGCCGACAACGCCAAATTTATGTCAGCGGCCGAGGTGAAGAAAAAATAAGTTATGTTGCCAACAACGCCACCTAGGTAAAGGCTAAGAGCCCTAGGAACTCAACTAAAACAAAAGTCCAGGTTCTTTATATTTGGGGGAGAGCAGTGACATAATGACCCAAAAGGAGACAAGGGCGGAAATACTAATAAAAAGGTATTTATTTTAATATAAATGCTTAAAATGTATCCTAAACCCTAAAATAGTCCATCCAAGGCCACCACAGCAGAGTCCCGCACGTAGATCTCCCACCAGCCACAACACTGGGTTGACAGCCGCCCTCTGCTGCTCCTGCTGCTCCTGCTGCTCGTGCTGCTCGTGCTGCTCGTGCTGCTCGTGCCGCTCCTGCCGCTCCTGCCGCTCCTGCCGCTCCTGCCGCTCCTGCTGCCACCACAGCTCCAGCTCCAGCTCCAGCTCCAGCTCCCGCTCCCGCTCCCGCTCCCGCTCCAGCTCCAGCTCCAGCTCCAGCTCCAGCTCCAGCTCCACACTGCCACGTGTCCTCTCTCTGTTCTTTCTGCTTCCCCCAGTCTCTGTCCACCTGTCTTAAAAAGGGAACAGCCCCGCCCTTGGCAGTTCTCCATTGGTCCCTTTGCCAATTAGCGGCTGATTGTTGGTGTGTCACTGGGGCAGATTGTCAATTAAGGACACCATGCCAATTAAAACTGCAAACAAATTGCCACACAAATCATGCAAGCAAACAACAAAAACCATGCAGTAATATCAATAAAATAAACCAATAAACATGCAATTGTCCACCCCGTGACACATACACAAGATGAAATTACTGGATCTAGAGAATCACACGTATGAGAACAAAGAGTGCAATGCTTCGCAGGCAAAGAGTACCACTTTTTACTATTTTATATTGTGCTTCTGTTTGTGTTGCACCAATGACAAAAAAACGACACAAAATGGGGATGTGTTTTTTAGTTGCTTATCATAATCTTCTCACATCTTAAATTACAATAGAAACATTTACAGGAATGTCATTCTGCTAAAAAGTAGCCGTGCCAATTAAACATACTGATTGTAAACATCACAATGCCACTAAATTTGGTTAGTTTCTTGCTATATCTGTAAAACTAATTGATTAAAATATTTTTTATCAATCAGCAAATTAAATATAATTTGTTCATCTTCACGTGAGCTGTTTGGAGTATATTTAAAGTACATTTCCTTCACCATTAAAAAATTGAAACTGACTTTTAGTTATTGTCTCGAATCCCAAACTTCTTCGTCTAATCATGAATAAATCAGCAGTGCTCTTATTCCAACACTTGAGACACCATCTGAGGTTCCAGGCTTTGGACACAGAGTCCTTCAAATAACCTCCCACACGATTAGAGGTGACCCCTTTCTGCCTTATCATCAATCATTACAAGTGTTTGCACATAAACATATTATTATTTCAGCACGGTTATGATGCCCATGTCCCTTGAATAGGTGGTTGTAGTCAAGCATGGCAGATAAAGGAGCAGCAGAAGACATTCACAAAGCAGGGTGACGGTGGTGGTTCCCGTGCGGACAAGCAGGCGGCCCCTTCGCTGCTCGCCATGAAAGGCCTATTTGTTGAAGCTCAAGTACTGTTGGAGCCCGTCCCGCGAGCCGGGAGGAGAAAGGGAGGGAGTCTGCCTTTCTAAAAGACACATTCATCTGTCCTCTTAAAACAGGACAATTTGTGTAAAAGGTGCCATTTACAGTATATACATGTAAAGAACAGCTCTCACTTAAACTCCAAGATCCAAATAATTCTACAGAAGTAAGTATTCCACATGAAGACGTTTCCTTCTGAAACAATAAAAGGTTCACTCAATCTATAAATTACAATTTATGGGGTGTAAAAAGTGAATCCAACGTAGAAATCATTTATATAATTAATAATTTAATTATGTCATAATGGTGTCGATCAAATATCTTAATTGAAGGTGAGACCTTTTAACTGTTCTCTTAATACTAAACCGTCTCATAGTCCATGTGGATGAGTACCTGATGTTAAACACATAATCTATTCCAGTCATTTAATCAATAATCTTTCATTTAAATTTAGGCAGGTGGGAGGGCTGTGCACCGACAAAGTCAATGGTGCTGCTGTTTAGGTGGAGTTCGGGTCACTAATTATTCAGGGGGTATTTGGGACCTGGGCACATTTTTATCCTGGGGTAGTAATGGAGGCAGTCAGCAGTATAAACTACACCATCGCCTTGTTTCCTGCCCTTGTGCGCCCCTTATGGGCGGCCTTTATGCTCGACAAACAAGCCTGCTAACAGCTAAGTTTCACCACGCGTTTCCCTTGACGAGGACGTAGCAAACCTGACTTTTCTTGTCGGGGGGAGGGGGGAGGGGGGGCACACAGAGCTGCAGTCGCTCCCGAAAGGGAGCATCAATCTTCTCCTACCTTTCTGATAAAAAACAAAAAAACAAAAAACAAATCACCAGCCCAAAAAGGCAGGAGGCCGGCTCGGGGCTGAGTGTAAAATAGTGGGACTACAGTCGGAAGAAGCTGCCTCTGCTCTCGTGTGTCCTCCTCTGCCTGTTATGGGCTGGAGGAAACGTTGATGCCGTTCTCCCCCGCCCCCTTGGCCTTATGCAGAGCAGCCTGAATACGGAAGTGGGTGCGTGATTCCATCGAGTAGTGCTTGTAATTTTGCCTGAAACAGAGCAAATGGAGTCATTCAAAATAGCACCGGGAGAAAATCTAAATCTAATGCAATACTTCACACGGCCATTGCAACAAACCTGTGGCATTAAGCTTCATTGAAAACCACACAGATTGACTGGTTCGGCATTATTAAACGATGTGAAAAAGGTTTTTTTAATATTCAAAATCTTTTGATGATTTGAGTGTGTTTCTCCGATTGACCGACTTACTTTGCAGTTTCTAGGAGTCGGATAGCTTCAGCTTTCCTGCCTTGCTCCAGGCACAGCAGGCCGTGCTCCAGCAGGGCATTGGGAACCAGGTAGTGGTCAAACTTGATCTGAGACTCGCTGCGAACGATGCCAAAACAACGGGGGTTACACAACACGTGTGTGGGGGAGGGAGCTCGGTAGGAACCGAGACGCCCTTTGACCGCAGAACCTCCTCTTATCATCAGAGGATGCGGGGAAAAAACCCCACTGTGATGAGGTTAACTGGTGAAATGACAGAGCATCGGTTTCTCTGGTTCGGTTGAGCATGTGCACTACGTGCTCCGTGCACGTTGCTGAGAGAGGCTTACTTGCAGAGGATGAGGGTGAAGTAGTGTTCGGCTTCCTCGTGACGCCCCAGGTGTTTGAGACACAGTCCCTTCAAGAGGCTCAGCAGACACTGGTCATCGAAGGTGAACTCCGACCCTGGCAGACAGATATTTTATCATTCTCTCTGGTACGGTCAGAATAGAAGCTTTTATATAAAAGGCAATTTATGTTGGCAACAGAAAGTAGAGGTTGTCTTACTTGGTGTGCTGTCGAGTTTAGCTTGAGCCTCGTTCAGCGTCGTCAGCATGCCTTCCGTCAGCTCCTTGTGTTTCCCAATGACCGTGTAGCCGTTCCAGATGTACATCATCTCCTAGACAACACGAATACGCGCCAAGCGTGCTATGTCAAAAATCTGATCATTGCAATTGATAGAGACGAAAATAAAAAAAACTTGACATAAAACAATGGGTTTTCCTCTAACAGTAGTTGTATGGGTGCAATTCAAGCTTAAACAATAACCCGGCAGCCTCAACATCAGCCACCCCAGAAAAAACAAAGTTAAAGAGCTCCACCTTTGCTCATTTTGTTGTTTTACCGAGTTTATCCATATCATGCAGTCATTGAGGCTTGTGCTCCCACAGCCTTCGTTTCAGGCTGAAATCTCTGTGAAACAGAACAAATGTAACAGCTCTGAGCCCCAGCTGTGTGAGCACAGGGTTTCCTCTTCCACTCGACGCCCCCCCTTTCATCTGACGGCTTTGTGGTCAGCAGGTAAAATAAAACCACTATTTGTGCAGCCTGAAACCCGCTGATTGACACAACCAGCAACCAGACACAACCAGCATGCACATTTCAGCATGAGGTTCACGTCCGCTACCAGTGAAGCAGCGCGACATGGCGACCCGGCCTCGTCCAGTACTGACCAGCGGAGGAGCGGGAAGAGCGATCGGGCTTTCTGCTAGGTAGCGACGGGCTTTCCTGATAGCAAACTTCTCCGTGGGTAAAGATTTCCCCGCTATCTTCTGCTTCAGCCCTGGGACCTGCCTAAAAAATATTAAAAAGTACACACATTCAGATCAGTAGAACATATTTTACATAGAGTTAACTCACATGTTATTATATATCTTGTACATAGCTGTGTACGATCAATTAAAGTCTTCAGATTTGCCTCCCAATGACAGACTTGTATCCCACATATCATTGCGTAACTGTTGCGGTGAATCATCTCTATTTCACTGGAGTTGCTGTGTGTACTTTCAGTAGCACCAAAGCGCTCAGCTGATACCTGGAATGAGCTCTCCGATGACATCAGGACCGCAGAGAGCCTCTACATCTTCCGTCGAAAACTCAAGACACACCTCTTTAGACTCTACCTTGACTAAAACACTAGCAAACCGTAGCACTAACAAATGGTAGCACTTAAATTGTACTTATAATGGCACTTTTCTATAACATGTTTTGAAACTGCTTATTTGATGAAAAATGTACTTTCTTGTTACTTGTTCTTCTGAGTTTGTATCTCTATGTGGAAATGTATTGTACGTCGCTTTGGATAAAAGCGTCAGCTAAATGACATGTAATGTAATGTAATACCTGAACAGAGTGAACGCAGTCTCCCCGAAGGTTAGGCAATCATCGGGAGTCAGCATGCTGAGGTATGCCGCTTTCATGTACGCATAAGTAGCCTAAGGGAAGGAAAGAAGAGGTTACACTCGCAAGGCCATCTTTCCCTTTTAAATGAGTGGAGGAGAGGAAAAAAAAAAATAAGACTATGACCAGGTTGAATTTAGAAGGGCACAACTCCAGCATTTAGTCTGGTTTTGCGAGATCTTTGTTTTGTAACAGTGATAATCATGAAAAGCCCCTACAAGAAGGCTTTCTCTCTAAATAGTGCAAAATGTAGTTTCTTTTAAATGGACATTTTCTGGCGGGCAATTGGAATCAGACTTTCATTGGAAGAACAGAATTTATCAACGCGTTCAAGCGTTGAGAATACGATGGAGATCTAATCCCACCTTGGACCAAGTGTTCTCCTTGCTGAGCAGGTCAGCGTAGAAGTAGGCCATCTTCCAATGCCTCTTGTATGTGAAGCACCACATCAGCTCCCAGTAGCACATGTGGTGGAACTGCTTCCACTCCTGCTGCACCTCGCAGCACTCCTCAAAGCGCTTGATAGCCTGTAGAAATACGGTTTTAGTAAATGGGAAGTGATTCTTTGCATTTTATATTATTCTCGTTCTTGTTTCGCATGCAGGGGGTGAAATGTGAATCGATCCTACAATGTTCGTTTAGCGAGATGAATCCAAATGTACAATCCATCAACAATTGCGTGTGGACAAGTATCATGAAAAAAAGATGACAATACAACAGTATTGTTAAGTATGTCATACCTATGAAAAACTACAATTTTCCACATGAGAAGAAGTGCAGGGCATACGGTGGAATGTTTGTGCACAGAAATGACGGAAACTCACAGCGTCCAAGTTGCCTTTGATCTCTTCTATTCGACCAGCGAAGAAAAGGAAGATGGATCCCTGAGAAGAACCCCAGCCACAGAATGTTAGGGAACGATCCCAATGACTCCCGAGAAAACAACAACAACGTCGGGCGTTTCAATGTTTGTTTGATTCTGCCACACCTGGGGATATTTTTGGAGATATGGCTGCAACAGTTTCTCTGCATCTTCCACATCTCCTTCCCCGGTGCCTGCGAGACCAAACACAGGAAAACCCGTTAAGCTCCTTGGTGCTTTGCGTCGGTCGGTCGGTTCGCGGCCGCGTGTGTGTGTGTGTGTGTGTGTGTGTGTGTGTGTGTGTGTGTGTCTCACCGAGTATGAAGCTCATGAAGGTGTGATAGCAGAGCAGCAGCATGTTACAAAGGAAGGACCTGAAGGTGCTTTCCGCAGAACCCTCCTGAAGCTGCTGAAGGCCAAACTCCTGCAGGACACAACCGCGTGCAAACAAGAGTGCTTTGGTATTTGCACAATTTCATGGAAATTAGGTGGCAAGGGGGCCGACGCCCTGCAACTTGAAGACTTTCTTTGCAGTAAAAAAAAAAACGACATTATTTTTTTCCTTTGAAGTTAATGCTGGATAACAAGCAGAAAATACAGTAGATGCAAAACATAGGTTTACTGTTAAGATCAAGTCTATATAGGTCTTTAGTTTGTAGCTGGAATACAAATTCTGAGAATACTACACCACACGATGAATAATTGTGTAATCCCGAGAAATGTACAGTCATCACTATCGAGGCAGAATGATTAGAATACCAGTTTCGTTCCGCTAAATGGATGCTCAGTACCGGTCATAAGAGCATCACCACAAACAGCAGGAAATATTTCCTCGAAAAGAACGAACCAGCGAAACTGATATTACAGAAACAATTTACAATTGGGGCGTGCACTTCGAATTATGAGCAGCACAGACCCAGCTCCTCCCGCCTCCCGCCTTCTTCCTGTAGCCTTAAATGGTGCTTACAGGTCACCTCAGCTCACCTTGTTTCCAGTAAAACCCACAAACTCTAGCAGCTTGAGCGTCCGCGTGGGCAACATGGAAATCATCTGCAGAAAGTAGACAAGCAATGCAATTGAAGGGAAAATAAATGATTGTGGCTTTCATCAGACATGGTGTGAAAGCGCCACGGGTTGCACAGTAATTACAGATTTCTTCCAAATGACAACAAGAGCAACAAGGAGAACATGAGGAGCACTGCGTGCAAAACCCACTGCGGGTCAAAACTTTTCTTTTCTTGGACCGACGTACGATAACAAAAACGCAAATATTCAGGCTGTTACTTACTAGATTAAAGGCTCCGACTCCCAGTTTGACACCTCCCTCAAAATGGCCGTGGTTTTCACCCTGAGAGTACCCAGAAGAGTGGAGAACCGTGTGCAGCTCTCTGCGGGGGGGAAAGAAAGCAGATTAGGAAGGAGAACCGGAGGTTTTACAAGGTGATGAAGGAGAGAGAAGAAAGGTCTCCTGGGACTCGAGACGCCTCACTTGTACGTCTGGTAGCTGTTCCTGACTTTGATCCCTCCTTTGATGAAACTGATCATGTTTTCATCCTGAACAAAGAGAGCAGGAGGGGGTAAGAGGAGGAGAAGCGAGAGCATCCGAGGGCGTCCCGTTCCCGGCTCTCTGGACCATGCTCACCTGAAGGAAGGTGAGCGCTGCCCTCTGCAGGAGACACTCGGCGTAGCAAACTTCAGCGTGAAGCTCCTCTGGAGGGGGGGGGGAAATGATCTCGAGTCAAGAGCGACAAAACACACTAAAAACGTACACACACACACACACATGTGCCACCTGTTCATATGGACACTATTGGACTTTACTGACCTTCTGTGTAGCTCTTGGAGAAGCTCGACTTCTTGCGTTGTCTGATAGGATGAGAGAATATTCACGTTTCTCCCACAACCAGTCACAACAATTAAAAAGAAAGGGAAAACTGCAGCCTTTGACCTCGGGTCGGCGCTGGTTTGAGGAAGAGTGGGTGTTTAAACGTGGGCGGGCGGGCCGATGAGATGTGACATCACTCACGCAGCACCACCGAGTCGTGACAGATTCTCACACACTCCACAGGGAACTAATCGACAAACATTCGTAACATTCTGCAGCTGGGCCACCGGGGTGGGGGGGGGGGCATTATGGCATGCTGGTGTCACAGGGGGGACTCTCACCGCTGACAGGTAGCCTGGGCCTCTTTCATCGTGTTTCCCGCAGTCTGGATGTGTTGCGGTTCAAAGGTCATCATAGCCTGCATCTCCAGGATGGTGGCGTAGGTCAGAGCGTGGTACATGCTGTCTTTGGTTCTGTTAAAAAATATATATATATTGTTTATTTCGTTTCTTTTTAGTACAAATGAAAGATGGGACAACGTAACACAATATAAAAATCCTCGTGAAGGAGTCGGGCCGCGCCACTGCTCAGGGTGAACCAAAACAAAACAAACAATTAGAGTCTATTTATACACGCCCTGCGTCTAACATCCCTCAGGTTGATGGACACGAAGGAGGAGTAAACTCGTCGGACGCCTCAGACATTCTTCCAATAGATGTACTGGTTGTGCCAGCTAAAAAGGGAGCTTGGTGTGCCAGGGTTTGAACGGGACAATAGTGACGTGTAGCGTTGAACCGCTTCGAGTGGTTGGACTAGAAAAGCGGTATCCCAGGACAGTACAGTACAGTACATTTACCATTTCCAAACACCTTCATCTCGATCCTGCACGATTTCATCTCACTTCGCGCGGGAATCTGTGGCGGCGGCGGCGGCACACGCGGGAGACATTAAGGTCGTTTACGTTTGCTGCTCATGAGGAGGCCTCTGTGTTAAATGGACTCAGACATGGGCGGATCGAATAGGGAGTTGCGTTTTTGTAATGGAGCGCTCACACGCACAAACACAACCAACGTCAGAATCACTCGGGTAAAACATAAAAGGCAGAGGTGTGTTGAGAAGAATGCCGTCTATCTGCATCACCGACATTTCACTGCTATTCACCACAGACTGACTCATTTGAATCCTTGGACTCACTCTTCACGTATATTTGCTAAAGGCAGAAAAGACAAGCGTGAAAGTCGTTGTCTCAAGGGGGGGGTCAGAAAAATGCAGCGTCCAATTAATTGCGGCTTTTAGACAGAACACAGACAGCGGAGCTCCGAGCTTCAGCTCTTCACCTGAGGGAATCGATAGTGTTCGTTCTAATGAAGTGAGCCAGTGGCCGACAGGCATCCACTTACAACCAGGAAGCACACAGCAGGGAATCAGAGAAGTGGGGGGGGGGGGGGGGGGGGGGGGGAGGAAGAAGCAGAGGAGCGATCCGCCCGGCCCCTCTCACTTGTCCCGAGTCGGTTTAAAGCCCGGCCCAGAAGCTTTGGGTTCACCCAACAGCTCGCAGCCTCGCTGGAAGCGGCTGAGAATGCGAAATATTTCACAGCGGCACTCGGATATTTTTAAATGAGCTTCACCTCAGGTTCTGGGACACAAAAAGGTCCTAACCGGTCTGACAGCATCACGCCCACATATTCTTCTTTGTACAAGAAATCCATGTTTGTAGATGCATCTTGCTGCTAACAATGAGGAAAACGATGGGAGGGGGGGGGGGGGGGGGGGGCTTTGTTGTGTGTCATGTACAGTATACACGCATAGCTTAACCATCGCCTCGGTCAGTTGCTGTATTGTCCACGGAGGGTTGGAAATGCTCCTTTAGTGGACCACTCCCTGCTACGGCTGATAGGAATGGGGCGGGAGGGAAAGCATTATGAGAGAATAAGTACACATGTTTGAACAAAGAGCTGGCAAATGACGCAAAGCCTTCTGTTGGATGGCTCCTAACTCGCAGGCATGTTTTTCCTTGACTACGACTCGAGAGTAGGCCTTTCGATATCTGCATCAGACTCAGCGGTTTGAGAGAGAGGGCCCCCGCTTACAGACCCATTACACACCATCTCTGGTCAGAGGTATCAGACCAAATGTACACTTTGAAACCCACAACGCAGCACCTAAAACCTGCTACAAGTCGTCAACCCACGAGAGGATACAACATCTTAGAAACACTGTAAACTGTTGATTGTTATCACAAACATCCTCCGCTTCCACGGTTCAGTGGGCCCTTTGATACAGTTTGTGATGCCTGCGGCTCACATCTCCGCATGTAGCGCGAGGAGCCGTTTCGAGAGGACATCGCTCAGTGTTGAAAAATATCAGAATTCATCAATGTTATCAGGATAATCATCCCCATAAGGGCAGATGGTAGCTCAGGGATTGCCTTTCTGAATAACTATTCAAATATATGTGCAGAAAACAGAAATACTGAAGCTCATAATTTCCTTTTGACAGAAACAAAACCCCGAAATTCAGGATTGAAAAGCCTGTTGTTGTGAGTGTAGGTGCATTAAACCTGTAATGTGACAACACAGGGGAGAGGGAGCGTTCTGCCGTCAGTGCCTCATCTCATATGTCATCACACCTTACATAATGTTACAGAAGTTTCCGAAGCGCTTCTCTGTGCGGGCAAACGCATTTTAATTTTTAATCCGCGATGGGTTTTTCAGACTCTCACGCTGTCCCACTTCATGCGTCTAATCAAACATTCTGGGCTCCAGCAGCTCTTAACGTGATCATATAGGAGTCTTTATGTAATGTTCCAACGTGTGTCTAAAACTGACCGTGAGCTTAGAACAACAAAACAAGTTACATTGCTCTAAACCTAAACAGAAATATGAAGTGCTAAACCCAAGAGGGCCGACAAGAAGCTGTTCTTCGGCCTCGATGAATCGCCTCTGAAAAGAAGAAAGTAGGGCCAAGGAGTGGCCCGACGTCCCCGAGAGGGAGCGTTCACGGCGGACAATAATATCCAAGATGTGATCCAGTTTCTGACAACAGAGGAGAGAATGAGCAGTGAACAAGTGGAGTAACTTGACGACGCAGGGCTGGAACACAAAACTGAAGGAGGAGGAGGGGTGTGAACCCGAAGAGGGACACAAAGCGCCATTGGAAAGCATCTAATAATGAAGGAATCTAATAAGCAGCATCAGCAGCAAACAGCCCTGTGGGCTGTGAGCACTGTTCGCTGTGCACAGGACGGTGTATCGGCATGTTAAGTTATTACTTAGTATTGATTTGAAATTGGAACTCAAAAGCCAATTGTACCACAAAGAAACCCTCTAGTGAGGGTTCCCTCACTTTTGGACACTTTATTGGAGCGAACAAGTGGATCAAACTGCTTTTGGGAGCGCAGACTCCTCCCCCTCGGAAACAACTGAATGCATTTGCGTTGTTAATCAACGAAGGCAAGTCGGCAACACCGGACAATTTAGCTAAATCCATGTCCAAACGGGAGGGTTTGTGGCGTGTAAAGCATGTCCTATGATGACACTTCCCGCGTCAACGTTTGAGCGACAGGAGTTTTCCTGTGAAAAGTAAAAGCAGGACTCTACGGCTGTGAGAGCTCAGAGCAAACATGGCAATATGATGCTGTTTAGCAGCCGCAATGTTTATGTTCACCATATTAGTTTAGTGTGTTGACATTCGGCCCGTCTGCCTTTTTTTTTAATTTTTTGATAGTATGATAAGCTTCCCTGGGAGCCCTGACAGTGTGACGCCAGGACCCAGGACCCAGGAAGCAGCCGATTCGCCAGGTAGGTCGGGGGAGGAGCAGGAGGAGGTTTGTGATTGTCAGCTGGTGGTCGAGGTCGGTCTGGTACCTGGATCTGAGCTGAGCCTGCGCCTTCTCAAAGTCGTTTCTGAGGAACAGATCCAGGGCGGCCATGCAGTCGTCCAGAGCCAGCGACAGCTCTGACCGCGAGCACCTGCAGACCCAAAAACAAAAACACACAACAGGTCCGGATGAGAAGAGCAAACCGGCGAGTGACACGTGTGAAACTGAAAAACGTTACTCTCGCTGAATGTTTTTGTAATCGTGCTTAGTCAGTCAAATCGAGTTCAGTGTAAATTCACAGCACCGAGGAAAACTGCTGCCTCTCCCTCCCACCATTGCTGTGACAAATTGCATCTCCAAGCGTTGGCTTACAACAAAGATACGGCCTGGGTTTATTAACCAATTCCTCCTCTACGCCTCAACAGCGTCACCAGAGGAACAGAGACACAAGCCGGGTCAGTCAGACGACGTGAAGAGTGGAAGTAGCTGCGGCCTTAAATCATTCATGTTTTCCCCCTTCAACTGTAGCCCGCCGTCGAAAGTCGAACTGTAAACGGTCGCTGATGACGTCGCTGTGAGTTCATCACGCGGCCCGCGTGCCCCCCGCGAGACGGCGGTGTGCCGGTCGTTCACTCTCTCATCCCGAGGCGGCTTCCTTCGCGGCCTCGTGGGTCCGTTAGTGTGCGTTCACTCTTCCGGGCCTCTGGTGTCGCTCCAGTGGGCTTGAGACACCGTTGACCCTCTCGGTCAGCGAGTGTCACCGTCAGATGCCTGCAGCGAACAACGATGCTGGACCGCAGGAGAGCAGGAGCCGGACAAACAAAGCTGAGACTGATGTGCAAGTGCAGCTGCGACTAAACACACAGCCAGACATTCCTGGCCATTAGAAACACAGAGGAGCTATACACTTATCACACACACACACACACACAGAAAACTAACATAAGAGAGTGCGCGCACACACACACACACACACACACACACACACACACACACACACACACACACACACACACACTGGTGCAGCTCTGCCTAATGACATGCGGGTGACTTCTTTGTTCACCATATGACTTGCAGCAAGCCGAGCTTCCTCATAACAGCTCGGTGTTTACAATGACAACCGCCGTTCAGTGTGTGTGTGTGTGTGTGTAAGATTGTACGATTCAAGATTCAACGAGACCCCAAACTTTCGGTGAGTTTGGACTTAAGTTTCTACACACGTCGGCCCGCTGAACCGGCTTCAAAAGTCACAGCGCGCATAGAGAACGGCCCCAGTTACCACCGCCTGCTTGGCTCTAATCACTTCCCGAACTCAAAGGGGAATAGAACATTACGGAGACCTTGTTTGGCTTTAACCAGCAGTGCAGGGGACACTATCTATTGCCAGGAATCTGGAGAACCATACGCATGATGATACAGGGGTTAGAAATTCAATATACTGCAATAGCGTGTGGAATGCAGTTTTATCGCCTCAGTACGTGTATTAAAACAAGAAATGTGTCCCTGTTTCCCTAATTGTTTAGGTCATGCCAATAATCAAATAGGAAATTTGAATTACCATGCTGGCAAACAATCAGTGCGTTTCATTATAGCTCGACTGCTCCTGACAGAAGAGAATCTGAGGCCCGAGGACCAGGAGAACAAACCAGTTCTTAAGATTATTATGACCTACAGGGCAATTGGCCCAAAATGGAGTAAATATGTTAATATGACAATCATTTAGAAGAAGACAATGCATGACCACCAGCACAAAGAGGAGAGTATCCTGGATTCAGGAGGTGCGCAGCGCCCCGAGAATTGCCGAAAACAATTCTCTCTCGAGAACAACTCGCACAACGATGATCATTATCAGCGAAGCCACACAAGTAAAAAACACTTAGCACACAACCACCATTCACACACACACACCCATGCATGTGCTCATGAAACACACACACACACACACACGCACACACACACACACACTCTCTCCCCCTCCTCCCAGAGTGACGAAGCATTAGTTTTACAACTGCAGTTCACGGAGCTTTCACTACCTCCCAGCTGGCTTCAGATGTCTCTCGGCTCTGAGCCGTGACACAAAAGAGCCGAGCGGCTTCTGTAATTAAAAAAAAACAAGAAAAAAACCGGAGCGAGTTTGTCCACATGCTTCAGTGTCACAGCCAGAAGACACACAAACCAAACACACGCCAGAGGCCGCCTCAATGACTGCAGCGCAGCGAACACGCAGCAAGTATCTCACCCGTTTGCCGGAGTCTCTTCCTCTTGTGACATTTTCATCTGGCAAAAGTGTGTGCAAGATAGAGAGGGAGAGATGCTTATCCAGCAGTGTGACGTCTGTCGGTAGCAGCGACGAGAGCAGAAGCAGCAGCAGCCGGGCAGTCAGGTGAAAGAGACACAGAGGGAGAGAGAGAGAGGGAGAGAGGGAGAGAGAGAATTAAGGCGACAGGGAGAGAGAGAAGACGAGGAGGAGGAAGGATGCAACAACAGCAGATCTTAATAAGATTGGGGTGACCATACACATGAGTTTAGAAAACACAGTCCATCTGTGCTGCCTCTAACAGACACACACACACAAAATAATACAAAAGGCCTGTCCAACCGATCCTCACGCTACACACTGCAGTCTCTGCTCCGATTGGTTGTTGCCAACTCAGAGGCGGGACTAAAGGCCCTCGAATCATCATCATGACCTAAAAATCTTTTAAAAAGACGTGAATAAACGTTCTTTTTTTTCTTAAACCAACCGATTGAATTGAAAGAAGAAAAAAAAAACAGTCATTCATCCCCAATACAAAACTTTAAAAGAGGTAAATTAGGGTTTTAGCGACCAAATAAGGGAGTGCTGGTGCGTAGTGGGGCCGATCAGCTGGTTCAGTCTGCTGCAGTGGCCGAGTGTAAACACTGCAGCGACCGGAGGGCTCCAGAAATAGAAGACGCAGCACTGTGGACGCACAACACCTCGTGTGTAATCATGAATGAAAAAGTGCCTCGACGCCGAGGAGGTGTCAGAAGACGACAGCTCATCGCTCCGTCTGCAGAACGGACACACGGGCCCCTTCCTGTGAGCTCAGGGCTGCACAGGTGTAACATTAAACAGGTGGAGGTTTGCTACTTTGGCTTGGGAAAACACACACTCTCTATTAGTGACACGATTAACATCAAGAGAGAGCATAAAAATATCATGTGACTGCACGCATGAGGCTAGATTGTTCTTTATAGACTGTAAAAGCAGCTAAATTGTAGCTTCCATCGCTGCGGTGTGTGTGTGTGTGTGTGTGTGTGTGTGTGTGTGTGTGTGTGTGTGTGTGTGTGTGTGTGTGTGTGTGTGTGTGCTGAGAGGAGCAGAGATGGTCACGGGTTAAAAGGCAAGGATAATTTGATTTAAATTGCTGCTGTCGCCATGGTGAATGGGATCGGAAAAACAAGTATGAAGATGCCGGAAATGTTGCCACGTTGAACAATCTAATGGTTATTTTGTGGCCTAATTGATTGAAATTCAAACCTATGCTGCTTGACAACACCACACAAAGTAAATCATGCAAAAATATCTGTTTACTTCTAACAGGAAAACAGGCTTGTAATGGCCATATTCCAGTGAAATGCAATTCAACTTCGATTGGAATTATCTACTTAGAATAATGCAGCATCTTGCACAACATGTATCAACATGTGGGGACGGACTTCCTGTCGCATGGGAAGGAGTTCGAGCTGAATTAGTTATTCGTCCTACATGTAACATGTTTTTTGTCAGAAGGGCAGCTACAGTCTTAAGAATTGGGTATTTTGCAAACAGCAGGACGGGAGCAGGTTTTCTTTTTGTCGCCATCTAAACCTCGCTTCGCGATGAGTCCGAGTTCACCTACCCTTGGGATGGACTGGTTGATTGCAGAGCATCGTGGTCCGAAAGCTGTAACCTAAGACGAACGAAACAAAATGGAGTCTGTTGTTTGGAGAAAGGAGGGAAATCTCACGGGGCAAAAAAAAAAAAAAAAAAAAACGGGCTGAAAAGGCCCGCTATTGTTTGAGGGACATGACTGTGAGAGCCACAGAAACCCAGGCACAGATATGCGAAAAGAAGTTTGGGTAAATTGTCTATAAAAATGGGTGTGAATCGGGAAACGGATTCTGGGAAAAGCCCGGCTGAACACACGTTACGTTTTTGCAAAGCAGTTTCTGAAAAGATTCTCACTTCAAATCTAACTGAAATGCCTTTTGCTCCTGACTTTTTCACTCTGTGTCCTTAATTGGTTTTTAAGACACTCACCCAAAGTCTGAGATGATGGGATCCATTGCTGAATTGTTTATGACTGACAACCTGAAGGGAAAAAAAAAAAAAAAAAAAAAAAAATCAGAGGTACATTTCAGTCTGTTGTGTGACAGCAGCATGTCTGTAGGGCCTGAACACTCAAATGCAACATTACACTGTCAATAAGACTCTTCTTACCCCTGTGGGTTCTGTTTTCTTCTTAAGGATGAATAAAGTCAAATAATAAGCGTACACGACGCAAACATACTGGTTTGTGTAGTCCGGGCCATCAAGGACGTCCCGTGCCTGACTGGCATCCCTGTGAAGAGGTCAAAGGTGAGTTTAGAGAGAAAGTAAGAAAGGGTCTCATCGTGGTGAGAAGACGAGGGGTGCGGGGATGCTGGGAGTCTGATCACATGATCTGAGGAGGACTGTAGGAAAGAGTTTCCTACAGCCGGTTTGAACACGTCAAAGACTCAGCATGTCAGATAAAAAGTCATTACAAGATGAAAGCCAAGCGTGAAACCAAGCCAACAAGGAAGCACCTCCAGAATCAACTGAAGCTGTTCATTACATGTGTTTCGTTTTGTATTCCTCATTGTTTTTGTAGTTTCTAAGCGCAGAAAACCTCTGGCAGAGGTTTAGGGGAAGTTTGGAAGAGCTAAAACTATACAGTTATACCTCTTAAATCCATTGTGTCCCGACTCAAGATTGGAGCCACTTGATCAGCTATCACACGGATAAGTTATTGATCATTTGTTTGTGTTCAGCAGCCCACACACACGCAGTCTGCTGGACAGTAAATAAAGTGAAAACAGAACATTGCCACGGGGCTCAGCCACATCCTGGATGTAATGTGGTCCAACAGGCTGCAGCTTGGCAGCACATTACTTGGATTTCATTCTGCAGTATTTCCACCATCGGCCCACAGTGGTCCCACTCACTTCCCATTGGATTCATTACGTCAGAGGTCGGGCTCCTTTATTTACCCGTCAAACACAAGTTCTACCGAAGAGTCGGAGTGAGAGACGCGGAAACGAACCCAGCTGAGTGTGATCTTGGGGGGGGGGGGACATGTTGCGTCCTGCTCAAAGATCTCAGATGTTCTCAGAAGAACTATGCGCGCGCGGTTCAGAAAACCCCGAGTCGGGGGACTCGCACAGATTCTCCTCCACGGAAACTTTCCGTTCTCTACTCACGTCTGGTTGTCATTTTTCTTCACGCTGCGTCTCCAGTTGGTGATGAAACTCATCCCACGGCTCTGGGATCCCGCCGAGGAGCGGAGTGTGCCGGGCGCAGCGGGGTCTTACTCAGCGGGCATGGAGGGGCAGGCGGACCAGGGGGGGGGGGGAGCAGGTCGAGTTCACACCGACCTCGAGCGACGGCAGAGGCGGTTGTGCGTCTTCCTCCTTCCTGACGTGGAAAGGTGTGTTACGGCTGTCATCGCCACAATAGTGACGTCCCTATTCAAAATGCGCTGCGGTCTCGTGGCTGCTGTTCCGGGCTGCCGGGTCCTAAAGGCGGACGTGTTTCTTTTACACCCCACGGCTATTAAAGTTATACAAACGCGTAGAAGTTTAAATAAATAACTTTATTTTAAACTAATAGCCTTATAAACCCACGTTTTTAATTTATTTTATAAATACTGTAACGTAAATATATTACGTCACAAGCCGTACTTTTAATGCTGTATTCATCTGCATAAAAACTGCCCCCATTGAAGGACTGCATGATGGTGCATGCCAGCATTTAGTGCTGTGGTTAAGTACACATTTTTTCTGTTACCACCACCTTTTGTTAACTCTGTGAAGCGTTTGTAGGAGTATATTTAACAGTGCATTATACTTTATCAGCTAATTGCCTGTCAGCTGTTTGAGATTCTGAAATTTAATAAATATTCTTTTTACTCAACTACACATTTGAATGCAGGATCCTTTTTCTGGATATTGAGTTTGCGTATTTCACACAAGTAAAATAAATACATGACTTGATCCCAGTAAGAACAAAACTGCAAAACTATACGTTAAATATTTATTCCATTTCAATTAAATGCATTACATATTCTCCTAAATAATGATTTATTTTTCGCTACATGTTAGAAAATAAAAAATACAAATTAGCTTGAGTGTTAAAAAGCCTTTGAGGGTAATCCTGGAAACAAGTGGTTCTTGATTTGCAGAAGAAGTTTGTGGAAATAAACTGTAGAATGAATGAAGGACGACTGCTGTTCTCTCGAGTTTACAATCAACGTGAACTTTGAGAAGGAAGTGCAGCTTTAACCACGAGCAGTAAACTAGTTCAACACAAGAGGAAACTATGAGGATGCTCAATTTTTTCTCAAAGCCAAACAAGAACAAAACGAAGCAGGGAGAATTTTGGTTAGAAGTCAGCAAAGAAAAAGTTTAAAACAAAAGCCCCCCCCCCCCATCTGTAGTTTTAGCACCCTGTGTGGAGCAACTCATTTTCTGGGGAGAAAACCCCAAATTGTCACAGCAAAGAAGGGGGAAGAGCACAGGGATGCTCTTCTACTTTTACTGACTTTGTTTATTGCAGTCAGTCTCTCTGAGAGGAAGCATCTGGTAATGGAGTAATATAAGAGTCACATAAACAATAAAAGCAGCAGCTCACTTCAATATGTAACCCGGTGTGAAAATGTGAAATGGAGTATTTGAGGAAGTTGATCTTTTTCAATTCACATCTTTCATTACAAAGTGCTGAAGCCTTGATCGGTGAGGATTAACAAAGCTATTAATGCTATTCGTTTAATGTACGACTACAGAGCACGTTCCACACATCGGTTCCTCTAAGACAACCCAGTTGCTATCATTTGCCTGCTAGTGTCATTAATGGACATTAAAAATGTGTCATACTAATCAACAGATGTTAAGTATTTGGAGTTTTTGTGAAATCCCTCTTAGTGTACCCTGAAACGTAATGCCAACTAATATGCAATCATTACATGAGATAGTTGCGGTTTCATTCCTTTTAGCATGAAGAACAAAAATGAATTGACAGAGATCCTGGGCAGAGCGGCACATTAATGAAATGTAAAAGAAATTAAAGTATTTGGAAGCTGAATGTGGAAGTATTTGAGGGTTTTGTAAAATGTATAAATCTGCACATGCACATTTCAGGACTGGTGACTTCCAGTTAAACAAGTACAAGTGTCGTCACCATGTCCCAATACGGTTATAGTTTTAAAGATAATCTCAAAGGCCTCCTGCCATCATACGGAGCTTTATACCTATTCTGAGACACAGACCTAAACCTCAACCTTGAAAAACACACTTTTACTATCAGCCTCCATTCTTACAGAAGAAAAAAAAAATTAGGGTGACTTTTTTGTGCTCAATAAAATGAGCAAGACTATTTCTAATGAAAGAAATCACACAAAATTCTCACTTTAACTTCAGAGGGTAGAGTGAGCAGAGTTTTCAGAAAGCGTAGTGAGAACTGTTAGTGGAATAAAGACAGGACTTTTGACAAGGCCATTTCAATCAAGTTTTGAGCGCATTAAATAAATTACATTCTGCCGATTTAAGGTGACACGTTGAAATCAACGCAGCGACCTCTAGCTTCACGGTCGCTGCGTTTCATCTTTCAACACTCCCATCCGGGTCCTCCCCTCCTCCGACGGGATGAAAACAAAATCAATGCTGCGTTGCCAGTGGAAGGGGAACACAGTCTGGGGAGAGCGAAGAAGATGGGTTTGTTCGAAGAGAGTCTCTCCATGGGGAGGGGGGAGGGGGGGGTCAGCGGGTGGTGTGGAATCAGTCCTGTACAGTCCCCACTTTGCTTTGGTGCTTTCTGGGCCGGGCCGAGCTGTGCCGTGCCAAGCCAGGTCAGTGGATGAGGGGAGGGGGGGTGTCCTCAGGAGAGTTCAGACTGGCTGAGAGCGATTGCCAGCTCCAGGTCCTCTTGTTCCTGCTGGGTGAGCCGGGCCAGTCGCTCCTTCTCCTCCCGCTCGCTCTCGCGCTTCGCCCACTCAATCATGTCGTCCTCTGTTGGATACTGCTTCATAAACAAGGAAAGCACACGCACACACACACACACACACACACAGGGGAAGGAGAATTCACATGTATGCAAAGAAATGAGGGGAGAGGAGACAAAGAATGACACACACGTAGTTAACAGACTCTCAAAGACACAAACGTCTTCTCAGAGCTCGCTGACAGTAGATGACCGACAAAAGCTGCAAAACTATATTCATATAATGCAGGTCACAACCACAGCGTATTATAAACCTCATAATGGACCTCTAATATTTACAGGACGGGTGTGTGTCACACACACACACACAAACACACACCATTTCTTACACTTTTATCCAAAGCGACTTGCATTGCAACCCATGTTTTTACATATTGCCTGGGGGAGGGGAGGGGGGGGGCAATTAGGGGTTAGGTGTCTTGCTCAGGGACACTTCGACACGGAGCAGCCAGGAGTCAAACCTCCAACCTTGCGGTCCCAGCGCACCACGCTACTCCGTGCGCCACCATCTCCTCCTTTCAGTGAGAATCCCTTTAATTTGATCAACATCGTCAGCGCTGTTGTGGACACACTATTTAATAGTTTGTGACAAAATAACCAGAAACATTGTGTACATTTCTAGTGCAGTTGTTTGAGGCTTGTTGAGATTTCCTGCCAGGAACATTAGGAAAACTCACACGGAAGTCCCGCGGTTGGAATCGACCAGTGAGGTTTATTTTAGTCTAAGCCTGCGGGCCACTGTTCACTGATAAGATAATATCCAGAACTTTCTTCTAGTCAAACATCATGAACTGAGACGGGAGACATGTGACCGAAACCCTTCTTTGTTAAATCACAACAACAAAAAGGCAAAAGGAGAACACACACACACACACACCAAGGAAAGTCAATCATTACGGACACTGTGTTGTTTCCTCAACATACGACAGACAAGAAGCGTCCAGTGAGTCTCCACCCATGCAAATGAAAGTAGGCAGCGATGGCGACGTTGACAGATGTTTTAGTGTGGGGCAGAACATGCATTGTGAGAGCGGTGAAGAAACAACCTAATGGATTTAGTAGAGAACATGCATTACTTGTAGTTGGTACATCCCATTGCTGCGTTTGAAAAGGAATCAAATCAGATCTGAATAAATATCAGAGCAAGAGCAGTGGTGCGTTTTATGACGCAACTTAAAGAAACCCTTCCCACAACCTCTTTCACTTACTGAAGTGATTTAGTGAGATTCAGTCAAAGTGCTCAGAAGGACCATCCTGGTGCTTTTGCATGTTCTTCAAATCTTCTAAATCATTGCCAAACATTTAGCATGCAAATCGCTTCAATGTGTGCAAAATATATATAATATAAGTATCGTCACAAACAAATGAAGTGAACATGCACAAGATGCTGGAATGGTCCTTTAGAAGCACATTTTGCAAATATGATGGATGCACATAGAAGCCAGAGATGTTGCACCTTGATTCAACACTTTATTCAACTTTCTTGACAGGAGGTGTAAAGACACACAGACAGAGAGAACACGTTTCTCCTCAACACACTGCTGACTAGACGAGGGCTCAAATGAAGCAACGAGTGAAGGGGTGGTTGGACGAACAGAGGCGCGGGTGAATAAATAGCGGCGGGTGGAGAGGACGAAAAGTAAACGCCGTACGGAGGGACAGGCGAGACAGTGAGTACGAGTGGAAGAGAGCCCAACGCGCACAGTGAGTGCGTGGCGGGTCAGGGCTTCGACAACAGGGACGTGCAGGTGTAGTCATGTGACGGGAGAGGGGGCGACAAGCAATACAGCCTCTTACTAAAAAGTCATCCATCACAAAGGAACAGGGGAGAGGATTTTTTTAAAAACTGAACAACTTCCTCTGGATAAATGACTGAGGGGCCAACCAATGTTTGGGTCTATGGGCAATTTTGATGACTTATTTTTTTTAGATGTATGACACATGTTTTCAAGGAGTTTGAGGGGGAGACACGAGTTGCCTTTTTCTTCTCAGTTGAGCCAAAATAAAATTACAACAATCTGGCCCTTGCTAGGGAGAAGAAATTATATTAATTTAAAACTTTAAATTATTATTTACCTTCAACAAATTGGTCCTGAAGATGAAATAGAGGAATTTGTTTTATAGGTTAAACCACTCTATAGTAGGATCTTTCGAACCTTTTTATAATTCCGTAATGCCAAACTCAGAAACAAAGACTCAGAGCTCAGTTGCACCCAAAGTGGCAATTTCAGTATAAAATGGTGTATTTATTTAAATGTTTTGCAATAAAATCTATTTCTGATTTTAGAAAGAAAAACATGCACATGCTGTAAACAGAAGCTAAATACAAGCAGCCCCTCATTTCTCCATTCACTGCCAAACATAAGGAGGGACTAGGTCTAGGATGTGTACGCTCTGCTAATAACAGTTCTCGTGTCAGTTATCACAATTATGTTGCAGAGGGAATATAATCAGTGTATCCATAATTGCTAAAATGACATTTCTATACATTTCCTCATAACAAGACAATCATGGGGCATAAATTAAGTGCAATCCCAATATCAGTAACAAAAAAGATCATTACAAGTATAAAGAATCTTTACAAAATATTGCATTCGTAATAAAGTTAAAATGTACACCAATGGCAGACAGAATACAAGAAAAATAAAGTTAATTATTATGTTGGAGTAGCTAGAAAAAATGAGGTGATCAAATGAGGAACCTGTGTGACTACGTGACTGTTTATATGAGCGGATTAGTTCACTTCTCTGGGACTTGATGGCAGTGGATGGAGTGATTCATGAAGCTGGCCATATTTGCTTGGTGGTTGTGACTTTATTAATCATTAGCAAGGGAAAAAATGAAATAAAGAGAAGAGGGTAGTGACTAGTCAGAGTCGGGTGCGGGTGAGGGAGAGGGCGAGGTGCTCACTTTGTCAAAGCTGGCAAATCGGTCAGCTTCCCGTGCGCTGTGACGAGGGGAGGAAGGGGCGAAGGGGTCAGCTAGAGGATCCTTAGCGGGCAGGGAGGAAGAGAAGTCTCCCGAGGGCTGCTGGAGGAAGGGCCCGCGTCGCTGGAAGGACTCAGAGGACTCCGTCCGGGAGACGGACGTCCTTTTTCCTGAGGGACGGGACACAAACGTTCACACATGTAGAATTGCGGTACGGTTGGTAAACCTTTTCGCGGTGCTGGCTGCGTACTGACCTGGAGGTGGAGGGGGTGGTCTGGTTGGCGTGCCCGTTTTTGGGGGCAGGGCTGGGGGCACGTCAGGGCCGGCAGACTGGCTGTCTTCCTGAAACAGGTTCTTATTGTTGACGGCGAACTGGTCGGCCCCAGTTGACTGCAACACAATATGGTTCACGTCATACTGAGTATTATGATAGAGGATATGAGAGTTAAATAGAAGGATTCAATATGACACAGGAAGTCGCAACCACAGATCTGAGCTGGAATCACAGCGGAAATCGCTTATGACTTTATTCAGTAATTTATGCATATTTGCAGTTCCCCAAACTACTTTTTATTTTTTAAAGCATCGCTGATTAATTTATCACGGCAACATTCCAAGGATTGTTCCAAAATGAGATGGAAAAGGGCACGATGAGCACCACCTCTTGATTACCTTCGTCAGCGCACTGAAATCGGCAAAGCCTCCAAAAGATTCGTTACCGAACACAGCCGCAAACGGATCTGAAACACACAAGCAGGTAAAAGTCACTGAACACAAACACACATATTAGGTATTTGAGCATTTTATCATTTCAGCAGCTGCAATGGCCTGGATGCCCAGAGGGTGGCGCTGCACCACAAGTCATACCTGGATCAGAGCTGGCGTTCACTGTCGTACCACCCGGAGCAAACGGGTCATTGGATGCTGCAGTGTCCTTCTAAAAACAGAAAGTATGGTACTTGTACCAAAGAATAAACTCCACCGTGGGAGTTGATATCCTTAAACTTCATTTAATTAATGAGAAACTAATTTGTTTGTACAGCATGCCTACTCACCACAGCCAGATCAGAGGAGGGCAGAGAGCCGCTGAAGGGATCCGCTCCTCCGTCCTGAGAACCAAACGGATCCGAGGTGGCCATGGTGTTTCCCGTGGAGCTGAATGGATCCCTGGGAGCTGAAGGTGGATCGATGGGTTTGGAGGTGAAGGTATCTGGACCGGCTGTTGGTGCAGCTGCTACGCCACTGGGCTTCGTTGCAAACAGGTCCGGCTCGGGGACACCAGCAGTGGGGCCAAACGGATCTGCCGAGCTGGCAGTAAAGGGGTCGGCCGAGGCAAAGGGGGCGCCGGGGGCCTGGAAGAAAGAGTCTGCGGCGAAGGGGTCAGAGCCTTTGAACGGATCTCCACCAAACGGATCTGATTAGACAGAAACGGCAACAGACAAAGTGTGAACTATTTATATTGTTGAATTGGTTTATAAACCCATTTGTGATCTGAATGTGATGGACTCACTTTCAAATAGGGATGGAAGAACTTACCTGCAACATCCGCTTTCCCAAATGGATCATCTTTGAACGGATCGTCTATAAAAAAGGTAAACAAAAGAACTTGAGAATTGAGGCTTTTTGACAAATGTAATTCTGCAGGTTCCCCAAACTAATCTATTATAAATACAATTAAATATGTGGAACATTCATTTGGAAGAGAAGGTAATTTCAGAATGAATACATTGTTATTTAAGCATCTAACTGAACTAGAGAGGTTTGTTGTGACTCACGGTCAGTAAAGGGGTCCGAATGGAAGAAGTCCATGTCAGGCAGAGAGGGGGGGCTGGTCTGAGGCGGCATAGAGCGAGCGCCAACCTGAGGTGGTAACGAGCTGGAGGGGGGTTCCGGGGACCCTGCCGGCTCTGGTTGGCTCTCTGGCACCAGCGATGCAACCTTGAAACAGCAACAGGGTCCTCACGTTTACACTAAACAGGATTAATGAATCCCTGACATCCCTCAGAGATACAAAGCCCTGCCGCGTTAGCGAAGTCACCTGACTGAATGACTCAAGTGTACCTCAGTTACTCAGGCTCCTTACCTTTAGTGAGATCTCTTTAGGCAATTCCTCTGCATCATTCATGAGCTCCGGGGAGACATCGGGTGTAAGGCTACGGTCTTCCTACAGACATTAGGAGGACAACATAGCAATGACTATTGTTACTTAAAAGATACGTAGTCTGAGAATTTATACTTTAAAATAATATATTTTACATTTGGTAAAATTCCTGTTGTGCTACAAAATCGCAAACACTTTAAAGAAAAAGGAAGAGAAGGACCCTTTTTTGTGTAACAGGGAGGTTTTCACCACGAAAGGAAAAACACACATAGTTGCTGTATCAAACTCTTTCCATCTTTAAAAAAGGGACAGTTAACTAAATCAAATGGATTTATTACCCTCGCCGTGTTCTCCTGCGGCTTGGCGAGGTTCGACCGATTATTGTACACCTCAGGGAAGGCCAGACTAGTATAGAGATCATCCAAGGGGTCATATTTCAACTTCTCCTCTAAAGTCTTTGAACTCTCGTCCTCGTCTTCTTCTTCATCTTCATCATCATCATCATCATCATCATCTCTCTCCTTCACGTCTTCCTTCTCTTTTTGATCAGACTGTTCTTTCTGCCGATTGCAGACAGCCAATTGATCCTCCTCTTTCAGCTCTTTAGGCTGGTCCTCCTGGAAGAGGTTCTGCTGGAAGGGATCCGCCTGGCACAGCTTTGTAGTGAACCCGGTGGATCCGTTGACCATGACGGGAGAGCTGTCCTCCAGGGCTCTTTTCCAGCTAAGCTGGGCAGTGACTGACCTCTCTTCCACCTGAAGGTTATTCAGTTTCTGCTGAACCTGAGAAAGCAGAGGTCCAAAGAATAGTACGGAGAAAGGGAAGAATAAAACAGGTCCTATTTTCTGCGGAGAAGGGAGATTCATAGATTCACGCAAACCCACCTGCGCAACCTGCGTAAAGGAGTCGCGGACGGACTCCTGCAGAGGCGTGAGCTGCTCCTGAGCCGCCTGGACCTTCTCCTGCAGCTTCCTGCTCTCCTCCTGCAGAGCGAGGAGCTCCTCTCGGGCCTGGACCAGCTCCTCCTCAAACTGACTGATCTTCTGTTCCTGGTCCTCATGCTCCGACTGTAGCGATGAAATCTGTGATGATAAGCCGTCGTCATGTACTGGAATGTGTTATGGAGTTATACAACTGATGTGCTGAACATTTCTGTAGTTAGAAAGCTTTCCGCTATTGAAATAAATGCATTCTTTTCAAAATCCACCAAACTTACCAGATGGGTTTCTTGGTTGGTCTGCTGCCGGATGAAGGTCAGCTGCTCCTCCAGGGAGCCTTTTTGTTGGTCCAGCTCCTCTAAGGCATCCTGGACCTTTTGACGCTGAGCTTGGAGCTGCTGCAGCTCCCCGCTCTCCTTCGCCACCTCGTCCTGCAAGTCCTGCAGATATCGAAGCGATCGATGTGTCATTTTAAATAATCTAACATTTACCTTATTGCAGACACTGAGAACAAAACGGACCAAAAGAGGGGCACGAGAAACTCAAAACACGCATACTTCCAGACCAAGAGTAGACATCATCTGGGGGTTTGTTTTATAATTTGAAGGTTTTCATGGCAGTAACAAAAATCCTGAACAATTGTCTCAATTCTATTCAGTAGTTACACAAAGGAAAAATCCAATACAAAAAATAAAAAGCATATTGCCAGTCTCCATCTCATTCAATGTGACTTTGCTTATTTATGTTAGTACGGGTCGATCGGATTCAATTTTTTTTTATCGAAGATACAGATCAGAGATTTTCCTTCATTACCACCCAGAAACAATTAGTCATGTCAGAGATCCACACCACTGTCTGAGTCAACACCTTGAAGAGACACTGCAGGGGAAGTCTTGATCTATACTCTGTGGAGTCAGATCATGCAGGATATATTTAGGAAAACACAATACATTATAAATTGCCCAAAGCACTTGATGCAACCCTACAGTGCAGCTACAAAAGTTCAGCTCCATCCCGACGAGACTCCCTTGTGATTCCATCGTCGCACTCAAACAGAATTCCCACAGGCTGCGCAGACTAGCCCTTTAAGCCATCAGCTCCCAAAATAGAGCCCATCTCTCAGACGCTCTCCAACACAAGGACAGCAGCCCCCCTCCTCTGCCTTTGTGAGAAACATTAACTGCGTTTCCGAACAAGCGTCTACGTCTGCCGGCCAAATGTATTATTGATCTCCTCCTTCGGTATATTCATCACAGCTAAAGAGAGCAACTGCTTTCGCACCTGCTTTAGCCAGAAGAAAAACAGACATGTTCTCTGGCAAAAAAACAGCTGTGATCCAACACGGCAGGGTTAAAAATGAAGGATCTACACAACCTTGCCAGGCCCATAAGCCCCCTAGTTGTTGTTGTGGCCATTGGACTCCGACCACAGGCTGCAAGACGGCATGACCTTACCTGCACTTCGGTGCTGCGCTGTCTGATGGCCTCCTCCTTCTCCTTGATCTCCTCTTCCACCGAGCTTTTCTCCCTGGGGGTCCAGCACAAGACACACGAGTATTTAGCAACCATGGAGAGAGTCGGTACTCCGAAACCACCGAGACCCATCCAGCTCTCCACTGAGCTTTCTTTACTCTGCCCCTGAACCTTCTCCGCCTCCTCTCGCTGAACCACCATGGTGTCCTGAAAGCACAGCTCCACCGTACAGAGAGCAGCCTGAAGGTCTGCAGCTAAAGCAGGTGTGTGTGTGACGTGGAGAAAGGTAGAACGTGCGTGTGCACGGCGCTGTATCCGTGGTGAGTGTTGTAGAAAGTGAGAATGTGCCCGCTCAGTCAAATGTGTGGGAGATAAGAAGTGAGGCAGATGGCTGCTTTGAAGAGGGGAGGGAGAAGAAAGACGGAGGATGGAGGAGGGGTGATGATGAGCCAACCTACAACATCTATCATTTGCACAGCCCGTATCTGCTTCAACCTTTCATCCTCCCAGCCAGACAGGTAATAGAGCGGAGGCAGGCAGATTGAGTACGACCGTAAATTAAGAAATGTGCATTTTAGTTTGCGACATAACTAACCACAAGCACCACTGTCCTTACAGTGAAGGTCCCCAGCACTGTGTAAGACATATTTCAGTCTACTTTTAGCCACCACTATTAAACCGTATTATTAATAATGACTGATATGAATCATAATACAGGAAAGAAAACTGACTTTATTAATAAAACCTTAATATAGAGTAATATGTTGGTTCATGCAAATATCTGACATTATATTGTGTTGGATTTGATTCAAATACCCATCCGCTGTTTTCAACTCTTTAAAACTATTTTGTGTATAAAAATGCATTAAAATGAATCAATGAAGGAATCAGAGGCAAAGAAGTAACGGATTTAAACCCCATGGAAATCTCTGACAGTTTCGTTTTCTCACATTTGTTTAGGAAAAGCTAATGAGAACTTAAAAACACCTTTTTGTCTGAAACCAGTATGAGAAGCAAAAGGCAACTTTTCAGATGCACACAACACTCATTTCTTTTTTTTTTCCATTGTTCAATTTCACATTTAGATGAGAAAAAAAAGAACAGAAGAAAAAGCAGGCATCAACCCCGAGAGAGCACTTATCATTTGCCTTTCATTTCAGCAGACTAAAAATAACAGCTGCTATTTTCATATTCTCCTGTTCCTCTCACCTAAACATTCACAATTCCCTTGATAAAAGTACTTTTCTCTACCAGCAAAAATCTCTTACCCATTAGCTTCATCATCTTCTTCCTCATCCTTGGCAGAAGGCTGCTGCCACATTTTGAAGCATTCACAAATACGAATCATCTTGACAAGCTCCTCTCAACCGGCTGTTCCTTCTGAGGCTCTGATCTTTATCTAGTTTCCACTTCCATCCATCTTTTCTAACCTCTCCCCCGTTCCTACAACAGCTGACCTGGAGTGTGTGTGTTTGTACAGTCGGGAGGTAGGTAGAAGGCAAACCTTCTCATTCTCACTTTCAGCTTCACCAAAAAGGGAAGGTGCTCTAAAACCACTGAGACTGATCATCAGTGAAACCAAAAACAACATGATACATTTGCAGATTAACTAAGAATACAACGTCCTGCCCTGACCAGTTACGTAACCTGCATCATTATGGGTGCAGTAAGATGTTTCACTTTTTTTTGTTTACATAATTTTAGAGGAAAATGAGGGGGGGGGGGGAGGCTTACTTTTGTAGTTCGAAAATCTCGTTACTGAGAGAGTCCAACTCCTTGATCGCTGAGAAGTCGGCCGCCAGTTGTGCCGCGTTCTTCTGAAAAGGGAGAAGATACAAGAGGATTAAAGTCACGACTGATGGTAAAACACTAAAATGATGAAAATGCTTCGTATATTGTAGGCTAAGAATTACTTTTCATTACATATGAAAAAGTATGGACTCATTTTGTTGCTCCAGACAGTAAAGAGAATTACTACTATGAAAAGCCCTTGGGAGGAAATGAGGAAAAGGGGGACAATGGTGACTTTACAAACTGCACACATGAAGACACTGACTAAAAAGTACTGCTATTAGGAAGACACTGTATTACATTACATTCATTTAGCGGATTAAGATGCATTTACAGACATGATGTGTCGCTGCTCCAATTAATACTTAAAACAATCAACATCTGTTCTTTACAGCTTAAATCCTATGCATATGATAATTAACTCAAATACAGATGTCAAAAAATTTGAATTGTCAGTTATGTTATAATGCTGAAATAATGAAAAAAAAAGACAATGGAAACAAACAAAGAGCAAAGAGTAAGAGAAATAATTAAGTGAGCAACATCCCTAATTATTATTCATAGACCCGAGTGCTCAGACCGACTCACCTGTTTGACGCTCTGTCTGTCGGACGGTGGGATCATCTCTGGGGCGAGACTCTGCGGAGGTTCAAGGCCTTTAGTCAGCCTCTGGTTGATCAGATGAAGCGCCAGTGCAAACTGCTCTCGGGTCAGTTTCCCGACGTCTCCAATGTCACAGAGCTCCCTTAAAACACAAACAGACACAGCTTGCATAAGAGACTAACACTTTACACCTCAGGCAATCACTATTTGTGACTGAGTGGAACAAAAGATAAAAATCCATATAATGTGACAGGCCAACACGCACTGCAGCCACATCATCAACTAGGATGAGATGAATAATCGAAAGGCACAATATTTCACCATCGATTATTTTTCTTTTCTACGTACGTACAAGCTGTGGAAACTGCATGTGTGTCATTTGGGATTCATGCAGCCTGATGCCAATAAAATGTACTGGTCTTGATGTTTTTCCAAATATAACATGTAACATTACATTTGTTATTTTGAAAATATAAGAAAAACAAACTGGACTAGTAAATATTTAGAAAACTTGAAATATAATTTCCAGAAAGACCAAGCAAAAAAGTCTCAAATCTATCTGCAAGGTCAGTGGGTCCATCAGGAGTTCAACATCCCGACCTACCAGATACGTGCAAGTGTGGCAGACGGCAGTCCGGTTTTCAAGAAGATGTCTCTGACTTCAGGTCCAGACACGAGGCCGTCCATGTCACCATCCGTCTTGCCGAATAGCTCATCATACTTTGTTTTGTCTGCTGGCGACACCACCCACTGCAGCAGCAATAAGAAAAGACACTTAATCAGCACCAAAGCTGCTTCACAAAGAACTGAACAGACACAGCAGAACAGCAACTCACCGTCACACTCCTACTTGTCTTGTTTTTTTTAAAAACACATTGGCCGAACCAGTTTGGAATCATTTTAAATGTTTGTTGTTGCAGCAATGTGATAATAAAAAATAAAAATAAAAGAATACATACAAAAGCGCTTTCAGGCACTGCATGCAGAGGCGAGGAGCGTCCCGTACTCACAGGGACCGCTGCTGGTGTCGGGACAGGAGCGGGGGCGGGGGCAGGTTTAGGGGGGTGGGGCAGACTCTTAGAGCCGGCGTGGGAGGAGCGGCTGTCTTTGACCGAGGGGGGCGAAGGTAACAGGGGCATCGCGGGAGGCAGCGAGGGTTTTTTCCTCTTGGACGGTGGAACCAGGGGAGGGGGTAGGGACATGGGAACATGCTCCCCCTCCAGGGCTCTGTACACCAGATACATGGCCTGGGAACGGACAACAACAAAAATCAATGACAACAGACAATTACGTTGTGGCTTTACTTGATGCTTTGTTATTGCTTTCTCGCATTTCTTTTCTGTGTCTTAATTGTTCCATCGAGGGATACAGAAATTATTTTTCCATCCTGCAATAGCTTGCAACATTGGACTGTAAAATATAAGCAAAAACATTTAAACGAAGATCTAAGATCTTCAGATAGTAAAGAATTGGGGAAAACAAGAGCTAAGAGAAAGCTTGATTTGATTTCCTGGGTTGATTTAAAGGCTATGAAAAATTGAGGGAAACGATGCAGAGGTGGATATTAAATTCCAAAACTCAAACTAACTGTAACATATGTGGTTTCTTTCCATTTTGTCTCATTTCTTACCACAGAAAATTCATCTCTGTCCAGCATACCGTCTCTGTCAATGTCACTGAGCTCCCACACCTTCAACACACACACAAAATACCGACATTATTGTTGAGCATGCATCACTCCAAAACTGTATAACGATAATAGCAGGTGACCCTCAAAGCCCTTAATAGCTACAGATTCACACTTCCTCTTCAAATTCATTTTCTACCCAGCTTTCTATTCCACATTAGGTGAAACTATGTTAAAGTGCCCGTTAGGGGACCCTACCCTGCCGAGGACGTCCACTGGCAGCTTGGAGTTGAGCAGAACAGGCTTGACCTTGTCTCCGGTTAGAATCCCTCCTACGGGACCCAGGCTGTCGAAGATGGAGTCAAACTTTATCTTCTCGTCAGGCTGGGGCAAAAAAACAAAGCGGATGTCACGTGGTGAAAGACACAACTCAAATTTGATGGTTTCCCTCATGAAGCCACAATCTCATTTAAGTAATAATTCAGCTGTGAAACTTGGTTTCGTTGAGCATCAAAACCTTAAAAATTGTATGGACTCTTTAGTTAATGTACAATTATTACACCCAAGAAGGTTGGTGTCATGTTGAACAGACTTATTTATTTTGACACTTAAATGAACACAAAAGGACGGCAGTTCATATTTTACCATTTTTTTAAATCCACTATATTCTGTTGTGGTTCTTTCATCCATGAAACATGAATCACTATCTTACATCAAGGAGAAAAGATAATTAACTTGTAAGAGCCTCACCTTGACAACCCAGAGAGCGTCAACAGACGCCACTCCCGCTA